>NW_022639454.1:2003125-2018659 GCF_010583005.1 Odontomachus brunneus
ATATATATATATATATATATATATATATATATATATATATATATATATATATATGTACCGCGGCGATGCAAGAATGCAAGCGCGCGTATTAACGCTTGTCTGTCTCGTCTGGTCTCGATACACGCCGTCATTTATCAGCGTATCGACGTTACCGCGCCAGATATGTGTGTGCACATATATACACATACATACACGTGACTTTATTTTAGCGGAAAGCGTTTAACGAGAGAAAGGCGATCACATTTCATCTCATTAGTCGACACGGCGCGCGCTCTGCTCACCTATCAATGCTTACACACATATCCGACCGGCGGACTCGTCAATAATCCCAGAAAGCGGTCTCTCGGCAGACACGTTAATTAGCGTCGTGCCTTTTTTTTTACGTTGCCGTGAAAGCGTTCCGAGGCGCGCGGCGACGGTGGCGTTACGCGACAAAACGTATAATTTTCGACTTCCTAATCACGATATGAATTCGGACAGTCATGACCTTAATGCTCTTTCTCTCTCCGTCGCGTCTGCCGGACAATTTCCCGCCGCGAGAAGTAGCGCCGCCATCGAACGTGTCTAGCTCATTAGGCATATTTGCTAATCCGAACGCGCCGCGTTTCACGAAGCGATAGATTGATGAATCGATCGCCTCGATCTCACGGAGCGCGCGAGAATGCCTCGCCTCGTTTATATGGACGACGGTTTAGCCCTTCGGGAAAGAAGAGAGAGAGAGAGAGAGAGAGAGAGAGAGAGAGAGAGAGAGAGAAAAGTGGGCGCGGAATCGCCGAATGACCGTGGCATAATTAGGACACGAGCGGGCATCGGATTTGAAAGCAGAATGCGCGGAACGAGCATAAACACGTCAGCGGCGTGACGCGAGAAATGTCGATCGTCCCTCATCGGGAGAATTCAGTACCGTTCGCGTGCTCTTTTTCCTTGCTGATGTGCGTACACACGCACGCATATACACGCACGCACGGATATATGTCGCACGTCGCGATCTAAACGACGGAGGATCGCAACAACGGCAGCAGGAGCAACGGGCGGGAACAATCTAACGAAGAAATCGGAGAAACTCGGGCGATTTCTTCTGCGAAGGCGCGCGGCAAGGATGCAGAACAATAATGGGCGAGGGCTCGTGTAATATAACCGTATTTGCGACGCGAGCGCGACTCGCAGTCTGGATAAAATCCCCAGTTTTTCCGCCGCCGGCCGTGATTAAGATTCCAAGCATATATCTGCCTTGTTCGCGCTTTCTCAGAAGACTCGCGCGGCTTGGTCTCGCTATCGTTCGGCCGCTTATCGTTTCCCGTATCGCGAATGTGCCCGTTCCTCCGTCGCGTATGTGCCCGCGTGAGAAAATTAATTTTTGCGCCATCGTCCGCCCGACGTTTCCCCGCCTCTCCATCATTATTCCGCGCACGTGACGGAGATGTCTCGATGTAATGTCGCGATACTCCGCACAGAAACTTCTCAAGATTTTCCCGGATACGACACATCCTCTGATTGAGAGTGCCCAATTTTCCTGGAAACTGGTCGTTCTGCTATGATATCATATGTGAATCCTATTTTTCTCCCACACACAACATAGATTTTATGTCCAAAATCAAGGCAGAAAAATACAGGATGTTGTACATAAAATTGGTTTTGCGGTTGGATCCAGTTTTATGCGCGCCACTCGTTACTACACTGCAAATCCGAGTGTGTTATTTTTAAACAACCGCAAAACCGAGTGTATAATTGGCTGAATCTATTTTTATATGTTTCTTACCGTTTCAAATTGCGTCATTTGACACGCTCAAACGTATAAAATTTTAATTTATACATTATAAACGTGTTAAATGATGTGATTTAAAACCGCAAGAGAAAAGTATGAAAAGAGTTTCAACCAATTACACGTTTATGCGTTTAAGAATAACACACTCGAATTTGCAGTGTATGGAGGCTTTTTCAGTCAATAACATCAGTATACTTTTATGATATTAAACTATCCTATCATTTGTGTGCCAATTATTGTATTCAACAGAATGAAAAATCGAAAAATAAATTATTTTTAGAACACATTTTAGAAGTAAATTATTTTGTCATTTTGCGGAGTCAGACAGGATCCCGGTTAGATCCCAAGAAGTTTTCTAGGCGTACGATTTCCGAAGGATTCTCGCGTATCCGTGCAAGCAACTCGAAGCATGATCGCTTGTGTTCATTCCAGAGAGTAACGCGAGTAATCACGAGCGCGAGGGTCTCATTAAAGCCTCTCGTTGTCGGCGGCTTGTTCGTCTTTATCGATGACATAAGAGGACTTTTATAGCGAGAGGGAATTCCTGGCGGCATCCTTGCGCGTATTCGCGGTCCCGCGACCATCTCTCTCTCTCTCTCTGTCCCTCTTCTCGCTTATAATACTGTTAAACGAATGGCACGCACAGAAGAATGTAAGCAGTAAGGTAGATAGATAATTGATCAATCATAATCGATTGTTCTAAGACCGTAAGAAAAATCGTCGACTGATGATGTGGTTGGTCAATTTGCTTACTGCTCAAGTTTTACTGCTTACTCCGCATAGAAATTTCTTATTGTTCTCCCAAATGTAGATTAGATTCAAAGTGTCTAAAATATTTTATCCCAAAATAGATCATCCCACTACGATATCAATTATATTCTTGTCCTAAACATGGGTTCTCTGTCTGGAATTGGGACAGAAACTCGAGTTTTTTTTTTTAGTGTTTTTTGCATCAAATTGCAATGCTATTGCAATTTTTTCATAATGATTTTCTTCACAAACACTTTGAATATTTACTTTTTACAAGTATATATACATACTTGTAACAAGTGAGTACTCAAAGTGTTTCATATATTTTGTTTAAATTTTGTAAACGAAAAAAAATCTTTAGGAAAACATTGAGCAACGCGACTAAATGGGAAGTCGGGCTGGGTGCCAATGAAATCTTCAAGCATTTCTATGCGGAACGTTTTCTCTGCGTGTCGCGCCCTTTGCGTCGCTGCGGCGTGAAAAAAAGTTGCGACCACTCACGGAGTAAATGGAGCCGACGAAGAATTCGCCGGGCGATCGCGGTTGGCGGAATAGAAAGGACTTGGATCGAATCGAAGTCATCCTCGTTTACCGGGCTCGCTAAGTAATAATTGAACCGGCCGGGCGAAGGTGCCGCCGGTCGTACTCGTTTTACCGTTTAGTCGAGCACATTACACGAGACGCGCTTTCGTTCGTGATCGTGAGTGACGACAGCACGCTACTCACTCGTATTGCGACTTTTTGGCCAGTCATCGTCGTTCGATCTCTCGCCTCTCAAGATTGACGGGAGTAATGCGAGTTGCGCTACACGCTTTCGGGCGCGTACGCGCGCGGAATGGCAATTCCGTTAACCGAAAGGGTAGAGTCCCGTCCGTCAATGTCGTTGCGACAACAAACCGGCATACGCAATATTGAGATCGCGGTTTTAATCTCGCGTTTATTATAGACCGCCCGACATCGGACCGCGCGCAATTTTGCGCGAATGTCGCGCGAACATTCCGCGCTCTCTGTTAGTCTTTCTTTCTCTCTCTCTCTCTCTCTCTCTTGCGCGCGCGGCATGAAAACTCGGATTTTTCTCTCAGCGTGCGCGTTGCGTCCCGACAAAACTGAATCACGAAAGGAGCATCGCGTAGCCACTAGGAAAGTATCGTATTGCGCATCGTTCTGTAATAAATATGAGCAAGAATGTACTCTCTAAATTTCTTGGAGTGAAATTTTATTCGCGAGAAATAGAGTGACCATCGAGTCACCCGAATTCGAGGGATTTCTCACTCATAGGGCCGTATTAATAGTCGTTACTTGAAACTTCTTTCAAATGAGATACTCAGACCTGAGTTCAGAGTTAAATGAAAGTTTTTTTCAGTTGAATCGCGATTGTAGATATAATGTATCATATAATTAAGCTGAAAAACTTGGATCTAATAATGAGTGAAAATCTGAGTATCTCATATGAAACAATTTTCAAGTAACGACTATTAATACAAGTTATATAGAGTGAATTCTCTGGAATCGTCTAGTGAGTGGTTGTGTTCAGCAGAAAAAGCTGCTCTGCAACTGTTGTAAAATTTATGAATCTGTATGCTCTCTATCTTGGTTGAATTTAAAAGCATACACCAATCAGATTCACGAATTTTGCAACACTAAGTTGCAAAGTAGGAATATTTTCTGCTGAATGCAGCCGATATTTTCATTTGAAATCGAAGAAATAAATCTGACTGTCACAGGGACATATTAGGTGGTAAACTTAGTTCCTGCGGCTCACAGTTAGATGACGTTAGTTGTAGGTGTAATTTATTTTGACATCTGAAACTGGCTGCATTTTAGAGGTTAGACATTTGTCAATAAAATTCAGTGCGAAGAGATTCATTTAAGCGAGCAGTGCTATTTTTTCTTTTGATTAAATATGGAACGTGATAAGTTGTTTTTTCGACATGTGCTGCTTCATTACTTTGACTTGAAAAAAACTGCAGCTGCAGCTCATAAATTGCTTTTCGAAGCTTATGGCAATTATGCTCCATCGGAAAGAACATGCCAAGTATGGTTTCAGCGATTTAAGAGTGGTGATTTTGATGTCAATGATAAAGAACGCTCAGGCCAACCGAAAAAGTTTGAAGACACCGATTTGCAGGCATTATTGGACGAAAACTCTACTCAAACGCTCCAAGAATTGTCTGCAGCATTAAATGTTACTCCGATGGCTGTTTCCAAACGTCTACATGCAATGGGAAAAATTCAAAAGGAGGGAAAATGGGTACCACACGAATTAACCGCAAATGCCATTGCGAATCGCTTAAACATCTCTATTTCTCTGCTCGCCAGGCAGAAAAAGAAGAGTTTTTTGTGGCGCATAGTGACTGGCGATGAAAAATGGATATACTTCGATAATCCTAAACGAAGAAAATCATGGGTAGACCCTGGCCAACCATCGACATCCACACCAAAGAGAAATATTCATGGCCACAAAGCAATGCTTTGCATTTGGTGGGATATGCACGGCGTCGTTTATTATGAGCTACTCAGACCGAACGAAAGTATCACGGGGGATCGATATCAATCACAATTAAACCGTCTGAATGAAGCATTGTTGGAAAAAAGGCCAGCAGTAGCCAGCAATCGACGTAAAGTCATGCTTTTGCACGACAACGCTCGACCACACGTTGCCAAAGCCGTCAAAGAAACACTGATGCAGCTCGAGTGGGAAGTTCTCCCGCACCCAGCGTATTCACCAGACTTAGCTCCTTCGGACTATTACTTGTTCCGGTCGATGCAGCACGGCTTGGTGGATACACACTTCAGAAATTACGAGGATGTGCGAAAATGGATCGACGAATGGATTGCATCAAAAGACCAATCGTTCTATCGTCGCGGAATCTACGCGTTGCCCGAAAGATGGGAAAAATGTATAGCTAGCGAGGGAAAACACTTCGATTAATGTATTTTTTGCTTTTGACGTCGAAATAAATGAGTTTTTTAAACAAAAAACCGCAGGAACTAAGTTTACCACCTAATATTTACTCTAATCGACTGAAACATTCGCTGATATGGAGTCGCAGTCCACTTTAAGTTTGACTAAAACATTCACTTTTGCGGTGAAAGAGTATCTTCACTATCGTTTCCCGGGAAGATACTGCCACCTTTCATCTGTTTTAAGTGAGTGACTCCACTTCAAGAAATTTAGAAAATAAATATTCAGTAGATCTGTAATGTATACGTACACATACATAAACACAGACACACACATACACAGACATCGGTGCCCAACGGCTAAATTGCGAATGATGCTTCTTCGCTAATGACAGCGTGCGGTTGTGGCTCACCGTGTTCCTCTCATTATCATCCTAAATGCAGTACAAAATCTTCTACCTCCCATCCCCTCTCTCTCTTCCTCTCCTCCTCTGACAGGATAGCGAGGATTCCTGACCGTCACGGATCCGTTATACCGGTAATCGAGGCAATTTTTCTCCCGTGGACAGCAACCTTTTACTTCGTTACCGACCTCCGGCCTTTACCTATTTACCACCTATCACCGCGCGGTATAGCTTCCCGCGATACTAAATTAACGTGTGCTACGGGTATCGAATTAGATGTAGGATAAGGAGATACGTGCGCGCAACGACCGGACGCGAGATTTTCAGCGAAACCGCCGTGTGCACAGGAACATCGTCGTTTACGCGAGTGCAGGCACCTCGTGCACCTCGTCCGCCGTGTGCGCGCGAAAGGTCAAGTAATATTAGAGGGATTGCGACGTGAAAGTTCAATAAATTTAACGCAAATGTATATAAGCGCGCGACCGCGATAACGGTGGCGACCGAGTGGAAAGGGTGGCATTTGAACCTCGGGAAAGACAGCAGTTCCCGTTCGCGAATGCGGATACGTCAAAGACTCGTCCAAGACGAGAGAGGACATCTGAATCCTTCGAGTCCCGAATTGATTTCATTCGCAAACAAACGTTGTTCTCTGCTCGTTGTTGTTCTTAGTGTAGAGACGGATTTTTTTTTAATTTCAACCATTCAACCATTTTAAGAAACAATTCTTTGTTATACAACTACTTTGTAGTTGGCTACTGGAGGTAAGCTGGCAAAATCGATTATTTATACCGTTCCTTAATAGATTTCAGAATCAAGCAAGCAAAGATCTCAAAGTCATCTTTGACATATTTAAAAATGCTTGTTTAATTCTGTGACTTGTGAGAAAGTAGCAGAAATAATCGGCTTCGCCAACTTCGCCCAGCTCTAATTTCCCGGCCAGATTTTGGTGCTTTTGGAATCTTTTGTTTGTGCAAAATAACGTCGCAAAACGTAGGCTGGCTTAATTAGCACGTGAGAGGTAGAATTGCAAACTTTTTACAAGGCGCCTCTGCCGAGATGTCATGCCGGGGACTCCGGGAAACGCGATATCACGCTGATTAGGACGTCGCTTCTGATTTCAGACGAACATGCACGCGTCGTTCCCATACGACGGCGGACGTAGCAGCGGCGGGGGTGGTGGCGGCGGAGGCGGCGGCGGCGGTGGAGGTGGTGGAGGTGGAAGGGGCGTCGAGTATGGCGCCGTACGTCGTCCTGACGCCCTCCTACCGCCTCCGGGCCTCGACCAAACCGACCTCGTTCTGCACAGCAGCCTCGTTGACGACCCCCAGGTGAGCGACGATGTACGTAATCGCAACATATTTTCTCTATTATCATTCCATGGCGTGTTTTTCGACCGCGATAATGACGATGACGACGACGACGACGACGGCGACGCCGACGACGACGACGACGGCGACGCCGATGACGACGACGAAGATGACGACGACTCTCTCTCGGTCGAGAGAGAACCGCGAGACGTTTGAAGACGTTATACTCTTTGAAAGTCCATCTCGAGAGATCAATTAAGGATTCAAAATGATTTTCCACGGCGGAACCGCGCGAGGATTTTCACGGGGAGAGCAACGCGCACGTTCTCGCCGATTTTCATTCTTTTTTTTTCTCTCTTTCTGTCTCTTTTGTTGCGGAAACAGTCGCGTTAAACGCGAAGTTTCAACGGCGCATCCGTTTGAACAGAATGTCAGGCGCTCGTTACAACGCGGCCCGGGTATGTTGTGAAGCACGCCCGCGCTTTGCCGCGGTCAAAAAGATTTTCCCTTCTCTCGCAGGCGTATGCGAAAAGTATTCGTTTAATGTAAAACAGCGTTGCGGCGCGGGGGATATCGTGTATCAGCCAACTCCGCGGCAAAACAAGCGCGCAGAATACGTGCCATCGCGTGTCCGCTGCTGAATTCTTCATCGCGGAGATCTGCTCAACGTATTACTGTGTGTCAAAAACGCGCGTCAAATTTCGCTGAAAAATAAAGAAATGCGCCAAAAGAATCAAGGCGCTTGAATTTCCCCTGAGAAAAAGTTCTCTCAAAAGGAAAGAAAGATGTGAAAAAGAACAGTTTATCCAGTTACACGCGAAGCTCATTATTAGACATTCATATGAGTTGTTCTCCATTTTTCAGAACACAAACGTGGACGATGGAGGGTTCATGAACGACCTGCCGCTGTTAAAAAGTGAGTAACTGTGCTACGTAATGTATCTTGTCTGTCTGTTTCTATCAATCACTTCGCACGGAGGGAACATTATAGTTTCTTCTTCGTGCAAATTTCTTTCCATCTATGTTTCTAATAGAACAGGAATAGGCTGTCAGCAAGAGGCCTGTTCTTTTTAACTGAACTGCCTGAACTGATGCAGACGAATGTAATATGTTAGAGTGAAACAAAGTATATTTGTTACATTCTAACTTATTGCGCCAGTTGAAATAGTTCAGATGAAGAGAACAGACCTAGAGTCTGCCTCGTCAGGGAATTTCGCCAGAAACACGGCAAATTTCTTAACAGCACATTTCAGTTGTCAAAACGCAAATAGCACATACGAAATCCAAAGATAACCAATTACCGCGGAACGTCAGTCTACTCCTCACGGTTACGAAATTCCACGTTGATTTTTGCTACAAGACTCTCTCCGCGTATCGATAAAGAGTTCGCCAAAATTGCAAGTTCCGTGCGATCGGCAGACTCAGCTGTCTGCCTCCACGTGTTATTAGAAACGGCTCTTAGGACGTTAATCGAAAGGCACGGCAGAGAAGAGAGTCAGTCAGTGAGATGTACCTCACGATAACGGTGCCGCATACTTCTCGCGGACAGAGACCGGCGTACCTCACGGATTTCGGAGCCGCTAATGGCGCGTAACACGAAGAGCCGCTGTGTCGCGATACACAATGTCCCGGGCGCGGGTCGGAGAGATCGTTTGGTCCGGAATTTATTCCGCGGCGGAATTTACGCGCTGCAGGGGCGTAAAACGCGAAAGCGCGACGCCGATAAATACGGGCGCGCCGGCTCGAAATAGCGGGGGCAGCGGTATAATCCCGATATAAAGCGGCCGTGCGCTGCGCAACCGGAAATATAAAATACCCGTCCCGGCTCTCTCCTCTCTCTCTCTCTCTCTCTTTCCTGCGCGCGCGCTCTTGTCGCCCTTAATTAGAATTTATCTCTCTTTTTCTGCACGGTGCATCAAGAGCAACGGAGCGCGGGGACTCTTAACCTTACGCGAAAATAAGTTTAAGGCTGCGGATGCGCTTTCGCGCGTAAAGGTGACGCACCAGTGCGCTTCCATTATGCGAGCGTCGCTCCTTTCGCGATATCAATGCTACGCGATAGCGATCGCTGAGACCTACATACGGTTCTCTCTGTCCCTCCCTCTCTCTCTCTCTCTCTCTCTCTTTATCGGAGCGCATCGCGCTGAATTATCCGCTACTTAGCGCACGATCGAATTCAACCCTCGGCTTTCTTTTTGGGGGAAGAGGCTAGCTTCTCCGTATAATGGGATTATGCGTCGCGCGGGATAACGCAAAGCTCGTGGACGCGGGATCGTTCAGCGTGATGTAAATGTACGTTGGCGAAACCCGTGCTGGTCGGGCTATGTTATCTCGCGAGAACAGGTGATTCGGATATACAGCATTCGGTTGTATACGATCACGCGAGTAATGAAACGCATCTTGCTCGCGAAATTTCGCGCGCAGATGCGCAGTTGCGCAAAAGCCCGTCGAGGCTCGGCGGGTCCCGCTGAGAAAGAGGATGTGTTTGCGGATCGCGATATACTGAGGCAGATTAATAAGGAAACTTGCGACACGTCCATATTCCGCGGGCGAATACGCCTCTCGTCGGCGTGTCAATGCGAGATTGAATCGCGGCCAGCCGTCTTGCGAAAGTATCACGTTCAGCTAGACCAATCGTGTCCAATCAGCGGATCAACGGAGAGGTCTCTCTCTCTCTCTCTCCCTCTCTCTCTTTTGCGAGGTTTGTCGTAGAGCTTACACCTGTGCGGAGAGAAGGAGGTGGGTCCGAAAATGACTCTCGCTTTATGAATTAAATATGAAATCATGCCGCGTGATTCACGGCGAATAATATGGCAGTAATTTTCGTATCATTTGAGCCGACAGAATGTCAAAGGCGCCGCGCTTTCTCTCGACGACGCTAAGCCAGAAACCGTAAACGCGAACGATGCAATTTATTTCAATGCGCCCTTAATAAATAAGTCGCGAGGCGACGTCAATTTGCGGGAATGATGATCCTCCTCCTCCTTTCGTCGCTACTGTGAGTTCTCTGCACAAACGGAGACGTTCTACGTTCGGCTGGACAATAGAACCTCGACAAAGCTCCGTAATCATTACGTATTCACGTAAACGTTAAATCTAACAACTCGTGGGAGCGAGTCTGGTTACACCTGGCGTCACATTAGCTTGCAGCTAGCTTTAACATTGTAACCAGAGTTACTTACACGAGTTCCAACCTCACGCACGGGGGAGACAAGTTGGCCACGTGTTTGGTCAAGGTAGAAAATCGCAGGAATTTTTAGGAAACGAGTGTCAAGACATGTATGATGCTTGTTGCATGCTCGGTCGTAAAATGGTTTGCATACTGAGAAGAAAAACATTTGAAGATTCATTCGTGCGATGTGAAGTTACTCACAGAAATAAGCTTTATATCTCGTAAATAAATTCCCAAGTATTTCCTCTCTGTGTACATTTTTTATCGAATCAAGTTGCAAGGTCTCAAATTGTCACAATTGCAAGTCACTGCTAACGTGCATTCAACATACACTGCCGCGTTATCTTACTTGTGACACATGAAAATTACCTCAAAATAATGTTCTTACTTTGAAATTCTTAAAAAAAGTTACTTTAAAATTTTTTAGCAAAAAGATACTTAAAAAAGAATAAAAAAGTCGGCCCATTTTACCCATCGTCCTTTATTATGTCACATTTGCACGATCACTGCGGCTCCTGTCATAATCGATTACGCATGTACATCAGCATGCACATCAGAGGCGGGTCTTAATCACGACAACTTGAAACGCTGCAACTTTGTTGCTGATAAAAAGTGGGCTGCAAACCGTCTTGCGACCGAGGATACGTCGATACGGTGATTTAGCGAATGTCGTTCGCGGGGAACGTTGCAGGAAAGGACTTCTGGAGGCCCACGTACGGCCCACAAACGTATTACGCGACAACCCTCGGCTCCAACGCGGTAATTCTCCTCACCTCTCCGGATCGTCGCGTCGCACAATGGCCGAAAAACCTACCTAACTCTCGCATAGGCGACTCGTCAGAGAAAGAACACAACGTGCGTACGTGTGCGTCGCCGAGAGAAGGTGTGAACGAAAAAAAAGAGAAGAAAAGAAAGAGCGACAGGAAGAACGAGGCGCGCGCGCGCGCACACAGTTCGTGCCCGGCGGCGGATCGGATTTCGTTCATTGTCATTGTAATTTCTTGACGGGGTGTAGTTTTTGGGGCGTTCCTCACCACAGGGGTATTACCTACAGATGGCTGTTTGTTCGAATGTCACCGAGGGTTATTATATGCCTCGTTACTCGCTCTGTGACAGCTTATTTGGCCAGTCTTTCTATCTCGCTGTCTTCTCGCCTCTCTCTCTCTCTCTCTCTCTCTCTCTCTCTCTCTCTCTCTCTCTTTTCCTCTTTCTATGATGTTGCTTCTCTCGGCCTCGCGCTCTCCGGCTCTTTTCTCCGTCTAGTTTCATTTCCCGAGATATAAGCGAAATTTTCAATCTTACTTCGCGATAAAAAATGCAGGCCGCTATTGAAATTTTTAATTTTCTCTCGCAATGAAATGGAGAGTGCTGTCGAAATTTTCCCCATTTTCGTCGCGGCAAAATACAGGGTATTATTGAAATTTGTCATTCTGTTTTGCAATAAAACACAGGGTGACTTGAAACTTTGTTTAAGAAGAAATATCAAAAATAATTGGTATGAAAAAATGCTTGTTCTGAACTCTTTCGTCGACCACAATGCCTCTAAGTGCGACTTGCAAACTGACTGACTGACTTGCAAGCACATTTAGAAGCGCTTTTATTGATTAAAAAGATTTCAGAATAAGTCTCTTAGTCGACCTGGATCCACTCCCGTACGATTTTACGTTGCGTGTCGTTAAGACGTACGATCAGGCAGAGATTAGGTAGAGATCAGACAGAGAGAAAGAGAGAGAGAGTGATTAAGCAGAGATTAGGCGGCCACCACGTTCGGATGACAGCTCTAATAACTTTGAAGGACATTAATCTTCGTCGTTGTCCACGTGACTGTCTCGATCGAGACAGATCTCCGAATCCTCCGTTCGATCGGATCCACGGGGGGGAGGGGGGGGAGTTTTCCCGCGTGGGGCGGGGCACTTTTCCGCGGAAACGAAAGGACAAGACGCAAAACCCGCACGCAACTTGCTTCTCTCATGTATGCCGATTGGTGACAGTAACTACGGCGATATATATCGACGTTGCAGCAAAGCGCGTTCCGCTTCTCGGAAGCCGGTTATACAATTATCGCGGCTTACCTTGGCTCCGTCACTCGACGACGTGCTCCAGTTTAACTTCGCTACGAAGTATCGAGGACGAACGAACGGATTTCACCGGCGACACTCCGGCACTCCGATGAAATTTCGATCGTAGACGCGCGCGTCCAATTCGGCCGAATTTTTCGACCCGCCGATTACGGCGCGCGCGGAAATTTAATAATCAACAATCACCTTTGCCAAAGAGATCCTCCAAAAAGCGCGGTCCATCGTACCTTTTATTTCTGGTGAAAAGTCGTGCGGTGCAGACAGACAATTTGCAATAACAAATAACCGATCGATAACAATCGCGTGTGCGTCTGCCGCGGCATCTGTATTTTATTTCGGTTTCAGTTCGACCGATCAAAACAAGTATGTTTGCTCGCGATAACTTTGCGAACGACCGTACTGAATTGTATGTACGCGCGCGCGCGTGCAACTGCAAACTGCGGCCGGGAACAATTGAAAACTGATATTCGTTTCCCCGGTCAGTGAAAGTCACCGAGCGAAATCGCGCGTGTAATTGTGAAAATAGAAAAACCCGCAGAGTCTGAAGATCTAAAGCGAAACAGAGAAAAAAGTTTGTTCCATCCGCGATATTAAAAAAAAAAAAAATAAGAGTTGCACACCGTCGCCGTGCGTCCGTTGTTTTATTCGAAGGAACATGTGTTCTACGACGCGAACAAGCGCGAATTAATGTATCGTCCACGATGTAATCCCGCCGTCGCCGGTACCAATCTTCGAGATACGAGCGGCATTAGACACGATTAATCATTCGAACGAGGCCAACCGAGGACGCGCTTGCGCGACGCTAATGGTTCTTTTTCATTCACATGTTCGATATCTGCTCGGCCGCTTCTCGCGGTGTGTGATGGACGAAGTCTAGTCATCGCATTCTTCATTCCCGCATGCTATTCTCGGATCCGCCGATTCCGCGCTCCTGCAACGAGCGCGAATGACACGCATTGTCCTGGAGGACCGAGATCTCGAGACACGAGAAAAGTGGGGCAATTTCCCGCAAAATTTATAACACCAAAAGCTGTGCCAGATAATGTAAGAGAGATATAGATATAGATTCAGATGACTGAAAGAGAAAGAGATGTAGCGCTTTAATGAAATAATAATTTTCATCTCTTCAGCGATAATTTAATCCTCTACTGTCCACTGTGACTCTGAAGTCACAATCCAGTTTCATTATTGTTTATTTTCAATATGAATATCGTTTTTGCCTTGACTGATGTGACGTGAAAGTCACAATATAGCTACCTTTTTTAATATGTGGGCAGCGATATTAATTGCCCAACGTGATCTTGGAATCACAAATCTATTTTGGGAAAATAAAAAATTAGGAAAGTAAAGTGTTTCACTTATATGTGTTATATGTGTTCAGTGCTTTAATTTTAAACATTATGTACATGAAAAATTTTTTAAGTATGAGGAATTAATTTGTAAAGGGCAAAGGTGACTGCACGATTCTCCCGAGGGTTTTTTTAATAAATAAGGCAAAGAGAGAGAGACCAGACAATTATTGCATTGAGAAAAGAATGTTTGTTATACAGGGTATCCCGTATCATCTTCACAATCTCTCGTAAGGACGCAGAGCAGATTAAGATGAACACAAAAGTCCCATACCGTTTTGCGATATTCTCAATAGTAACCGAGAAATTAATTAAAGAAGATTGGTAAATGATTACGCGCGATATAGTAGATGAACTGCAGTGGCACCGTCTGCCGTTGTATACTTATATATTAAGTCAAATTGAATAAAAAAGTCCTCTACCATTTTGCAAATAACCACATAGACTTTTAGATATTAATTAAAGAAAATTGTTACATGATTATGTACCACAATGCACAAATTTTCTTTTATTAATATCTAAAAATCTATGTGGTTATTTGCAAAATGGTAGAGGACTTTTTTGTTCAATTTGACTTATAAGACAGACGGTGCCACTGCAGCTCATCTACCATATCGCGCGTGATCATTCACCAATCTTCTTTAATTAATTTCTCGATTATTATTGAAAATATCGCAAAACGGTATGAGACTTTTGTGCTCATCTCAATTCGCTCTACGTCCTCACGAGAGATTGTGAAGGTGATACGGGACACCCTGTATATTTGTAACATATAATCACATAAAGAAATAATTACTGTAAATTATAGTCAAGAAATTTTTATTAAATTCTACCACAATATGTGTTAGCGACAACAACCTTATATACATGTAACTATCTCTATGCTAAAACAAAAAAATATGATTGGAGCAAAAACATAACTATAATTTAGATCAATTATTTTTTTTCTCTCATGGCATACTCCTTAGTCATTGCAATTAGAAAAACCTGATTTTTCATCCTCGCAGCATCGCAGTTAAGCTTCTTGCAGACACTCTCTACGATTCCAAAAGAAATCTTCCCACTGTGAACTGATGCGACTAGTCGCAAGGAAAACCAGGTTTTTCTCGAGTGCCAATGACTAAAGGAAAAATGCCAATAATTGTGCGCTCTGCCCTAGATTTCTCCTCTCTTTATAGCTATCTTCTTTGAATAATTTTGGAAAATAGAATTCTAAAAATTTTTCTTGAAACACTAAAAAATATATCTAATTTATGTTTGCTATATAATTTTTCTATTTTTTGTCTTTTTCTTTTGGGAGGAGGGACAATATACGTTCTCCGCTCGGAAGACACATCCCGCTTTCTTTACCCTCCCCGTTTCACCCTTCACGGAAATACGTTTTCGATGAAGTGCAGGCTCTCTCTCTCTCTCTCTCTCTCTCTCTCTCTCTCTCTCTCGCGACAATCGGGGGTTCGATCTGAGTCGGGACCGACTCTGAGAGAAGTCGTCGCTGAGAGAAAACAAGTCGATCGAAGCCCTCCGTGCTCGTCGAAGGTGCGAGGAGCGGCTTTTTATATTGTTCGCGGCAGACGGGACCGTTCTATGAGTCGACGAGCGCACGGAGGGCGGCTACCATCTTCGTATGAAGGCAGCTAACCTCCTAAAATCAACCCCTAATGAAATTAACGATCACCACGCTGGCGTTCGTAGTCGCCTCGGGGCCCAGGTGGATTCTCCCGCCTGGAGCGGAGTGAGAAAGAGAAACAGAAACAGAGAGAGAGAGAGAGAGAGAGAGAGAGAGAGAGAGAGAGAGAGAGAGAGAG
>NW_022639454.1:2021348-2021452 GCF_010583005.1 Odontomachus brunneus
GCACAAAAATCAATAAGTTTAATTATAAGCCCGAAAAATTAAAAAAATTTTTTGACAAACGGTCTATCGGACCAAGAGTAAACTTATACTATCTTTCTTGTTCC
>NW_022639454.1:2021884-2033367 GCF_010583005.1 Odontomachus brunneus
GTTTAAGCCTAGTATAACTCAGAACAAAAAGATCTCAGTTGGAACAAGAAAGGAAGCATGTGTTTTCTCTTGACGTCGGGTGCTGTCAAATCGATTTTTTTTCGAATTTTCAGAAAACGGATGACGCTACGAGTCTCATACTCTAAAACTATAATTCTTAAGACTAGCACAACTCAGAACAAAAAGATCTCGGTTGGAACAAGGAAGGAAGCATGTGTTTACTCTTGACGTCGAATATTGCCAAATCGATTTTTTTACGAATTTTCGGAGAACGAATGATCTTATGAGTCTCATACTCTAGAACTATAATTCTTAAGCCTAGAACAACTCAGAACAAAAAAATCTCGGTTGGAACAAGAAAGATAGTATAAGTTTACTCCCGATAGACTGTTTGTCAAAAAACTTTTTTTTAATTTTTCGGGCTTATAATTAAACTTATTGATTTGTGCTTTTGGAACAATGTTTGGAACAACTAGAACAATATCTATATCGGTATCGGAATGCTTTATTTTCAAAAAATGGGGTGCCAGGTCAAAAACATTTTTTTCATTTTTTGGACTTTTTATTCAACTTACGGATTTGTCCTTTTGGAACAATGTTTGGAACAACTAGAACAATCTATTGCGGTATCAGAATGTTCGATTTTCGAAAAGTGGGGTGCCAGCTCAAAAAATCATTTTTTTTATCCGAAAACCGTTTCGAATGAAGCAATATCACTTTGGAACAATGTGGTACAAAGTCAGAACAATCTGGAACAACTTTCAAAATTATAAATTTCAAAAAGTAGGGTGTCAACTTCATACACTCTAACCGACAAGACACCTAACCGCGAAATCGGCTCGGGCTTCCACAGCCGCAACGTAATTCACACGTGGTTACTGTAACGTGCTCGTTAATCATCGCGAAGGAATGCATTTGTCATCGTCCGAGAGTTTTCGCACCTGGACGCGGCTTCTTCCACGACACGTCGCGCTCGCGATCGAGACTCCGACGGTCGTATTATCCCGCGGATGTCCCTTTCTCAGTCGCGATCACTTTGAATACGCGTCTCGATCGCGCAGTTCTTCCGCAGGGAAAATGTGGGAATTGCGCGTCTCTCTCTCTCTCTCTCTCTCTCTCTCTCTCTCTCTCTCAGCGCTCGAAGCGCTTGCTCCATTGACGGCCGCGACGACGTGTTCCGGCCGTAACCTCCTCTCGATCGTTTCCGCTGGAATGAAAATTACACCGGCCCGGCCTGCAATCACTATTAGCCGTTAAGGATACGCCTGTGGGACCGCGCTACCGTGCCGGTGCGAACGAATTGACCGTGTACACGCGTCCATCGCTTCGACAGGTTTCTTTTTGCGCGTCGCAAATAACAGCTCGTCTTGCTCGTCGTCGTCATCTCCGTGATTCAGAATCTCCAGGACGCGATAAAACGCGACAGCGTTACGGATAACGCGTGTTCACGCGTACAGTCAAAGTTCGCGGTCGCAATCAGGGACGACGTCATCGGGAAACGCTTCCTCGTTGCTGTTATCCTTCCGCGAAAACCGGTGAGTCGGCATCGAGAAGAGAGAGAAGGAAGAAGAGAGAAGAAGAGAGAGAAAGAGAAAGGAAGAGAGAAAAAGAGAGATGAGAAAAAGCGACGACGATTTATAACACGGAGTTTGTGATAAATGCGGCGCTGTTGTGCGCTCGGCCGGCTCCTCGCATTTGCAACGCGCCGCGTTGCTACATTTCCTCGTGGCCGCGCCGCGCCGTGTAAGCGCATTTTC
Source organism: Odontomachus brunneus (assembly GCF_010583005.1). NCBI lineage: Eukaryota > Metazoa > Arthropoda > Insecta > Hymenoptera > Formicidae > Odontomachus > Odontomachus brunneus. The sequence continues at coordinate 2,023,642 of NW_022639454.1, forward strand.
CCGTGCGAGTGCGCGAGAGAACGATTAATTTCTTCCTGAGCCTATATCGCGGTCGCGCCGGCCGTTGTTGCGACTCGTCGTAACGCGAAAGAAATCCCCAGGTGAGATAAGGCGAGAAGAAGGCAATCGATGGCCGCTTGCCCGCCTGCCTCCAGGAGAGAACACACTGGCGCGGCCTCGGTCCGCGCGTGCGAACAAATCTCTCCGCCTTCGTATCGTCTTAGAGACCATTGTTGTTTGTGATCTATCTCGTTAGACATTCTATGAGCCGGTGCCGCGGCTCTCTATGACAGAGGGAATACCTGGGGATCACAACTGCGCGCGTTGCACGTTGTGCAACGCGCGCCGCGGACTGTGTGCGAATCCTGCGCGCGCGTTACTTAACCCGCCGACTGAGATCTTTCTTTGATCGAACCGAGAGCTTGGCAGAGCTCTCTGCGAACGAGCGAACGGCGAATCTAATCTCGGCGGAATCGCATCTTTTGTCAGGAGATCGCCGACGCGTCGGTACGATCTATCTTCTGCGCTCTCTCTTTCTCTATCTATTTCTTTCTCTCTCTCCTCTCTCTCTCTCTCTCCACCTTCGTCCCGCGCAATTTTCTAATTTATTATCGCGACGGTTCGTTTCGATCGAGTTTCATTCGCGACTTGCGCGATTTTTACACCTCCCTCGGAACTAGTCTCGCTTTCGCAATTAACGCGTTCATTGCCGCGTCGATTCCCTTTGATTGTGCAGAACTTCTGACGACTCATGACACGCTCGTTGCGTGCACAGGTAAAGTTCGTCAGACTGAACGAAAAATTTATCTATTTCGCGAACAATCACGTAATATTTTGAGTTATTAATTAAAGAAGGAATGAGATCACACCCGGTGTATTCAATTTTATTTCTTATGCATTTTTGTTGTTCTTGTTGATGATAGGAATGAGAACATTAAAAAGCTATAAACTCCCCGTGAATCTCAAAGAGGACTAAAATGAAAAAAATATGACCTAAATATTTTTTGTACTTTTACACTTGTGCCAAATTTGAAAGAAATCGAAGTGCACCTTTTGGGTAAGTTTATTTGTGAGTCACCGACTCACGGTTTGGACGTATTTCGAGCACCGAAGTTGCAACGCTTCAAGCGTCAAAATTGAGAGGCACTGCTGACATGTATGAATCATTTATGACAGAAGCCGAGGTGACAGTACAGGGTGTGAAAATAAATATAAGATAACGTGATGACATGTTAATATGTTTAATACACTTCGTACTGTCACGTGGACTCCTGTCATAACCGATTTATAGCACGTCAACAGTGCTTCTCAATTTTGACATTTTGAAGCGCTACTACTTTAGGTGCTCGAAATGTGTCCAAACCGTTTTGTGACTCCGTGTGTACACCGTGTGTGCACGTGCCAAAAACAAACACAAACATTTCCATACACCTCTCTCGTCAAAGACCAAATTTTGTTTAATAATTATTCCCCGGGGATATCCCATTAATCTTCATTTGCGGATAAACGAGAATCGACTAATGGGCACGATTAATGGACACACCCGATGAGCGCGATCATAAATGCAGGAGTGCGTTCATCACGCTGTCGATCGATGAGAAGTACCCGCACCGATTTCACCCGTGTTTGTCTTATTTAACGAGATAGCTCGCCGACGAGCTATAAAGTAGAGAAACGGCGCGAGCGCTCTTACGTGGAGAGAAGGCCCTCGTCGACGGGCTGAACGGTCGCTTTATCGTCGTCACCTTTGACCCCCGACAATGTTATTGCATCGCTGTGATGCTAGTAAAGTCGCGACGCGCTGTTCACCGGCCTCAGCCTGCCGTGGACAACTTTGCCATTCGCGGCCAACTACCTGCCGACCTGTTTCACACCGCGCCGAACGGACGATGAGCTGAGAAACGTCCTGTTCGCGCGACTACGTCGATTTGTCACTTCTCACCTCCCACGTGCTATTGATTTACTCGCGGAATTTCATCGATCATCACAGCCCGCGGTGTTCGCAGCGAGCCGATCGTGAAAACCGACACGCGGCGACGGCGTTGCCGTTGCATTTTTCAACGCGCCGTCGGATGCCCGGTTCCGTCGGACGCGATTCTTAATTGGGTTGAAATGGAAACGATTATGCGAATCTGTGTTTATGCAACGTCTTCCTTCGCCTCTTTTCTCTCTCTTTCTCTCTTTCTCTCTCTCTTTTCCTCTGCCCCTTTTCTGTCATCTTTCGATCGTCACACTGCAGGAGGAGAATTTACGATAAAAATTACTGGAATTAATAAGAGAATAATCATAATGATAATACTCTGATAAGAGGCTGTCTAATACAAAATAAAATAAAAATTACTAGAATTTTGCAATCGAGAAATAAGTCGAAATTCTGTGGTAATCGATTGTTCCTTTTATATGTTTCATATTTCAGGGACTGAAATGTGTTATTAAAGAATCTGTATGTTCCTCATGAAGGTAATTATGCAGTATAGGGGATGCAGCTCGAATGACTATGACCTTGATATATGTTGTAGAGGTCAACCTTCTGAGTAACCTTAAAAAGGTTTTAGCCGTCGCTCAATGTTCATTAAAAAGTTATTAACAAAAAAGTTTCATTATTAACATGTAATTTCACGACACTGCATATATAGGTGTGCAAAGTACACGTATCTGCGTGGGGAAGGGGCCCTGCCTGTACTGTGTTTCTATTATTAACTGCTTCTTTTATAAAGAAATTATGCAAAAATAATTTTATTTATTCATCATTATGTATTTCCTGATAATCTTCAATTGGATATAACGAAGCCATAATTTCAAAGAATTTATCTATGCGCTCGCAGTATTTATAGTTACGTTTAAATATAAATTCGTTGAGATAATTTATATAATTTATATTTACGAGTTCTATATTTTAGTATGCCACTTCGGATATCATGTCATAAACGTTCTATATTTTGTGTGTGAACTCCTGTATGAGGATCTACAAAATGTTCACTGTGATTTACAACTTTATGCGTAAAATTATAATTTGTTCCTAAATCCTATATTATATTTTAAATTCTATTATATATACATACGCACCCACCGTCCTGTCGGGCGGGCGAGCGCGCGTGCAGACAAATAGTGTGTGTGTGTGTAGCAGGCATCTTCCTAGCTTACAAACTCGATGTTTTTGTATATATACCGTGTGCAAAAATTACATTAACTTTACGCAAGTTTTTTGTTAATAATTTTTTAACGAGAAACGAGCGACGATTAAAACCTTTTTAAGGTTACTCAGGACGTTGACTTCTACAACTATGTCAAAGTCATAGTCATTCGAGCTGCATCCCCTATACTGCATAATTATCCTAAAATTGCATTATAATTTTTATTACAATATCCTTTTCGTATATAAAATCATTAAAAACGTATATAATATCAAGTTATCATTTTAAATTATTCGTTTTAAATTTAAATTCGTTTTAAATTTAATCATTTAAACGACTTCTCCCTTTGTCCGCGTACAGTTCGCTCTTGATTCCTCTAATCGACCGAGGTAAAATATACTATAATCCTCACACTTAAATTAAAACGCTAGAATTATATGCTATCTCGCGAAGTTTTACATTTATCGCTTATTTTGCTTTGCCAAGATTGATCATTTGTGACAGCCCCGAAACTTGGTTCTTATTCACCCGACTTTTCCTTTCAACGTAACAATCACAAAACTCATTATTAACTGGCAATCTCTATATAAGCTTCGAGTTCGCTACTGCGCTACTATGCTGTACTCGATTTGATTAATCCGTTTGAATTCTCGTCGATTGCGCGGCGCAGGTTGAATCACGCGCGGCCATGACACAGGAAGCGTTTCGCGTTCTTGCGCGCGCGGCTGTCTTCCAAGAAGTGTCTCCGAAGAAATCTGCGAGAGAAGACTCGTGGTTGCGGCATGAACTTTCCTCTTACTTGAAGCCGCGCGCGCGTTGAGCGAGATAATTGGATTTTGCATTAGATAGCCCCTTTTCAGCATTATCATTATGATTATTCTCTTATAAAGTTACGCTCGTCCATTTGAATATTTTCCCGAACAAGCGAGCAATGTTTCGGATCGCGCTCGCTTAATTTCGCAAAATTGCCGAGGATAAGGGAGAATTATCTCATTACTTGGACTCGCGCGGTCTCTTACGTGTATTTTCACACAGTTTCACGTTCCGAAGAAACGCGCGCATGCGCACGCTCCGCTCGTAATTGGGTCTTGCTGAAGGAATGGTAGTTTTGTAAATTATAAGATTACTACGCGCGCGCGTAGCGTGGCGCGATGTTTACGTGATCTAACTTATAATTTTCGCGAATCAAATTATCGCTCTATTACGTTCGCTAAACGATCGAAGATTTGCCGCGCGTCGAGGCGACGTTGAATTCGTCAGTCCACGTTATTATACGGCGATTACACTGCGCTTGATACATTCAACATGGTTACGTAAAGATAAGAGAGGCATCGTGAGAGCGATCTCCTCTTTCGAATACATGGCTCGATACGCGACACGTGCAGCTAATTGAGCGCGCCTGATTAAACGACCAGGCAATTACATGATCGAGAATATAATGTGGATGGCGTAAAAATGTATCGATAATCTCGTTATTATGACGGGTTGCAATGACAATTTCACCGGACGCGTTATGCAAACGAACTGCGAAATTTATAACTTTACTATGCATGTGGCACAAAAGCTTTTATAGTTACACGGTGTGAATTTAATGTTTTTTTTTTTTTTCATATAAATTCTTTTCAATTCAATCAATCTAATAACGCTGAATCAGGGACTGTTAATAAGGTCTACACTGAGAAAAAAATATTTGAAAATTTATTTGAGGGATATAAAGTTTGACAGAAAAATAAACTTTATTTCACAGAAATAAACTTTGTATCCCATAGATAAATTTTCAGTATTTTTTCTTCAGTGTTTTTTCTTCAGTATTTTTTCTTCAGTGTATTTTACTAAAGAAACAATCTCAGTGTTTGAAAATTTATTTTCAGAATGAAAGTTTTTTTTTCATAAAAAGAAAAGTTTATTTCGTAAAAATAAATTTTATTTCATAGAAATCAATTTTATTTTATTTTTTTTACAGAAATAGACTTTATTTCACAGAAATAGGTTTTATTTCGCGGAAATAAACTTTACATCACACAAATAAATTTTCAAGTATTTTTCTCTCAGTGCAACAACGAGCTTTCCGCTCATAGGACGCGTCTCGACCTTCCATCTCACGACAGACAGGTTGTTATTATTATTTAATTATCTGGCGCTGTAGACCAATTTCCTGGACGTTATCTAAGATCCCGATGTAGTGGGACACTGCGATTTCAAGTTAAGAAAGATCCGAGCGCGTATTCTACACGGTTAGCTCGGAGGTGCTTAGGACGAGCATTCGAAAATGAGATTAATCGCGTGATTTATCGAGAGTGGCGGTCTCGTGTAAGTGGATTCTTACGAATCCACTTACGCCCGGCGCGCGCGGTTATTGAATTACCGGATACACGGAGTGAGTAATTAACTCGCGATACAGAGGGACCGATAGCGCGCGCGGCGTCCGTCGATGAGTGAGACGGTTTCACAATTCATACCGCGAAAGGTTACGGCAGCCCACGGTAATTACACGCTTTGCACTATCGGTGCCGACCTCATGGATAAAATAAGCGCGGCTCTCGAGAGCACTATCCCCATTAAATAAATTAATATCCGCCCGTAGACCGTTACTGGAGTCGAGATAAGTGTCCGAGATAGCAACATCGGACGGTTGGGATTGCTCGCAGGCGTTTGTGTGTTCTCTAAATGACGATTTCTAACGATGCATACCGCGTGTCGGCACTTGACGAACTGTGATCGGCCTCCTCGTCTCTCCAAAAGCCTGACGGATGGATTCTCGTAAGATCCAGAACAGAGGAGAGATCGGGTCAAGCTGGCTATGCGTCTTCCGTATTATATATATATTTATTGCGAGAGACACAACGAAATCGCAAAATGCTCCTCTTGGAACATAAGTACTGGATCGTGTAATAAGTAATTTCGGATTTCCTATGGAAAACAAGGTGGTCGTACTTGCATGTCGCTTTACGGAAAAAAGAATTATGTTGGTGCAACCGAATTTTCGGTTGTTCAGAGATCAAACGAGAACTCGGCTGTAGGAACAGAAAAATTCCTTTATGAGACTTCTGTATAGTCAATTGTCAATTGTTCTCAGTTGCCTCAACCGAGTTCTAATATCGTTGAATGTTCAGACGAATATTTTCGGTTGCGACAACAGAAATATTAGTTTTCATAACAGAGATATCGCTTCTGATCACCTAATTTTCAGTTGGTTCCTATTTAGTTGCACCAACTGAAATTATTTTGCGTGTATAATTTTATGAAATATCATACACGCTCTTCATAACCGCAATCTTCCGCCATCCTTCGCACATTGTGTTCCGTATAATTATAACGACACAAAGATATGACAATCTCATTTTACTCGAAGAATCCCGAGTTATTTATCACACAACTCGATATTTTTTCTGTGTTCCAAGAGGAACACTTTGCGATTTCCTTTCCACTGTCTCTCGCTAAAGTAGATACATTAATGAAACATGACTTTTAGACTCGAATCGGTCTCCCCTATCACACAACCGCGCTCACGATCATCTACTCTATCTGCATGACGAGGAGAAACGATCCAAGTTCTCTTTCACAACTGACGACAATCCGAGTTTTACGTCGGTCGATCGTCGCGGCGACAACACTCGAACGATCGAGCGAAACAAAAGAGAAGAAAGAGCGAGCGAGCAAAAGAGGAGAAGGAAATATCGTCGTACGGAAAGAAGCATTATGGTCCCGTCGATTCCCTTAAGTACCAAAGTATACGTTGGTGAAAAAAGGGACGATACGTAAAACCCGTACTTAACATCCGCTAATATCAGACCTGCAGAGGGAAAGACGAGGAGAGACCGCACATTTGATTCACGGAAATCGTGTGCACACCGACACCCGTCGTCGTCGTCGTCGTCGTTCCTTCATCCGAGAGAAGAAATTTTGTTAATTCGGCAAAATACCAGCAACAAATGTTTCGTTGGTACAGCAAGTGATCCTGTAATAGGAATAATGATTCCTTATTTTCAATTTACGCTCTAAGCAACACTTCTGTAGAGGAGACGTAAGGTCTGTGCGCAAACAAACCTATAATTATAACTAACCTAAATAGACAACAAATATGATTGATATCTTAGGTGTGTTTGTGAAAATGACGAAAGATGAGAAGTGATTCGCAACGGTAACGATCCATTTCCCTAACGATCATCAAACAGCAAACGTATTTTTATTCTGATAACCGAGGGATTTTCTTCAGTATTCTTTCTGCTTGTTCTCGATTTCCTCTCTTCGTGTTTTCTTTTTTTTATTCTTTCCTCTCTGACGGTACCAAAACGATTTCCTTCCTTCCCTATTCTCGCTTTCCTCTTTCTTCCTTTCCTTTTTCTTCATTCTTTCCTCTCCGGCATCATCTCGGCGTTACTGAAATGACATCGTCGTCATCGTCATCGTTCTTCCCTTTCCTCCTTTTCTCCTTCTTGCTTTTCTTTTTTATTCTTTTCTCTGACATCATTTCGACGTTACCAAATTGTCCGGCTAATGCCTGCCGCCAGCGGGCAGGACCGTTACGCGCTCTCCGTTCCTCTCTCGAACATTATAATTTATAAGCGCCCGCGCGCGGCACAATGTCGACCTATTTGGCGCGTACGGAAATTTATGATCCGCTTGACCCGCCAAGATCGAGACATCGACGGGAATCGATCTCGCCGGTCAGTCATAGATAATGCGGACAACTTGTTTACTTTCTCCCTTTACTCAGCCGCAACGACGACGACGACGACGATCTTTTCAATATCAAGCAGGATCCGTGTATTCAGACCACCATGTGCGAGGCGCTTACACGACGCAATTGTTTATGACTTGGCGAGCACGAGACGCATAGTACGCGCGCGGCAAGAATGGCACCACACCGATGGCAAAAATGCCGCGAGATATCTATCGTTTAGATTTATAGAGCCGTTCTCGTGTATCCGTCATAACAGGCTGACATTAACAGGATGATGGTGCGTTTAATCGATAGCTCGGCTACGAATCGCGCACGAGACGAGGCGATAGGTCGGCCAAGACGCTAAGACAATAAATTCCACGATGGATATTGCCGCGTCCGTGGCGAATTTCATTCTCTTCATTCCGATTATGCGCGCGCTCGCATCATGCATTCTTCATTTTCTAGACGCTCGTTCGTTCTTCAGCATCCCGCGGAGAGCTTCTGCTCAGAAGTAGAATCAGACTCGCGAGCCGTCGGCTCGCTATTGCCGATCGTTCCTCGTGAGGGACAAGGTTATCAAGCGGATTTTCGAGCAAAATCCCGACTAGACACTCATCCCATGCTCCTAAACAGCTTGATTCCAATCAGTTATGTGATTTATACATTTTCTTCAAGTGATATTGAGTCCCGATAAATTATGTAGTGCAACATGGAAAAAATCAGAACCTTTTGATATTAGAATCTTATTAATAACAAGAATTAATTACGATCTTAATAATCAGGAGTTTGTTAATAAATACACACTGTAAAAATTGATGTGTTAAATTTAACATTTCATGTGTCTCAAATCATCCGCTCTCATTTATATATAAATTTAACACATAACAAATGTAGTATAAAGTAACACGCATAATATATAAAAAATTAACACAAGAATTTAACACTTGAATATCCAGACTAGACACTCATCCCATGCTCCTAAACAGCTTGATTCCAATCAGTTATGTGATTTATACATTTTCTTCAAGTGATATTGAGTCCCGATAAATTATGTGGTGCAACATGGAAAAAATCAGAACCTTTTGATATTAGAATCTTATTAATAACAAGAATTAATTACGATCTTAATAATCAGGAGTTTGTTAATAAATACACACTGTAAAAATTGATGTGTTAAATTTAACATTTCATGTGTCTCAAATCATCCGCTCTCATTTATGTATAAATTTAACACATAACAAATGTAGTAAAAAGTAACACGCATAATATATAAAAAATTAACACAAGAATTTAACACAAGAATTTAACACTTGAATATCCCGACTAGATACTCATCCCATGCTCCTAAACAGCTTGATTCCAATCAGTTATGTGATTTATACATTTTCTTCAAGTGATATTGAGTCCCGATAAATTATGTGGTGCAACATGGAAAAAATCAGAACCTTTTGATATTAGAATCTTATTAATAACAAGAATTGATTAGGATCTTAATAATCAGGAGCTTGTTAATAAATACACACTGTAAAAATTGATGTGTTAAATTTAACATTTCATGTGTCTCAAATCATCCGCTCTCATTTATGTATAAATTTAACACATAACAAATGTGGTAAAAAGTAACACGCATAATATGTAACAAATTAACACAAGAATTTAACACTTGAATATCGTCAGGAATCACAGTTTGTGTTAAATTGATATTTGTATAATGTTGAATTATACTAAAATAAAACGTTACTTTAACATTTGAGAGAAGTATTAATCTACGTTTTGATGAAATGAAAATGTTAAATTGACATAATCTATGTCTGACATATTAAATATGTCAATTTAACACAACCTGTGATTCCTAACGGTATTCAAGTGATAAATTCTTGTGTTAATTTTTTCCATATTATGCGTGTTACTTTTTAACACATTTGT
>NW_022639454.1:2033377-2035149 GCF_010583005.1 Odontomachus brunneus
AAAGTAACACGCATAATATATAAAAAATTAACACAAGAATTTAACACTTGAATATCCAGACTAGACACTCATCCCATGCTCCTAAACAGCTTGATTCCAATCAGTTATGTGATTTATACATTTTCTTCAAGTGATATTGAGTCCCGATAAATTATGTGGTGCAACATGGAAAAAATCAGAACCTTTTGATATTAGAATCTTATTAATAACAAGAATTGATTAGGATCTTAATAATCAGGAGCTTGTTAATAAATACACACTGTAAAAATTGATGTGTTAAATTTAACATTTCATGTGTCTCAAATCATTCGCTCTCATTTATGTATAAATTTAACACATAACAAATGTAGTAAAAAGTAACACGCATAATATATAAAAAATTAACACAAGAATTTAACACAAGAATTTAACACTTGAATATCCCGACTAGATACTCATCCCATGCTCCTAAACAGCTTGATTCCAATCAGTTATGTGATTTATACATTTTCTTCAAGTGATATTGAGTCCCGATAAATTATGTAGTGCAACATGGAAAAAATCAGAACCTTTTGATATTAGAATCTTATTAATAACAAGAATTAATTACGATCTTAATAATCAGGAGTTTGTTAATAAATACACACTGTAAAAATTGATGTGTTAAATTTAACATTTCATGTGTCTCAAATCATCCGCTCTCATTTATGTATAAATTTAACACATAACAAATGTGGTAAAAAGTAACACGCATAATATGTAACAAATTAACACAAGAATTTAACACTTGAATATCGTCAGGAATCACAGTTTGTGTTAAATTGATATTTGTATAATGTTGAATTATACTAAAATAAAACGTTACTTTAACATTTGAGAGAAGTATTAATCTACGTTTTGATGAAATGAAAATGTTAAATTGACATAATCTATGTCTGACATATTAAATATGTCAATTTAACACAACCTGTGATTCCTAACGGTATTCAAGTGATAAATTCTTGTGTTAATTTTTTCCATATTATGCGTGTTACTTTTTAACACATTTGTTTTGTGTTAAATTTACATAAATGAGAGTGGATGATTTGGAACACATGAAATGTGTTAAATTTAACACATCAGTTTTTACAGTGCACGAAAGAAAAAGCCTGGTATTCAATATCGAATCTGATTAGCACAACCAGATTTATGTATGGGTCAACCATGTTTTTTACGTGTATTACACATCACACTGAGAGAAAAAAATTATTGTTACAACTGAAATTATGGTTGTTTTCGGCTTCAACCATATGTTTTAGTTATAAATGTCGTTTATGTATGAATATTGGATATATGATTGGGATCAAGCTGATTAGGAAAGCACAGGATAAATTTCTAGTCGGGATGTATCGCGTTTCCGGCGGTGCCTTCCTCCGCGTCGGACACGCGAAATTTCGAAATATCGGGATACAGCACGCGCCCCTCGTCCGTCGCGCGAAGATGAAGAGTTCCGAGTTATAAGTTGACCATCTCTTTGCCATGTAATAACGCGCTTTGTCCGGGCCCCAAGGCACGATATTAAGCATTCCAGGGCAACGATGCAATAATGCGGGGCTATCGATGTGCATAGCAACTAAAACAGGAACGGTAAGGGCGAATTTAAAATATTCGCCGAAGATATTGCCCTGATCACGGTTACGCACTCACATTCACGCACACGCACGCTCATGCCACTCGCACACATACATAGATACGGACAGAGCGAGAGAGAGAGAGAGAGAGAGAGAGAGAGAGAGAGAGAGAGAGAGAGAGAG
>NW_022639454.1:2035268-2058747 GCF_010583005.1 Odontomachus brunneus
GAGAGAGAGAGAGAGAGAGAGAGAGAGAGAGAGAGAGAGAGAGAGAGAGAGGGAGAGAGAGAGAGACGCGGTATAACATAATTTCGGATCGGAAGCTGGTTCCGATATTCCTTGCTCCGCCGAGTCGTGAATCTTACTTTGACCTTCTAAGAGAATGGACTGGCAGTCTTAACTAGATTATTGCATTCCTCCGCTGGACGGAACTGATTACCGTCGTTTCTGACGCGAATACATGAACGAAAACTGCGACGGCCGAGTGTGTGTATCGGTAGTCAGTTTATAATAGACGGAGCGAAATCACGCGGCGTATTTTAAGACTCGCGACATCGATCAACCGAGATCGGCACTTTGGAATTCGCACTGTTCGTCCGGCAGCCCCGTTAATAGAACGCGATTCAGATGAAGAGCCCGTCCGATGGAAACGTCGGTGGGCCGCTTTGCAACTCCCGGAAATCTCCCTCCCTCCGACCCATTAGAGCCATTAAATCGCGCTATTAAACGATGCTTATCGACGGTTTAACGAGGGGAGTTCATTACCGCGCGAGCGCGAGGTAAAAATGCGTCGACGCGTGTCTCGTCGCTGACGTGCGACTACATCCTTCTGCTGCTTCTTCTTCGGCAACGTTGCGATACGACGCACGTTCGACAAAAATCTACGATCAGGAATGAACGAAGAAAGACACGGAAAAACAGAGAGCAGTGTGAAGGTTGTTAAAGAGTACCTCTAAAGTACCAGGTTCACAGGTTCCTAGTTTTTTGTTTTAGAGGGAAAGGAGAGTCGCGCGCATACATCTTGCCTTAACTATCATGTTTTATCATTTTGCAGATATGAAACCATCGGACAGGAGCGAGAAGGGCATGTTGTCCGGAAATGCGCAACCGTCGGACGTGTTCTGTTCGGTCCCGGGACGATTATCGTTACTAAGCAGCACCAGCAAGTACAAAGTTACGGTAGCAGAGGTACAAAGACGGCTATCGCCTCCGGAATGCTTGAACGCGAGTCTCCTCGGTGGCGTACTACGAAGGTAAGGGATCGATTTAAAAGCGATTTGCGACATCGATCATCTCGTACGCGTCGTCTTCGTCGTGTTTTGCAGGACGTGGAAGAAATAAACTTGCATTTTACCTGAGAAACGGAGACTTTTCGCTGAATGTAAAATTTGATAGAATAAATTTAATAAAAAAATTAGAAGAAATTTTTTGAAATTCAAAGAATTTCAAATTTTAATTTCGAAATAAACTCTTGGAGATAAAAGTAAGTGCAACAATACGCGTCAATTGCACTGAGAAAAAAATACTGGAAAAACTTTGGATTTTCTCTTCTCTCTCTTAGAATCGCATGTTTGAAACATTACAGTCAGAACTATAATTTCCTATAATTGTTATAGGAAATCGGACTGGGCGCCAATTAGAGATTCCGCGAAATTTTCTATGCGAATAATAATAACCTTATGCGAATGTTAACACTACTATTTTCATGTTAGAACAATCAGAAAATATGGTTTGGGTTCAGAATGACTATAATTTTAGTTAGATCAATCATTTTTTCTCTCAGTGTATGTACGCGATTAACTCGTGTGCTGTGTGAACTTTATCTCGCAAATCGAAAACACAGCCATTGATTCGCCAGTACTTCTCTTCTCTATTGCCTCTTTAGTTAGTTGCCTTTTGTACACAAGCTTCTCCCTACTGGCGCTCTTTGAATAGCTCTCCCAGCAGGGAGAAAGAGAGAGCGATTCATTCATCCGTTTTCGATCACGCGCGAGCGCTTGGGCTCTGTCGAGCTCTTAGCAGCCCATAAACAAACCGTTAGAATAATTTGGCGTTACGCGCGACCGATTAAATATCGTTCCCGTGAGAATCGACGCGCCTATCGGCAGGTAGGAGATCGAAGGTTCCCGATACCGTTGCCCGCACGAGTTGTTGTTCGGCTGGTACGCTCGCAGCACGTTATATCGCGTCATTTTATCGCTATTATCGCGTGTTTTTGTATCGGCCAAAATTAATTTCCCAATTCGAAAAGTGGAATGACCACCATCGGAGCCATTGGAACCGAGTCGAGTGAATAATCTCATTCGAAATTGAAGAGAAAGTTCATGCAAATTTTCGCTTGTCTTGAATGAGATTTTAGTCCGAGAAACCCGAAGAGTAAACTCGAGAAATTCATCAAAACGAATATTTAAAATCGAACATTATCCTGCGATTAGAAATTTATCCCATGATCCTGATCAAATTGATCCCCATCCGCGTCGAGGAAGCGAGGGATAATGCTTGCGCGTCGATAAAAATACAACGGATGTGTCGTGTAATCGCATGCGCAGAATGAAAATGGGACTTGGTCGCGATTTCTCACCGCGAGTCGTCTCGCGAGAGAGACGAAACGAACGCGGCGTTACACGCTTCCCACGAGGCTCGCTGCGAGCCTCCTGAAGGGCGCGGGCAATCCGCGGATATCATTCTGATTCCATGACGGTAACGAAACACGAGACACGAGTGTGTTCGCGTTTTGCATCTCGCAGTTGCACAGTTAAGTTTCACTTCCGGCCGCGCGTCGAAAATAATCGGCGTGACCGATGCAAGGCACGATGCGAGGGACAATAACGCGGCGCGGGATGAAGGATAGCCGCGCGGGCGCGCAGTGCACACCGTTATACGACTTTATCCGCGGGACTAATTAATAAAGAGCCCGCTGCCGCTGTTCGGCTCATCCGGTCTTCTTGCAGGCGGCCGTCAACCGTAGCGCCGGCAACCGTCTGATTTATGGGGGGCTCCTCGTGGGGGAGCGTCCTCCTTTATCTGATTCGCCGTGTTATCTGGCTAGAACAGTGCTCATTGCGCAATGCTTTATCACCCAAGGCATGGATTAATCACCGTACAAGTAGCCAGGCGTACATCGCTTCCACGCACTCCTCTCGCGCGTCCGTGCAACTCTCGCGTCGATTCCTCGAGTCGCGCAAGGGATGCCGCGACGAAGAGGGTGTGCGCCGTCCATTTCCATCACGAGCGAATGTCGCCTAGAGATTCATCGCCGGACGCGCGCACTGGGAGTCATCTCAACCCTTTATAACTTAATTGTTTCATTCTGAAGAGAAAATGGCGGAGCAGCGGGGCGAACATCGTGGGATATCAATTGATCGCGTCAAGTTTTATGAGCAAATATTTAGCTCACAAATATTTCCTTACTTTCAAGTAATATGCTATCTCTCTTGTATAATAATATCTCTTACGAGATCGACTCTTTCTTTCTTTCTTTCTTTCTCTCTCTCTCGACTTACACCTTAGAGAATTTATAAACATTGTGTTGCGCGCGAGAGGAGTGTCGAAGCCTCGGTGGCCGAATGGGAAGGCATCCCGCCCGGAAAGTGGGAAGGTTTTCAGGTTCGAGTCCTGGCGGAGGCAGTTTTTTCGCAACATATAAAATGAATCTATTCGAGTCATCGGTTTAATGGGGATTTTTGAGAATATAAATATATATATAAAAGTTTGGGACTCAAGGATCGGTCTAAGTATGGAAGGTTGATTCGCCACGTACGATGATCGAGAAAAAATTCCGATACATGCGTTTGACATGCTGGACATATTATCCTCCCACTATCATATTAATATTATTAAAACAGTATTAATATCTAATAGCACTCCGTGCTTGGCTCCTTATAGGCCTTTCAAATATTTCTGTTATTAAAATTCTGACATAAGAAATTAAATTCGTTCATCGCTTTTAGGCAAACTCTCTCGAGCGCAGATTGAGTGCACAAGCATTATTAGTCAGGGTTGCCCATAATTTTCAATCACGGGATTTCTCGCAATCGCACGGGTAAATCCCAGTTACAGCATTGCGCTTGTACATACACCTTGCTGACGACGCTCGCATCGCCCACGAATACTCGGCCGATCTCTCTCTCTCTCTCTCTCTCTCTCTCTCTCTCTCTTTCGGTGGCGGACTCCGCGATGCGCGGGATCTTTCGTGCGAGGGCACCGCCGCGAAATAAATCGCTAATAAAGCGGCCCGATCTATCCCCGATGCAAATGAGACATTAATAACCCACGCAGCTTCGAGTGTCAATTCCTGCGAATAAGCGGGCGGACGAGCATACGCCTGAGGCGTGCGCACGGCATCTCGCGCCGAACGCGACGTTATAATTCATCCGTCCGCATAGCGATCTGACCGATAATTACACGCGCTGGGCCTGACTCGCGCCACCATAGATTCTCCATCTCTCTCTCTCTCTTTCTCTTTTTCTCTTTTTCCCCTCCTGTGCCCTCCTTTTGTCTCTCCCACTGTGTATCCTCGGTCCCATTCGCGCGGCAGTCTGTGTCCGCGTGAATCCATAAGGATTCGCCGCGATAGTCGCTTGCTCGCCCGCAATACGCCTCGAGAGATCTTCAGAAATCGATTGCGGCATTGCGCGGTATACACCGGTCGCGAATGCATGCGAGAGTCAATGCATGCACTTTTGTCGCGGATGCACCGTCTTACCTCCCGTTTTCCTACTCTTCTTCATCTTTTCTCTCTTTCTCTTTTTCTGTCTGTCTCTCTCGTTTCCTTTTCTCTCTTTTCCGCCCGACAATCTTCGAGCACTGCTCTCTGTCTGTCTTTCTCTACTCTACACACAGAAAAATGCATTCGAGTTGCTTGCTTCAAATATTTTACAATTCTGTATATATCTGCGGATCTATCAAATGAGTTCGTCATAAACACCGAAAATTTACTCGAAAATATTTCGAATTACTTCGAATCCTAATAAATGTAGCATTTCAATCAAGAATGTTAAATTGAAACAAAAATTCGCCCGCTACACAGGCAACCTTTTCTCGGTAAAGTTTCATGATATTCTTGTAAAGAGAATCAATTTTGTGTACATAACAACAAGTGTCTCTGCAATCTGTCATATAATTTTATATATATATATATATATATATATATATATATATATATAATATATATATAATCTGTCATATAATTATATATTTTAAGACTATTGTCAAGAAAAAATATTCTACGTTGAAGACAATTATATTGCTTAAGAGAAGGACAGTAAATGAAGCAATCGCTTTTCTCAGCAGTAGAATGACATTTTCCTGTGTGCATTCTTTATTCTACCTGTTCGTCCTTACTCTACTCTGCTCTGCTCTACTCTTTTGACACGTGCGTTTCATTTATTTTCGTTTCGCCATTTGTGCACACACACACACACACACACAAACGTCAACTTGTCGGACACACTTGTCGGATTTATTCCGCGAGTAGAATAAGTGCGAACGCGAGCACCGGTGTCCCCGGTGTCAGCGATTAGCATAAACGTCTACTGGAAGTATCTCGCGATCACGAGATCGCGAGCGAGTGATCGGTCGGGGAATGAAACGGGACAGTGACAGCGCTCTCGCGGTCTGTTTCGTTGATTATGGCTGAATTAACTCGAACGAACGATCTCGCACGAAAGCGAGATAGCGGGCACGTTAAGCCGGTCGAAATATTACGACGTCTAATCGATAGCGCCAGGACACTTGGACCCATCTGTTTTAGAAGTCTGAAAGTTAAAGCGAGTCACCTAACCGCGCGGCCGGCTTTTGCGCGATCGGACAGAAGTTTCACCTGTCTTATTCCCCTGTTTCTAATATTTTCTGTTGTTTTTTCAAGAAAAGGAGGGCTATAAAAGCCAATATACAAATATAACAGTGTAATCAAACTAACTATAAAAGTTTAGTGTAATCAAACTAACTATAAAAGTTTAGTATATGTCCTCTGGATTTATCCAATTATATATATCTTTACTGAGGGAAAAATTACCTTCAAATCAACATATATTTCTTTGATGGATGCCATTAATATATTTATTGAAATCTAAATTCTCTTTATTTAAACCAAATATTGTTTACTTAAACAATATTTGATTTAAATAAAGAGAATTTAGATTTATAAGTAAATATGTTAATGGCACCCATCAAGGAAATATTTGTTAATTTTAAGGTAATCTTTCCCTCAGTGTTCTTGATATCATTTTACATTGCCACTGAAGAGAGTCCATTGAAGAACCGAAAAGATCGGTAATCTAATTTTTATGAAATAAATACTTCCTCTATGTATCCAAAAAATGCAATGTATCCAAAAAATATGCACTAACTTTTACAGTTTCAGTCAGTTTGATTACATCACTACAACTATGTATAGGCTTTTTCCTCTCTTTTCTTGATTTTATATCGAAAGAGCCTATTTAATTAATTTTTTGTTGTCTTTTCTTTCCTCTTTTTTTTAACGACATATATTCAGCTTTGCAGGAGACTGTTGTGCGCGCACCAGTTGTTATGTAAGCGACAGGTACGCTAATGTCATAGTTAAGTTTCACTTTCCGGGTAAAAAAAGTTGCGGCAAAAAAAACCGTCACATTATTATTCTCTCGTCGCGTTTCTCGTTAAATCCGCCGATAATCGCACGACTATTGCGACACAAAGATCGATCGAACGTTCGATCTTCCATTTTATTCTGTAAGGTAAATGTCCCAGTGATTGAACATTGCTCTAACGATTGAAACATTAATAATATCTTTGCATTTAATATCTCTAAAAAAAGTCTTTGATATTTTGTTTTTTAGATGCTTTTATGCCAATTTGCAATATTATTTAATGAACATTTAGTCACTGAATTTGTATCATTCAGTAATTAGGACATGATTAATTTTTCAGTTCAATCACCGACACAACCGACACTGCATAATACTTCATTGAAATTGCAATGGACTATTTTATTTTCTATTATATTTTTCGATTCTGAGAAATCAAAGTTTTATCTGTAAAACATTAGTTTCGTTAGTAATTCCATCAATTATTTATATAATAATTTTGATCACTTTTTCACGGTTTAAAAATGACGGATAAAAGACAGGTAAAATGCTACCATCATATTCAACTTACGTTACACTTTTTCCAAATCGATTCATTTTGTTCTTTAGGATTCTTGGGTCCTGATATGATATTCTCTCACTTGGCAAAACATCGATATGGGCAAAGCACGTCCAACACGACGTGGCCACGTAACAAACTCGGGTGAATAAAATTAGCATGGACAATTAACGCAGACACGCGTTATCGATCGACAGACGTCGTTTGCGCGTCACACTAATTGCCGCGCGTGATTCCGCGTCGTCTTCCTCGCGAGACGACGAAGGAAGCGGAAGGTGTCCTGAATGAGCCCTGATCACAAAGCCCCTCGGTTTACTAACCGTCGCGTGGCGCCCGTAGCGCGATTAACGATGCTAGTGTTCGAGGACGTCTCGAGTAATCTCGGGGGAACCCGGGTGTTTCCTATCGGCGGGATCGACGACGACGACGAGGGTGGTGCGAGCGTCCCGCGCGGGAGGCGAAGAACGGGAGACGCGCGTCTCTCTGTGCGGATCTCTCCGAGGATCCTTCTCGGCACAAGACTCCGTAATGAGCGCAGCCGCGCTCTCGTCACGTAACGGCGCGGAACGACGCCAATGATCGTTAACAACAAATACGAGAATTCGATTTGTCTTGGCGCGCTCGTCCTCGCGAACGATGCGTCGCGACATTCACGCAACGACGAATAATTCCCATCCTCCGTGGCCGCGTGCATCGACCGTTTCCTACCGGAGAGATCGATGCGCGTACGAGGGCCGCGTAATCGGTGACGATTATCGCGCGCCGTACCAAACCAGTTCTCGAGGGGGGCCCGAAGAGACGCGCGCGTTAATAAGTCATGCCGGATGGTCGCGAATTATCGCGCGGGTCGCCTTGCAGATCGTCGCGATCTTTCCTGATTTCTTTTTCTTTTCTCTGCACAGAAGCGCGAGATAACCTGGGGATTATTTCGACGACGTGCACCTTTGAATTTAACGTCGTGTTTCTCGTGATGGAGTTCGGTTGTCGTGTGATGTAACGCAAGTGACGTTATGAAAATTTAATTTGACTGTAAGAGAGAGAGAGAAAGATTTAAAACGAGGGAAATGTCGACGGTGTAGATCCGAAGGAGCTGATATTAAAAACCCATAGCGGTAAAACGTATTAATTGTCGAGCGAGGCGAAAGATTTCCGGGCGGGCCGGGAACGGCTAAACCGAACAAAGGTAGGCGATACGCGTTACCGTTATAACAGGCCGGAATGATGGATGGACAGGGTGTGTGTTGGGAAAGAAGTCGCCGCTACTATCGCCTTCCCGTTGGTGTGCGTTCCACGAAAAAATTTACTTCGCAACATCGTCGGATTAATAACACGAAGTGCCGCCATGCGACAGTCCGTGCGAGCGTGAAAGAATTATATCGCAATTTTTAACGGTGCCTTGATAGACTTCGCTCAAAAAAAAAAGAGAGAGAGAAAGAAAAAAAACACGTGAACACATACCCGATACAGGAGTCAGCGTGAAATAAAAAAAAGAGGTGAAGTTGAAGTACCAACGCTCGGACACATACTTAATCCTTATATTGTCTTGTTCTTTAAATATGAATATATCAATATCTTAACATAAAAAAATGCATATATATATATATATTGAATATATGCATATATTCTATGTTGAAAATATTTAAAGACCAAATAAATATATCCAGAATTGGGATACGTCTCTAGAAATTGGTACGTTTATTTTAGATATGAATATTTAAGCTTTCAACATAAAAAATATATATACTGAATACATATTCTATATATGCTGAAAATTTAAATATTCGTATTTAAAAATCAAAGCAATAAGAATGTCTCGAATTAGGTACTTGTTCGCTCAGCATACGCATAGTGATGCACTCTACCGGTTTTTTGTGTAGTATTCGCTTCAGTTTGCGTGCGGTTTTGATAAAAATAGGAGAAAAATAGAAAATATAAATTACAAAAGAGGAATGATCTTCTCTTGGGTTGTCATTCTAGACATGTGATATGAACATTTTATTAGAATCCGAATTTTGAAGGTTCTGTGCTTCAAAGGGTTAAATGACAAAATCTACTCTTCTCTCTTACAGAGAGAATTAAAAATGAATATTGCAAGGATTTTGGCAAGAAGGGAAAGACGAGGAGATATTCGCGAATGAATTCAATTTCTGAATCATTCAACGCGCGAGCGTGTGTGTGTGTATGACCATCCAATTACCAATTTCCCTCTCTCAGTAGAATAATAGCGGGTCAAACATCGGCGAACAGCAGATCACATCGTTTCAGTCTCTCGACGTCGCTCTGTTGGCGCGAATGTTATTTCCCCGAAACGGCCAACAAACGCGACGCGCTTGATTAATCGTAACGAATGATCGTCATCACCGATCAACGAGCGAATCTAATCGTTGCGAATACACGCATTATCGTGCCGAGTGTTATCCCGATGATTAAGCCAGATCTACGTTGATACGCGACAAAAGCGCCCGCTCGCCCGGAGAGTCCGCAGCCTGAATAGACTACTACCTATGCGAACGCGCACAGTGCTCCTTTCAGCTCTCCCCGGAGGAGAGGATGGATGTCTGTCCCGCGAGGCACACGCGCGAATGGCCGCATCCTCGAACGTACGTTGCTCCGCGGCGTCGAGAGTTGCTCAATCGCCGATGACACACGTAGCCCCGCGTGGATTATGCTAATCCACCCGTATTTCCACCTCCCCCTCTCTCCCTGGCCCCTGCCTCGTCCTCTCATTTTTGCCGCTTCTCTCTTTCTCTCGCTCGCTCGTTCTCTCACGCTTCTCGATTTCGCCTTTTTAAAGGTGATCACGGCGAAAATGATTAATGGCGGAGTTCCGTTTTGAAATTCTCACCGTCGCCGGAACGAGCGGCGGCCACGAGGGTGGGCGCTCGCTCGCGCGTGTAACCGGACAAATATCATGTATGAACAGTAGATAAAGTATAAATAATACATTATTATCGGGACACGCGCGGATATATAAAGTGTACGCGACGCGAGCTCTTATTTGTTTGGCACTGCATGAAATTCGCATGAAATTCGCGACGAATTGACCATCTCGCTGACGAGACGATCGAAAAATCTCAAACGAAACTCGACGAATTGTTTACTTGAAATGTTTCTAAAGAAAAACGTTGCAATGTTTGCTTTGCATTTTCCAGGGCGAAGTCCAAAAACGGCGGACGTCTGCTTAGGGAAAAGCTGGAAAAAATCGGCCTAAATTTGCCAGCCGGTAGAAGGAAGGCGGCCAACGTCACGCTCTTAACATCCTTAGTGGAAGGTGAGTGTGTTTCCCTTTTTAGTTTCCAGCTACCGTCGCTCACCAACCGTTTTTTCAGTCACTTCTGTGAGAATGAGCGAAAGAGAACACGGCAAAAAGAGTGCCACGTTAACGCGCGCTTTTCCCGTCGCGATCTTTCGTCTACGGTAGGAATTACGTAGAATTTATTGCCGTCGCCTGTGAACGGCGAATACTCGCAGGTACGAGTCGCGCGGTGCCTCCTCGCCTCGTAGAATTCGTTGATGACATCATCTCATTAACGGCGTATATTAACTCTTTCAAAATTCTACGTTCGGGCGCGTTCCAGCTGCAACCTTGTTGCGCTTAATAAAACGCAAAGAACGGCGCGTTTTATTTAATTGCACATTTATCTGCCTCGCCTCGATAATAACGTGAAATATCACGGCCAAAGCGCCGCTCTGTAATTACCCGTTAATAGCTCGTTAATGAAGCTCTCGCCAAGTGCGAAGCGACGTTTATCGAAAAACACAATGTGTCGTAACGCGATATCGTAATGTAATGTAACGTCATGTCGATTTATGTTCATCGCGCCTGTCCTTAATCTTCAGAGTCGCGTGGATGAAGTCATTTCCGAATCGGGAAAACTTCAACATTGGAAGACGTTTCCAACGTTGATACCTCGCGTGGAAAGAGATACTCAGTTGGATTAACTGAATGTCTAGTAAGATATAAACGAATCAAAAATCATTTCAAGTTACTAGAATTCTGCTCGAATTAACAAGATTCTGATTAACCAAATAACAAGATTTCTGTAACCAGAACTTACAACTTTAATGCTCGTTTCTACCAATCTTGGGTAACTTAACTGGCTGGTTATTTCCGCGGAATTACTTATTTATTCACTTCCAAGTCGCGCCATAACGTTGGCCGTTCTTTCTCGGAGGTATCGATACACGACAGACGCGAGATATCGTCGGTTTATTAGAAAAAGAGATTTACATCGCCTGGAGTTGATGGCGCTTAGAATTTACTGGTATATACTTGCACGCAACGCGCCGCTTCGCCACGTACGAATTCCCGTGGAATTTCCGCCGCGGAATATCGAAATCAATAACGGACGACGTATTAGCCGGCCGTAAGCGTAATCGCGGCGTTGCCGGGCGATTTATCGCGAGCGATAAACGTAACGCTTTCCGATTTACTGCTGCCGTAATTTACACGTACATCTCCTCCCCGCGCCAATCCTTACCTCATTCCCTCGCTGTCATGACCGCGAAGAATTACATTCCTCGCGACGCCCACTTGTCTCGTAGGGCGCAGTGATGAAATCATCTCTTCGGAATAGCGCGAGCGCACATTAAAGCGAATTTACACGGTTCGGACTGGATGATCAGCGGGCGGGATGAGTCATTCGCGCGCGAGAGAGGTTGAATGAATTTTTATTTAGACACGCAACGCGCGCGCTCGAAAGTCTCCACGTGAAACATCCTCGCTGACGGAGCAGGCACTACAGGAGAACAAACATACGAATCCGTCTTCACATGCCGCGTTTCAAATTCGGACGTTCCCCCGACGTTCGATTCGAGTTTACTCGCGCGTCCACTCTCGCGTGAACTCAATTGTATCTTGTTACAACGATACCGTTATATTCGGTCATTCAGCTCGTACACGCTGTGAGAAACGATCGAGTAAAAAGAGCCCAGAGTTACGCAAATTCTACGACGCAAACTGCAATGGCGAGGCAAGGAAGTTAAAAAAAATTTTTCTGAAAGGATCAGGGCAATTTTGGTTCGCTGTATATGAAATCCTGAAATTGAACTCTATTTCGATATTTCAATTTATCTTCTTTTATCGTGTAAATCTTTGACCCTAGAATGGATACACAATTTTCATACCCGAAAATAAATGCATGCGACAGTCGATCATTTCGACTCGTGTCACAAAAATTCAACAAAGCTCAAGAAAAAATCCAGTGAAATAATATAAATCACAATGACAGTATACACTTTGACAGTATACACTCTCACATAAAAATAATATTGCACGCAAAGTTGTCAACTTTAACGTTAAAAAGGAGCAATAAATGCAAAATTTCGTGAAATAATGTTTGCTCAGTATCCATTCTAAAGTTAATTACGGCGTCTTTTATCTCGACCGATCATCCGGATCAAAGGGACAACGTCCCTTTTGTTCTTCCGCCTCGCGACAGTAACAGCGATCTTTTTGCTCGCGGGACGCGCACTCGGTCGCTAATCAGTGGGACATCCTACGGGATATCCCGAGAGCCGCGAGAGCGCTTAATAACGAGCGCGCGCCGGCCAACAGTGCCCTAATGACGCGCGCTTGGAAGTTTGTTAGAGCGTTGGCACGGACGTTGATTATAATTTATGGTCGGTGGACTTCCATAAAACATCGAGCGTGCTTTTCTTTCCTCTCTGCGCGACGAGGCGAGGCAAGGCGACGTCCTCGTCCTCATCCTCGTCCTCGTCGCTCCGTGACACGCGCCCGACCCGACTTCTTGCCAGCCGTCGTATATCCCGCCGAGATGGAGATCTTACGCGACGATTTAAAGATTCAGACACGCACGTAAACGTGAAATTAAACGCGCGGCGTGCTGATTAAATACGCGTTACGCCGCGGACACGAGCTGGCAATTGCCCTGCGTGTTTCTCGCAGCCATGCGCGCGTTATCAACGACTACATTGTTACGGCACCATCAGACAAAAGTATCAATCGCCCAACATGTCTTAGGCGTGCAGTGTCGGTGTGGTCGAACGGATCACGAACATCGCAACGGCACTTCGCAACCTCCCAGGTCGCGAAACGAACGTCACTCGCGTGCGCGCGCGATAAAAGCAGGAGAGACCCCCTGATATGACCTCCTTCCTCGTTTTCCGAGTTACCTCGCAATCAATCCTCATACCTTTCATGATAAATATACGTCCCAGAGAGCGCGTTAACGCGGCAAATACAACTGATTGATCGTGTTTATCGTTCTGATCCCCCCGTCTGTCTGCTCTCGGGATAATGCAGACACGTGGAAGAGGCGCGTTCCCGGGAACTTTAAATATGTATACGATTGCCATTTGCATGCAGATCGCGGCTCGCGCGAACGTCTGCTGGAAGTTAGAGATCACTGTTATTAAGCGATCGAAAATCGTATAATGTGCCCGTAAGTATACGGATGCGCAGGACAGCCTCGTGGTGATCCCGTTCTTAATTGATACCCACGTCTCTATCGCGCTTTAATGCCGCACGAGATGATGCAGTGAGCTAATGACAGTATTCGTAATGTTCGCTTTGGATTTTTACGCGATCTAGCATGAAGATGCACAAACCCGCCCGACGGATCTCGCGTTTTAGATTTAGACAGATAAGAGTAACCGCGCGCAAGAGAGAGAGAAGGAGGGAGAAGGGAAGAAAAGAGAAAGAAAGAGATCGATAAGCGATGCAACTCGACGGCATCGCTGCACGGATTGTTCGGGGATACTAATCTGTGAGCCTTTGTTGAATCTCAAGCGTTAGGCTGACCATCGAGATGCTAAAATTAAATAGTCGTTATTTAGTAACGAGCAAACCAAACGAATGCCTCTTTGCCAGCAAATGCCCGCAATATAAGAGAAATATTCGAAAAATATTGAAGTTATAAAAATACATACTGAGAGAAAAAAAATGTGTGAAAAATAAAAAAAATGTATATTCGATGAACACTAAATATATTCACTGTAAAATCTGAATTCTTTTATTTAAACGGAATAAATAGAATAAACAATGACTCTCAAAGGAAGCCAAAGTTTTAAGAAAATGTATATTTCCTTATTGGAGAATATATTTCCTTATTAGTAGCCGCGCGGAGAACAAACATCTTCTATTCCTTAGATATTTCTTTTCTCAGTATGCATATCATAAGCAATCAAATTATTGAATTGTTAAATCATAAAATTGAACATTGCAACAGAGGGCCAAAACATCGACTGGGTGCATTCCAGTTCGATGACGTCTTTGAAGTGTATAATTCCGCGAAAAGAAATCGCAGAGATTTCAATCTGCTGAACAAGGAGGCCGCTCCAAATTTCCGTCGGCGAAAAGTCACGAGTTTCTATCTATCGAGCACCGTCTCGTTAATTTCATCTGGCTTCCTCGTCACGAAATAATAGCCGTTTT
Source organism: Odontomachus brunneus (assembly GCF_010583005.1). Classification (NCBI taxonomy): domain Eukaryota; kingdom Metazoa; phylum Arthropoda; class Insecta; order Hymenoptera; family Formicidae; genus Odontomachus; species Odontomachus brunneus. The sequence continues at coordinate 2,049,562 of NW_022639454.1, forward strand.
GTTGCAGCAACAAACGTTTCCCGACGGGTCACCCCGCGTACGCCATCGTGATCTTACCAAGTAAGGGTTGTCCAAGCGAGTTCAGGTCGTATCGCGCGCGCTCTCTTTTCCTTGGATTCGAGGATACGCCGCCTCGTTTTCCGATCCGCTGTTGCGCAATAAATACCGGCGTGTAAACGCTACCTGATCGTGCAATCTGTCGCGTACTACCCGCGAAAAAAAAGAGAGATAATGAGATATGCACGTGCCACGGTTTTGCATTATTCTAATCGTACGTTCGCAAGAAGCGCGACGGGAAAAAAAGGGAAGAAAAAATGAAACAGCTAAGAGCATGTTCAGAGAAATGACGTATGGCGGAATAAACGATGAGTCTCGCTTATTCACAGACTGCGTAACATTCTGCCACTTTGTCTAATTGAAAGAGTCTCGCTCGGAAGTCCCATTCAGAGATATCTGTAGGAGAAAATCCCGACGCGCGCGTTCACGAGGGGGGAATGTCGCTTGAGCGCGCTCCTACGGCGAGCACGGCGAAAGTGTGGGAACTTCTGTTCGCCACACACGGGACCGAACGGAAACCGAGTTTGTTCGAAGAATCGATTTTCCCCGATTTTTTTTTTTTTTTTTTTTTCTATACCTCGCGCAAAAATTCAGCGCCAAGAAAGTGGGACAGGCGAGAGTTACCGGTTTTCTTCCGTCTACCTCTGTCGGTCGACGTGTGTCGGAGGAGAGGAAAAAAGAGAGGAAGGAACGAAGCACAGTTAAAATATCCACGGATCCACGGATAATTGCGGTAATTATAGTCATTACGGTAATTCGATAGTTCCTTTTTATATCGTGCGGCAACGGTTCGGTTCTTAGTCTCTCGTCCCCGCTACGATATATGCTGTACTGCCGCAGTCTCAGATTAGAATGGTTGAAGGATGTAACGTGCAATTGGGAGTTGCATCGAAGCAACATGCACACACCGCGGGCTCGAAGAATGCGTATTTTAGAAACATTATACGCCTGTACGGCCGACCGCAGCCGGCTCGCGTTGTAAAGCTTTAACCGGCATGAAACCGCAAGGTATCCGAACACGATGACCTCCGCTACGCGGAAGAGAATTCCCGAAATCCTCCTCACCGCTTCGATTATCAGCGCGTATAATGGAACGTGATTTGCGGTCGAAGGCCGACGATGGAGCGCGCCTGTAAGTCGTACAAGAGCGTCTGACGAATAAGGTCGAATAAGGAGTATTCTATCTTCAATTCTGTCTCTCTCTCTCTCTCTCTTATCTCTCTTGAAGTGGGCGAGTCTCCGTCAATACCATCTTGACGATTCAAATCGATACACACGACGCGGTCATGCGAATTATTCGACACAATATATTAATTATTTTGGAATTAAAGTGAAAATTAAAATTTTATCGTTACTCTGTTTGAGTTGAAATTTCACTTGTTATATATTGTAAATGTTAACTTTAAACATTATTCTTATCACTTTAAATATACTTTACATTCTTTTTTACAATCTCATTACCAGTAATAACTTTGCTAAGGATAGATTCGACGCAAAAAATGGACAAGGCGCACGGTGCGAGAAATAATTGATCTAAATAAGTTAATGTTGCAATATCTGTATCACAGCCATCAATTATCACTCAGTACTTCCTCATAATCGGCTATTGATGCAATATTCTTATATTACTAGTGTTACATAAATTGCAGAGCTTGTTACGCAACATTTTAATGGGCTATTATAATCCGCAAATATTGAAAATTCTCAACTATATCGTCTTGTTGATTGCAGATACGCATATTTGAAATGTGAATGAACAATAGTTGCAATTCGCGCAATGAAGATTTTATCCTTTCATTTGGAAGATCCAGACGAAAAAGCTGCGTTAATCAAAAGTAAAATGTACGATAACGTAAAAATGATTTCCCTACAGACTGTTTATTCCTCACACTGTGAAGCGCGTATACACACTGAGAGAAATAAAAATGGCTGATCTAACTAAAACTATAATCCTTTTTGGCTCGAACCACATATTTTTTTGCAGCAAAATGATAGTAGCAACATGTATATAAGATTATTATCACTAATATTACAATAGAATTAAAAAAGACGGTCTTCTTGAATATAATTTACAGCAATTATTTTTTTATATGATGATAGTTACAAATATCAGGCATTTTCTTCTCAGTGCACGCAGAATAAAGAACGGCAAATCTACAGCACACTCTCTGTGCATAATCGTGTCATCAACGTCAGCATATACGCTGATTGCAAAAAAGGGGAAAAAGTCGTAATTACTCAGTCGCGTAATTAAGCACACATTTCCTCAGCCGATCTTCTCGCTGCGCCGCGTGGCGTATCAGTCGCGTATGATTTCCGATCGATTATCCGCCGATTCGCGATCGCCACGGTGAAGTCGTCAAACAAGCGCGGCCGTTCATCAATTCACGAGTCACGTTACCCATTCGTTCTCATTTACCCGCGCCCGCTAATCGGAACTTCCCATCTGCGCGCGCTCCCTTATAGTGCGCGGCAATCTGCGGCGTGCATCTGCGAGTCCCTTCGTTTTATTGAGTCATACTCTCTTTCTACCTCTCTATCTCTCTCGCGCACTCGTTACATGTCTAAACTGCACATTCTTTCAAGTGTCCGCGTCGCGTTGCGTCGAAACGTGATTAACGACGGTGTTAAGGCAGTTGTCCCGCGACGATGTTAAGGCAATTGCCTCGCGACAGTATTATCAGAATAGTCTAGTCATACGACAGAGAGAAAAAATCGAATAGTTTGGACAGAACACATCACACAAACGCTTACTGTTTTGGTCCTAAAATATTCAAACTTCAACATAAAATATGGAGTACATACATACACATTCTATGTTAAAAGTTTAAATATATATTCCTATTTAAATACCAAAACAATAAAAATGCCCAGGATTAGATACGCGTCCAAGAATTGATACTTTTATCTTAACTGGTCAGAATTCTGCTTATTAGCTAGTTCCTGGCCACTTATTCTCCTGTCCACTTTCTGAATAATTACTGTCTAATAAGTCCCAGGCAATAAAGACTGGCCGGTTTCTGACTAGCGACCAATTTCTCCTAGAAATTTTTCTACTTGGGTCTTTTGCAAAATGCATATTATTATTTCATTAACCCCTTCGCTGGCAATGACGCCATTTGGCGTCAAAGAGAAACGTGCCCAGATGGCCAATTGGCGTCATGCATTTATTTTGCGATTCAATGATGCAAATTTTGTCATATTCTGTACATAGGGGTTTTTGGGGTCTCCGAATACGATTTTGAAGTCAGAATTGTAAAATTCAAAATGGTGAATCCAACATGGCGGATCGTTATATTCGAAAAATGAAACATCTTGTTTGATTTGATTAAAACTTGATATAGAGGGGTTTTTGGGGTCTTTGAATACGATTTTAAAGTCAGAATTGTAAAATTTAAAATGGTGAATCCAATATGGCGGATCGTTATATTCGAAAAATGAAACATCTTGCTCGATTTGATTAAAACTTGATATAGAGAGGTTTTTGGGGTCGCTGAATACGATTTTGAGGTTAGAATTGTAAAATTCAAAATGGTGGATCCAATATGACGGATCATAAATTCGAAAAATCCAGTCTTTTGAAACTTGTTATAAGGACTTTCGGGGAAAGCCATTTTGAATTTTACAATTCTGACCTCAAAATCGTATTCAGCGACCCAAAAACCTTCTGTACACCAAGTTTCAAAAAAATTGTCCGACTTTTTTCTCTACCCACCGGGGCACAAACAGTGGAATGAACGTGCCAGCGAAGGGGTTAATGGAAGACACGAGAAGAGGGCCGGCTGTTTCTAAAAGGATTGCCAAAGAATTAATTTCCTTTCGTTCACGGACGCGAACTTGCGGTTGAGATTGCTCTTATCACTCGGCTGCATATGCAAGAGCCACTCGTTCCGTCTGTCTGTCAGTGGCCGTTCCTTCTCTCGATTCGTTGTCTCTTTTTAATTAATTTAAGAGACGCGGCAAGAGGGCCTCTCTCGAAGAGGAAGAGTGCAACAAGATAAAATGCAAGCTAGACGCGCTTCCACGATCGTAATCGCAAGCTCTTCGCGCGCGGCACGCTTGCGTGCATGCGTTCTCGCGCGTATTGGCGCGATTGAGGCAGGGGCATGCCAGCGGACACGCTAATTTACTTAAAGGAGATTAGACGAAGAAGCGGAAGAAAGGCGCGGGGGAGATATGCAAATCCGACGCGGAAGAGCGGAGACCGCGGTAAGCTAAAGTGCGGCCCGAAACGACCTGTTGCATCGTCGTCTCGTCGCGCACGACGCGGACGCGCGCGCGAGGGTGCCGCATGAATCCGCGACGCGGCCTACGCCTGCCGATAAGATCGCCGATAGTTAACTTACTGTCGGCCTCTGCACGCACTCAGCACGAGAGTCGCGCAGGAAATAAGCGGCGCAATAAGCACGTCGATAAATACCGCGCCAAACTACTTACTGCTCGACATCGTCGCGCCTCGTGGGATTTGCGCGTCACGTAAAAGGGGACTTTTTCCTCGTTCTCTCCTGCCGAGAGCCGCCCTCCCCCTCCTTATCGTGTCCGTATCGATGCAGGAGATCAAAGTTAGAACGAGACTTGTCCTGAATGTAACGACCCACTTAGAACGAACTCCCGGGAAACGTTAACACTTTGACGGCACTTGTGGAAGTTTCCGCGTCGGCAAACTTCGAAAGTCCGCTTAAACGATATTTGAGGGTGTTTTGCCCATACCTCAAAAATAATACCGCGAACAATTTTGAAAAAATTGCGGATCAATTAATGAAACCATTATATCCTCCTTGTACATATTAAACCCGTACGTATTAAAATTTATCTTTATATAGCTCCCAACGGTATTATAATTAATATGTTCACAAGTAGCGTCACATGTGCGTAAAAGCGGTTATTTTTCTTTCTGTGTCTTCACACGAACAAAATCTACTTTACAAAAATATGTGGCAAAGGATTAAAATACGCGACGAACTCCTTGAGAACGAGGAGTCGTTCTGTCGTTAAAGTAAATATAAGATTATATCATCGATCTATCGATCGACTGTAACATTTTTTGCCGTGAAGTATATAAATCTCATTACGTAGTCGTTTCATACTTTTCGAGTTCGTTTCATACCTCATCAATCGTGTCTAAGTTTCTTGTCAGGTGTGCAATTATCTACACAGACAGGCGCGAGTAATCGAGAAAGAAAGAGAGAGAGACAGAGAGAAAAAAGCGATTCGCATTTTCAATTGAAAAGTGTCTTACTTACTGAATATGTTCTGGACGAGCTGCTGCACAGTGGAATTATGTAAAACTGGTGCGAGCGCAGCAACATTGTGTAACGTTAAACAACGCAAAACATCGACAGTTTCGAGCTACTTATGCGCTTTTCATAGCTGTGTTAGCGGTGTCTCGTTTCACTTAATGTGTATGCTCGCGTTTGCCCCGCCGCGCATTTTTTACCCTCGTCGTCGTCATCGTCGTCGTCGTCGTGGTGACCGCAGCAAAAAGCTTTTACTACCATAGCGTTACGACAGACCCGAGCATAAACACGTGGGATCAATGGCGCGTCTATTAAAATAACGACAGTCGCCAGTGCGCGAACTGTAATTTATGTCGCATAAAGTGGAACAGCCGTGTATGCGTCAAGTGCGCCTCGAATTATATCCGCAATAATATCGATTCTCGAAAATATCGGTTAAGAACTCTTAGAACGGTTAAAACGCTGTTCTGCTTTTTGCCTTTCGCGCGTGTCGTGCAGCTCGAAAGCTTCCAGAAGCGGTAGATCGTCTGTTAAGAACCCGAGTCGAAATTTTGGCCCCATGTTAAATCTTGAATTCTACAGCGCAGTAGAAGCTAAGTTAGCAAAGTAGGTTTAATTCTAATGATACAATTTACTCCTATTTTAATCCTGATGTCCGAAATTTCCCTTTGCACTTTCTTTAACGTCAAAATAGGTTGTGTTGTTTATAAGTTTTAAAATATTAAAATAAGTGTGGAAGTGTGTGAAATAGTGAGACTAAAAGTAGGTTCAAAATTTCGAGTTGGGAAGTGCCAATCCTTATTCGACTTATAAGGTGTTCCACCCACCCGCGGTTAATCAAAGGGGGAAAAGTTAATTGGAATTAATATATTTAAAAATTGAGGGAGAATAAAGGATAGAGAAGACGGTTCGTGTATGCATCTAATCGTAAGAGAAATCCGACTTATAAAATTTTTCGCGAGGTGAATGTACTGATCTCCGGACGGTTGAGAACGCTGCGAGAGAATATTATATAAAAGTCAATCGTAAAGAGAATTTTTTTGCGTAATTAACACAAATTAAAGATAGTCTGTTTGCTCTAAAAGAGTAAAGATAAATTAATTGAATATCATTAATAGTTATAAACCGGGATAAATACTTGATAAACAAGAAATTTCATAAAATGCAAATGCATTGATGTCCGAACATCTGTTTTACATAATGAATTTTTCATAGAGTTAACAAATCAACTTATACTTAACACTTTACATTTTAACTAGGAAACGATCTCATGTATTCTTATAATCCAGAAGAGCTTAATTTAGCCTTATGAATTCATTATTTCTTACTGTGAGAAAAGTATCCAGATATCCTCAACTCTTTTAGAGCCTTTTTAAAATGTATGATGAGTATATTTCAAGGCTATTATGACTATTGAGACTATTATATAAATGAAGAAAATATTATCTGTTGAAGATGACCATCGCTAAAAAAAACGATCACTCAACTAAATAGTCGCTTTCCTTAGCAACAGAATGATATTTTTCTTTCTGTATCCATAATTATTTCTATGTTACATCTCTTATCCAATGTTCCCATTTTCTGCATCACTTCTCTTAACCCATTAAGGCCCAAGAGAAAACCGCTAAGGATAGGTTTTCAAAAACCATCTAAATTAAGGCAAAACGTCGAAATTTGTTAAAAAGTGAAAAAAAAATTTGTGTTAGATTTCAAAATTTAAGATGGCGGACCAATATGTCGGCCCGAAAATTTGAAATTTTGACCTATTTGAGTGAAAATCCGTATAGGATTTTGGGTTCACTGAATATGAATATGCACTTATTTTTTCAAAATTTTTCAAAACGTACTTTCATTGAAATAAATAAAAATTAAAAATTTTTGGCCGCCATATTGATTTTTAAAGTCAAAAACCATTTTTCTTCTACAGTCTGCTAAAGTATGATGTTTAGCCCTAAAACAAACACCTTCGAAAGGTAGCTTATAATTTGGTTAGATTTTTCCCCAAATAACAAAACCATGTCAAATTTTCACATTTTTTGGCGGCCATATTGGATCCACCATTACGAATTTTGAAAAAATAAGTGCATACTTAACGAACCCCAAACCCCCTCCATACGGATTTCACTCAAATAGGTCAAAATTTCAAATTTTCGGGCCGACATATTGATCCGCCATCTTGAATTTTGAAATTCAACACGAATTTTTTTCACTTTTTACAAATTTCGACGTTTTGCCCTAATTTAGACGGTTTTTGAAAGCCTTTATCCTTAGCGGTTTTCTCTTGGGTCTTAATGAGTTAATTTATGCCATAAAATACAATTACTTGTACGTAAACGATGGATTTTGTGGCCTAGAAAGCTTTCCCTAAAACTAATCAATCGCCGTTCTCTTTTACCTCGGAAACAAATTTCCAAAGGGAAAAGGAGAGAAGCTTCGGCGATGAAGACTTTGGCGACTCCGGCCGAGTTCTTCGCGTCGAGGCGTAATATCCGTAAATCGTGAAATGGAACGAATTACAGGCGACAAAACGATTAACAATAATGACTTCCACGGGTTAAGGGCGGCAATCACCGCGTGCGTACTTTCACGCGTGCCGATACACGACGATGAAGTTTTATGAGGCCGATGGTATTTCCAATCGCAATTTGAGCGCGCGCTCAAATGCGAACGGTATCGCGGGCGGAAAAAATGATTCCAAATATAACTTCGTGTTCCCAGGCGATCTAGGCGATCCAAGCCCCGGGGCCCCGTATGTGTGTGCGAGGCTCTTTGCGCGAGCAACAATCTTGCCGGCGCACACGGCCATTATTACGCTGAAATTAGAAGGCTGTCAGTCATCGCGCGCGACGGTCTTGCTGAAACCTCATTATACTCCCCGCCTTCGGATTGGATCGGAGGAAGCTTAGAACGCGGTCCGAATCGGAGACGGTCGTGGATAATCCGCGAAAAATTCCGACGTATGTAAAACCGTTGCCGCGGTGCAAAGGAGTGAAACCTTTTACGGGTCGCCAGGAGCATTCCATGAGGAATGCAGCGACGACGGACTCTCTCGCGCGTGGAGATTCTCGCGTGCGAGAAGCCCTCGCACGATAGCGAGTTCTAAGTATGCCTGTTTTATTCTCAAGCTCTGGAATGACGTTATTAAAAAAATTGAGTAAAGAGAGCCGAGCCCCGGATCAGATGAATTTCGTAACGCGCTCGTGGATCCTCGTTGGGCCCTTAAGTCCTGCTATCGATACATACGCATCTCGGCGTCCTCGTTAATCTCGGGCTGCTTACGCGCGCTCTCTGAATTAGCATAATTGCGTCACGCGGCTGTATTACTTTACTAACACTTTGTTTCCTTTCAGGAGAAGCCATTCACCTCGCCCGAGACTTCGGCTACGTGTGCGAGACCGAGTTCCCCGCGAAGCAGGTCGCCGAGTATCTCAGTCGGCAGCATTGCGAGCCGCAGGATTCTTATAGGAGGAAAGAACTTCTTCATGCCACCAAGTGAGTATACAGTGTGACGTTAATCATACGTTGATGAAAAGAGAAAAGAACGAAACACGTTCTCTTGTTGTCGTGTCAAGATTCGTCTCGTGGAGAAAGTCGAGTAATCGATTCTGAAACTCTTCGCTATTCCCTTTCAGACAAATCACCAAAGAGCTGATGGACCTTCTGAACCAGGACCGATCGCCGCTTTGCAATACGCGACCGCAACACATCCTCGATCCAAGTATACAGAGACATCTCACTCATTTCTCGCTCATATCACACGGATTCGGAAGTCCCGCGATCGTGGCCGCTTTAACGGCTATACAGGTAATGCAACGAAGAAAAATACCTTATTTTTTATTCTAAAAAATATATATATCCAATTTACTTTTTATTCTATAAAAAAAAAAAAAAA
>NW_022639454.1:2059612-2087807 GCF_010583005.1 Odontomachus brunneus
AAAAAAAAAAAAAAATATATATATATATATATATATATATATATATATATATATATATATGCAATACGCGTCCAGAAAATGACTCACATATTTTTCTCTCACACTTATTCACGTCTCATGATTTCAAGCCGAGCCGGAAAACGATCATAAGAACTTGGTTCATTTCTGCTCTTACGTTCACGAGTCCTGTTTGCAATCTCATTGCAGAAGTTCCTAAGCGAATCTTTGAATCATCTGGAAAAGATGTACCCGGGGAACGGTAGCGGCGTGACAAGCAGTCAACAGTCGAATCTCGACACGAACAAAAGCAAGGACGGCACGTTGATGAACGACATGAAGAAGTGACGCCCGGAAGACCCGCCTACCTCGAACGTGGTCACATCTATCAGGCATTCCTGGCCGTACGAATGAGCCTGGCCGCGCGTCAAGTCCGTCGCGGAAAGCTCTCTCGCAGTGGACCACTGGAAGAACCGCGTACACGTGTCGTAGACGAACGCGCGTCGCATGTGCGGCAAGGTACTCGCGACACGTCGCACCGCGTGCAACGGCGCCGTACGCCCGAGGTTGGCTGGTCGTGAAGGCTTCTCTGTTAGGCAATTCGACACGCAGGGTATGCGTATGTGCGATGTAACGTGCAATCAGGGATATTAGTCGGCGGTTAGGGAACGGGACGACGAAAATTCTCGCTCGTTTACGGAGCCTGTCGGGAACATAGGGATGAGGGACTCGACTCTTTTTCGCTGGTCGCCTTTTCCGGTATATACGGTTCTTCTGTCTCTTTTTTTTTATTTCGCAATCTCTACGCGTTGTAAATGTTGACGATTATCTTTTGCAAGCCCGTCATCTTATTTTATAGTCGTGTAGTTAATAGTCGCGACTGAAGTATCGTTATCTTTTGTACGGGGTGAAAAGTCGTGCTGGTATACAAGCGCGGCTACAATAAGTAAAGAAACTAATAAATACGCGTGTATACACACACACACACACATATACGATGAACAGGAAGAGGGGTGGAAAAGACGCTACGAGTATGTAAAGAATATAGCGTGGAACTTCATCCGATTCCCTCGTACCGTTGATCTTCGTTTCTGTCGAAAATTTCGCGCGCGAAAAGCGCGACTTGTAAAAAGAAGGAGAGGCGAAAGAGTTGTATGAAGGTAATTTCGCGAGGATAATTACGATAGAGTCGTCGAACGCAAGGAACTTAGTGCAATTGTTACTATTAATGTTAATTCGAGCAATTTCCCTGCAACCGTTCTCGCGAATCCGATAGTTTTACGTATGTCGTAGCGATTGATGAGCAGCAATCTGCGATACAAGTAAAGCTCATAGATTGGTTAAAAGCACGAGCGAGAAAAGGACATTTGTTCAATCGACAAGGAGGAATCACGAAAAGATAAAAAAAAACTGGTCAAGAAAAGAATTTATCATCCTCCTTTCAATTTGATATTTCGAGTTGTCGAGTTTCTACAGTTTGCTTGTAGTATTAGAAATTGTTCCTTTTCTCTCTCTCTTAGAAAACTTACCTGGACCAGCGATCCTTTTTACGTACAGACGAAACAGCGTCAAAGTGCAACTTACTCCTCGGTAACCGACGTATCGGTCATCTCAGCTGGTATCAATCACAATGGAGCGTCGTGCGTGTGATTGACCGCAATAGAACGACGTGAAAACCCGAGGAATGGTCGAGATCAAAGTCCCTTCGACAACATTCCAAACGCGTCCGCAGGGAAAACTAACGATTTCGTTGTGCAATGCGTGTTTTTCTTGATTTCACGATCTTTATGACTACCATTTTCTCGATTCAGAAGCAATCGCGATTAAGATTGAACTGTGTTCGCTCGTTATTCAACATTATCGACTTATTGTCAGCGATTTAGACTCTCTTTCGAGGGACCGTGTACGAGACCATTCCTGAGGTCATTAAAATGCGTGCCAATGCGAAACTTGCCATTAAAAAGATGTGCCAATATCGATATCGAGCTACTAACGTAAGCGACAAGCGGCCGAGATAGAGCGTGAAAGAACGAAGTATTCATTTCGTCGAACACGCACGTGACGCGCGCGACACGTTTCGTTTCTCGAGTGCGACGCACACACGTGTGCTCGTCAGCTGCGTGTATCTCGGACTGACTCGCCAGTCACGAGAAATTGTATGAAGTACAATACCAGGTGAACCTGAGACATATCTAACTTTGTAATTAAATCTTAGGCGTATGTAAATGTAAGATTTAAAAAGAACAGAGCACAGAACGGAGGAAGAAAAGAGGGAGATAGCAAGAGAAAGGATAAAATGGGACAGCCAGAGAGAAACAGAGAGAGAAGAAGAAGATGAAGAGAAAGAAAGAAAGAAAGAAAGAAAGAAAGAAAGAAGGGGCAACCTGACCCGGGCGCCTCGAGTCGTCGCGGATTATGTACAGAATATTTGAATCTTTCTTGTGATATAATCGTACATTATTAAGATGTAAACCGATAAAAGGTACTATACATTCCATGTTTTTTCATAGAGGCGGAGTATTAGAGATGGTGGTCGTGGAGAGAGTGCGAGAGAAACCGGTTCGTCGTCGTGTGGTATCCAACGATCGATGTCGCAGTCACGAACATTCACGTCTTATGGTGTTACCGCGGACAGAGGTGACTCTTCAGGAAGGATTCAGCGTGAGCCTTAAAGCCGAGAGTCTCGTAACCCATCTACGAGTCTAACCGTATATCTGTACGCATGCGAGCCCGCCCGCCACCCTTTCTCTCCTCGCGAGGATCTTACATTCACATTCTCACGTGTTGTGCGTAGCACTCTTTCTCTTTATCTTTTACTTTCCCCTTTCTCTCTCTCTTTCTCTCTCGGCGATACGGCAACGGATCCTCGCGAGTACGAGGAGGAACCTCTCGTGCACGCGAGGCTTCTATGAGCGCGCGTCTTTGAGCACCGAGGCGATCGAGGCGTCGTTGCCTCGCCACGCGGTGATGGAGTCACCTCTGCGTCCACGGCTGTACGCGAAAACGATTTTGTAAATGTTAAAACGCATCCACCCACGCGAAATCCTCATCCCCTGCCTCCGCCCCTTCCCGAGAATCTGGCGTCTCTGATACTGCATTTGCATCTGTATCGCGTATAATTTTATGTTCGTACGCCACACTTCGCGCCACAGTAACACGCAAGTAACTTCGTTAATAATATAGTACATAAATCTAGGAGACGTATGTACGAGAGAGGATCGGTAACGTGATCTTTATTATGCGTGCGGCTTTACGCTTTCGTAACAGCTTCGCGTCGCGCGACAGGAACTGCGTCAGAATATCGCGGAGGCAATACCGGGAGGTAATGACTCGTGAATGAATGTGAATAAAGATCGCTCTGCTAACGATCGCAGCCGTACCGAAACGCATTCTCAACGCACGTTACAGGAAACGTCACTAATTTGATATTGTGAAATCGTTGATGAATAAAACGACGCATACACGAGAGAAGAATATGCAAAAGACAGGACGCGATGATTATTTAATTAATTATTACGAATGAAGAAAGTATGACCGAAATTTTTTAGCATGCGTTTCAACAGATACAAGATATATTGTGTGGACATTCCGTAACGCGGTGCTTCGACCGCGCTCTAAAGTAAACGAAAATAGTGAAACGAAGCAACTTCCGGCTCCCAGGTCATATACGCAGAGGGATTAGTTAGGGAAAAATTAGGAAAAAGAAGAAAAAAAATGGGAAAGCTCGACATCTTATTTTCACTCACGACTACTTAGGCGATTTGTTAGAAGCTAAGGACTCCCGTAAATTAATACTTATTTATAATCCTTAGGACGGCCGTAGAAATACGTTTTTCTACCAGAATTTCTGTGCCAACTGCAAAGAATGTTGTAGATGATTTTTGTTTCAAGTTGAAGCATCATTCTAATCTTGTAAGATACTCACAGATATACCTTTATTAAATATATTTGAATTTTTCGTAGTATATTATATTCTGATATTGATTATACAGTTCATTTTTGTATATTGGTGTGTGATAAATAAATAAGAATATTGTTTCTAAGCAATTCCTCGTGATGAAAAGTAACTACACCTGTCGTATACGAAAGCACATGCGAACGTAAAAATTCAAGCGTGTGAGGAATAATGATTTTCAGAAAGAGGACCGGGATTTTCACACCAACGGATTCGCGAATTTGCTTGGAAGAGATTAAACGAAGAAGCGAAAGAAAGATATGTCTCAGACGTCACTCACGGACACGCGCGCGGTGTTCCGTAAATCGACGTGGTCAACGATAAATTTTTGTCTGCCACTGATAAATTTTGAGAGCTCGCTTAAGGCTCTTGGCCCCTCACATTGTCTATCTTTTTTTAATGGCGTCAGAAGCGAGAGGCCAGGAGCCTTAAACAGTATTTAAGGAGACGAATGTTCTCCTTATATATAATCCGTAAATCTGTCCTTATATGGCTATAGTTATGCAAGAATGATCTAATCAAAACAAAATAATGATTTTTTACTTTTGTCTTTACTTTTTTTACCAATGGATAGTCCATGCATGTCTTTCTATATAAAATAAAAAAAGATCCAAGTCCGATAAGCATTTGAAATGAATTAAAAATAGTTTTTTCTTTTCTATTAGTTGTACTTTTATTAGTTGCTTCTTTTTTATCTATTTTTTGTTAAACTTTGTCAATAAACAATGAAAAGAGAAGGAAATTGACTATGCTTGACTTCTTGAATGATTGCCAAAAACCTCAGTGCTATTTGTATTTCTTAAATTTTATATATATATATATATATATATATATATATATATATATATATATATAAAATATATATATATGTATGTGTGTATGTGTGTGTGTGCATATATTTATATATATATATATATATAATTTTAATTTTTCTCAAAATCTACTTCATGTAGATTGAATCACTCTTGCACAACTACAGTCGAATAATCCAGACAATATTAAAATTATCACGTTTGCTACCAGAGCTACACAAATTTCATTGTAATAATAATTTTTCTCTAAATATCTCATACAAAGTCTGACTCTTGCATAATTATATAAAAAAGAAAAGAAAAAATATAATATGATCTGTAGGGAAGATTTCCCAAATGAAGCGTTGTAGCAAACGTATTATAAAATTGTTATTACCCAAGTCGAAATTTTAATTCCACATTAATCCTGCAAATTTCATCGAACTTGAAGGATCAATAGAGAATCTCACATAAGCTACAGACTCACCTTAACTACTACTAATGGTTACTTGCAGTTATTTTCTTCATATCTCCAAGTTTATAAAAGACTCGTGAAAATTTACTTCAGAATATATATTACTTAACATTTAATTAAATCAATATTTTATTTTAATGTAATAATCTATCTGCGTTTTAATCAATTTTTTAATTATGTAATTTATTCAGCTGCAGATATAGTACATGAGATCAGTAAATATTAAATAATCAAATAAGGATTAATGGGTGAGTAAAAGGAACAACTAAATCTTATTCTCAAAATTTCTCTTTTTTCTTTTGGCGTTGATGGCCTCAACTAGTAGCTCTTACAAGAGCTGATCAAGAAGCTGTAAGGGCAAAAATAACAGTTATATATGTCTAATAATGTTTATCAATGCAAATTCAAATTTGGATTTTGTACTATAACAAGCTAAATAGAAATAAAAAGAAAGCACCAGTTGATGCAAATAAGACTGCATTCGTGGTTCAAAGAGCATTATTAGACGTAAAAATCAACACTAGTGATATTCATATTAGACTTTAAGGCCGGCATTCATAGTTGTAAATGTTCAATTATTCAATAAATCTTTGATTCGAAACATAATTCCAGGTACGTATCCATCGACCGTTATTCGGCTACTTATATCAACATCTTTTTTATATTGAAATAATATGGTAAGTACAGATATATACGTATATATTGATTAACAAATAAAAAACTGAAGTTACAATTAATCGTCAAATGGTGACGGACTATAAAAGTCGGCCTAAATTTCGACTCGGGTATTTTTTTGTTCTCAGTAAATTCGTTAAACGTCAATTAAAGATGGAAACTTAATATGTAATAAATGATTTCAAACACCTTGAAAATGTACGAAGTATCCCTGCCCGCGTCCCGTCGTCCTGCCTCTTGGTTTCCCGGCTCAGAATCCTGGCTGCTCCGTTGACATTGACACTGGCACTGACACTCGCGGATATACGATTCGATCAAAAGTATACGTGTTAAGTGACGCGATATCTTATTGAAAGTCTTATTGAATATTGCAAGGAGCGAAGAGGCACGTTTGAACTAGTCGAGATAAATCGCAAATGGCGGACGGATGTGCGTGCCGCGATGTGCGCGTCGCGCGGCGGCCGGAAGCGTACTGAACATCCGACAAAGTGCGCGGCGCGCGAAGTACGTTTGACCGCCGCGAAGGTCCCGGACGTTTCGACATACGAGCCGCGTTTATTGACGATCGATAGGAGAGGATGAGCTCGTACTTTTTGCCCATTGTTATGGTACTCTCGCGTGTCTTTTTGCGTAACCGAACGTTACATCACGCTTTGCGCAAAGTATTTCGTCGGCTGCTTGAAGCAAGCCACAGGACAGAGGATGCATGACGCGGACATTTTGAATTATATAATTTTATCAGATGATTTCAGATAATTGAGATAAATAACTAATGACAATTATTTTCATGGAAAATCATAATGATATTTTCGGGAAAATCATGATAGTGTCTTAAGGAAGATTGTGAGATGTTTGCGGGGATATCATAATATTTTCTGAGAAATATTGTTTCTTTATTTCTTCCTTTTAAATCAACATTGGTGATAATGCCTAACATTACTAACATTGGTCGTCAAACAAAAAGTTCGATTTAGTTTTTATTGTCTTCTTTAGCAGTGACCATCTTTTATATGATGGTCTTTATGTGATGTATACGAATATTTATTGAACTGATCGATTGAACGCAATAAAATCAAACTTCACCCTAAATCGAACAGATTGTTTTTTTTTTTTTTGAACGACTCAATATATTTCATAAAAATATCTGTTAAAAACAGATGCATATCATGCTTCCATTTTTCAGAAATAAATAAATAAAAATGATGAAGAAAGAAAATCGTTACACCATTTTAATCCTACGTCTGTTTTTAGAGATTTATAACGAATAATTTCAAATAAATGTAAGTATACTCACGTCAGCGCACGGCACTTGAAAATCCGTCGATCAGAAGTATCAAATATATTTCATATCACAAACAGCACGATTCCCACGCGATCTTCTCGATCTTGTATCCACCTAAGATGCATGAATATCAATATTAGAAAAATATGTGAATAGTGATCCGTGTTCGCAATTGAATAATTGGATAACTTATAAAATTAGAATGAACTCTCTGCTCCACGTCGAATATTTCTTTCTCTCTTCCGCACACATACTCGCTATAATAAGATTGCTTACAGTTTAACACGTGAAACTTACTTACTGGTTGTTTTTATCACTTGCACTAACAGTTTAATTTATTGTAATTATATGAAATGTTCTACATAGTTTAAATGGTTCTTGAGACTATGAAATATAACGCGAAGAGGAATGACAAAGAAAAATCTTTAACAATGAATGGTAAAATTGCGATTCCCGCAAGGTTTAGTCGTGAAACGGAAAGCTATTTTGTTTTTGTTTAGAATCGTTGAAGAAACTTAGCACATTTGGTGGTTGGGAAGTTTTATTTCAGTATATTTTTCAACACAAAATTCTTTCTGTTATTACGTCATATTTATTTCAATTTATGATAGTTACAAACGTGTACAGAATGAACGTATTATTATTTTAACGATAGACTCGTTTAGAAATCACATACAATGTGTTTTTGTTTACGTATTCGGAATTATCAGTTAAAGCACTGATTTGTCATGAATCCAAAAGTACTCTACACAGCACGATTGATATTTATTCTTTACGCGTAAATCTATATATTATGCATTTTACGGATGGGAATACGTATATTATATGTATAAACAAACAATATAGCACTGTATTAAGTGACTGTCATAAACTTATACCATTAATTTATAATCAATTTATAAACTTAATTTGCATTGCATATAAGTCATTTTACTTATTTAGTTTTATTTCATTTATATGATGTAATAGTATTTTATTAAATGTTTCAACGCAGAAGAGTTTCTTTTTGAAAGCTATACGCTTCTTTACAAACATAGATAAGTGGGTAATTTGATCGGAGATTTCATAAAATTTTATTGCGTATCTTATTTAGCTCGATCAAAATGTTCAAAGAAATTAGATACACTTTTATTATTCTATGATTTTGGAAATATATGTAACCTATATATGTGATTATTAAACATAATCAAATACGAATATTAAACGTAATCAAATACGAATATAATGCAATCTCATAGCTGTTATTTCACATTTACCCGACATTAATCGCTTATGCCAACATTTTACATATTTTATCCCATCGATCCTCTTGATCCTTTACTCCTTTTCAACAGTTTAATCCTTTTGTAGTCAGAAATTTTCAGGAAGAGGATTTCGGAGATGAGGTTAATGCTTTCGTAGAAAATTAATTATTGTAACTTAGTAATTTGACTATTGATACCGCTAATGGGGCGGGAGTCCAAATCGATTAAAAAGATTTTCAACGAAACAAACTTTTATGCGTGGTTAGCCGCGCCTAGTAATTACTATTATTACCAGTTATTATTACTACTATTACACAGTAACTGATAATACAGTATACTGAGATATTGGATATCGTGAGTAGATATCGTTTTACGATTTATGTAATAATTATTAAAAAGTAATTATTAATTTAAAAAAACAATCAATGAAATGGAAGAAGCATTGTAGGCTCTAGCAATGCAATTGCGAACTCAATTCTAAACAATGTTTCTTACCTATGCATAAATCATACAAATGCACAATACATACAAATTACACAAATCCAAGATCGTAGAGAGAATCATCTTAGAAGTGTATTTCATTTCTTCGAATATTTGATCGAGCTGAATAAGATATACGACAAAATTTAATAAAAAAATCAAATTATCCATTTATCAATGTTGTCTCTGTCTACAGTACTTCTCCCATCGTCTTGTCGTATTTTCCAACTTTTATCAATTCCTTTAGTAACTACAGCGAAAATTACGGAACAATACAGCAATTTGCTGCTTATTTTAATTGTGTTTTATCCACTCACGTATCGTATTAATTATCAAAGATCTGTTATAATGAACTTTGTTATTATTATTTTAATTATGACGAATTACTTTCTATTTACGGAATCCTTTATCCAGTGTCCGCGAGAAATCTGAAAATTTCATCTAAAAATTATCAGATTATAATAAAAAAAAGGGAAAGAAATAAAAGAGAAAAAATGGAGAGAATAAAATATCAAACAGAAATAAAATCAAACTATTTTTGCAACCGAAGAGAGAAAGATACGGACAGCGAGAACATGAGTGATCCTCGCAAAGAACAGATATTGAACGGAAGACAGACGTTCAAAATAAATTTTTGATCATCAGGAAGGAAAATTTCTACTAAATTCGATTTTTATATATTATACTTGTTCTAAATCGTCGAGATAGTGGTAGTATTTGCACGTCGTTACCATTTAAATCGTGTTAAACCCTGTACTTCTTCGACAGTTTACGGACGATTTCTTTCATTTATCGGTTTCTGCATCGTAGGCATCATAGGCCGCCGTGCATTAGGAGGATTATTCGCCAACGGATTAGCACTATGAAATAATAATGTCAGGAAAAGAAGAAACATTTAGAGAAACATATGGATGATTGATATCAAGATAGATTTAAAAAAATTATTTTTATATAGACGTTTACTTGGAAGGTCGAGTATACGGGGCGGTGCGGTAGCGCGAGGCTGTGCCTGACGTCGTTGTAGTCTTGTATGATTTCCATGCGCGGCTCGATGACTCCTCTGCGAATTGCATGGATTGATGTGTTTGGATTATTTTGATTGCGGACACCAATACCACGATCGTTAATAACCTACGTGCTAGTGTCTACGTGCAGCTCGTCGTTTTTTATGTTTTCACTTAAGAAATAATGTTTATAGATCGAAATCACGAGAACGCCGGGAGGTCGGGCGATAAGAGAATGTGGCATCACATTCTCAAAAAATGTCACTTTCGTTTTAGGGAAGACACAGAGCTCAATTGCATGTATAAGCGTCGCTCGGCAATCCCCGCCGCTGTTAGAGCATATTTCCCTCTTACGTGTTATTAGATTTTACAACAGTTTGATCAGTCTCTATGTGTTTTATGTGATTTTTAATGGCTAAAAATTTTTGACCAACCACCGGTAAAAACGATGGGCCGAATATTTAATTACAAGTTAAATAATTTTAGTTTTCAATGCATTTGAATGCACGACACATTTAACATTTTTGTTTTGTTTTATATTTATAAATATTATGTATTTTTTACTAAAACGATATCTATCTAGTGATTGGGATGATTTTAGTTGTCGGTAGTTATGAAGACAAGAAATTCTTTCATAAGATTCCCTAAAGAGTTCACTTTGAAGTATATTTGAGAGAAATATTAATATCACACAATTGTCCGTTTAGATATGTGCGAAATTTATGAGTCAAGTTATTAAAATGAAATTTTAAAAAATACTTTTACGCGAATTTTAATTTATTAATTTATGTTAGTCGTTTTCAAATACGACAAAAACGTAGTAGACTTACCTGGATAATCTGAAGATTCGTAATAATCATGCGAAGAGTGCGGCCCGGATTCATCATCGTATTCATAAGTCGTGTATCTGGAAGAAAGATATATGTCGTCTCTGTTGAAAAGAAATAGAAATGTCCATCGTTTAGCGATAGTAACTACATAATATAACAAAAATACTATCGCAAATGTAAAAAGTGAAATTAAAAAATGTAAAAAAGAAAACTAAATGAAAAATATACAAAAAATTATTTCTGTAAAATATGAATGGCAATTAGTAGTGAAAAGTTAAATTATAAGTTACCTTACTCTCTTTCTTTTCTTCTTTCTTCTCTCTTTCTCTCTCTCTCACATGTATATACATATAAATATTATATTTGATACATACCCAGAGCTCGATGAATAATGTCGATCTCCATATCGAGTAGTGCTGGTCGAACTTCCATGGTAATCATAATCATGATGCGATCCAACGCGATTGCTCGGCGGGGGAGTTGCAGCTTCATAGCTGCAAGGATGAAAAATATTCATCATTTGATTGATATCAACAGATATATGGTGTGGCATTTCTAAAGAATGTGTAAGCTCACCCGTAACTCTGGTCCATTGCAGCTCTCGCGCGATCTAAAATGGAAAATACTTTCGTCTTAGGTGGCACAGGTGGCCCTCGAGAAAGCGGTCCACGATTTGTAGGTGGCGGAGGAAGAATAGCTAAAAAATCATTATTGACAAATGTCTCAAGAAAAATAAATCTAAATTGCGTATTTATTTCTGAGTTGTTCTTATATTTGCTAAGTCTCGCAATGTTCTCTTCGTATGTTCATACTTTGCATCATGTCTTTATCAGAAACATGCAACCAACCTCTAGACGTCCTAGGTAACGTCGGCCTGGTAGTAGGTCTTAATATGCCGCTAGTAGCAGGAGTCGAAGGTCCCCTTATAGACGGTCTTCGTTCTTCTGTGCCTGGCTCGTCGGACATGGTCATCTCCATCTCTCGCATTTGCTCCTGACGTATATTATCATTGTTGTCCGGAATCAAGTATTTTCGCACCTCAGCAAGTGCGAAAGCGATGCGGGCGTAGGCTTCAGCTGGTGGTGCCAGTGCAGTGATCTCCACATGCAAGTCGTCAGTGAGATGTGCGTACTTGGGATCCAAGGAAATACGACATTCCTCTTCCTAAAGTAAAAGTAGACAAAATATTCGTTTTATATGTAAAACAATCACCAGCAAAGAATAAAATACACTTGTTATCTACCTTTTGTCTGTCTCTCATTGACCCTCTACCTAGTACTGCCATCTTGCACATAGTTTCTTCTTGCAAACGTTTCATAGAATTACCTTTTGGACCCAGCAATTTCCCAACAAAATTGAACTAAACAAACAAATTGCGCAACTAAAGGATTTCAAATTTCCTTGATAATTATATAAATTACTATACTGAATAAATAACAGAGTTAGAAAAATTATTTACTTAAACTTTTTAAGTGATTTATATATACATATAATATTAAATATAAGATTAAAATATATTAATTAAAATAAAAAGAATTAAATATATAAGATATATGCAAGGTGAATCACCTAATGTTAGATTTTAAAATATCTGTTGTTCATTTTTTATTTTTGTTAGAAGAAAATGTATAACTAAAAAATTGTATGGTTGGAAAGATTGGTTGACTATAATATTTATCATTTTCCTATCACACAATTTATTCTTTATAGATTTTTTCTAATGTAAAAAAAGAACAAAATATTTTAAAATCTCATATTGGACGACTTATCCTGTATATTAAAACTTGTTACAAATAACACATCACTTCCTGATTATATAAATAAGTGCCTTACCTTGGGATGTTCACGAACAGGTACCAGAACCTTGACAGAGATGCGAACTGGTTTCTCGCGATAAATATCTACGTATTTCGATTCTCTCAGCGGCTTACCGATAGCTTGTATCTTCTGGATCTCTATAAAATATACAAGATCACTAAACATGTAGTAAACCATGCACCAATTGTTCTTTTTAGGCCGTAATTAAGCACACATGTCCTCACTGTTAGCAAAGTCTTCTATTACAAGTAGAGAAACCTCGGCTCGTCGGCATCCGGCAAAACGACGATTCGCTGGAAATCGACGGCGTGCCTGCCGGACTCGGAGCGTTCATTTCACGAAACTACATTATTACACAAACACTACACGGAAAAACTTGACGAGGGAAACACGTTTACCCACCTTGGTCGAGTAGCCGGGTCGCGTTGGGCCATTTCTGGTTGATCTCGATCTTCTCCTGAAGCAGCTCGCGCACGAGCTCACCAGCTTTGTCTATCTGATGCTCCTTGCTGTCTTGCTCCTTGTCCAACGGCAGTCTAGACTTATTTTCGTCCTCATCTCTCTGATACTTGTAATCACCGTTGCTCGATCTATCGCTCATATTTGTCATTAATCCACGATGACTCAGTTTAGAAAAATGATGTCTTGCTCAGTAGGAAAATAACACTGTACACTATTTCCGTCTCGGAAAATAGCGTCCCGACAGGTCTCGACAAGGAATCTATAATGGTAGATCCTTGCGGCATGGAACATACAGTGATAAAGAGGTCGTACGAAAAGGGTCTCTAATGCCCATTTCTACCAACTTTGAAAAACTCAACAGTTAGGGTGCAAACCCATGCAGCGGAATAGCGGAGCGGAACCAATCACGAGCATTCCGCAATTTTCATTGAGTAAATTTCCAATCCCTAAAGTTGCCAATACATGGGAGCGTTCTAGCGTCGAGCGTTAGCCAATCAACGTATCAGGTTCCAGAAGTATACTTGTAGTTCTTGCGGAAAGTGGCACGTTGATTGGCTACCGCTTTAACGCTCGACGCTCCCATGTAAAGGCACCTTAAACCCTCAGCGTTGTTGTTGTTATTTTTCTATGGTTTCGGAGCTAAGTCCATTAACCAAATAATGAATATCAATTAACAATGCAGATAAATTGAATACAATGATGGAGGAGAATTATATTCTCCTTCTTAATCGTTTAATAAAAAAAGCAATCTTCCTAAAGGCGGTAAGCGGTCAAAATCCATAAAAAGAGAGGGGATAACGTTGGCAACGTTCAAAAGTCTGTAGGATCCATAAATTCATTTCTGAAGATTAATATCATTGTTGGACGTTAGGAGAGTATACAGAGGTGCAAAGTTAACCTATCACAAATTTATACTTCTATACACTCTCCTAATGCCCAACAATTATAACCTTCAGAAATAAATTTATGGATTCTAGAGACTTTTGAACGTCGCCAACGTTATCCTCTTTTTTTTTATGGATTTTGTCCGCTTATCTGATTTCTATTGTAGACTTCGCTTAATTGATTTATGCGTGAAGCGCCATCTAAACGCACGCAGCTCTTCGGAGAAACTCGTAGAAATTTCTCGAGTCGCAACTACTGTCGGTAAAAATTATGGTATAAATATTGTAGCATATGTGACGCTATCAAAGTGGATATTAAAATCATTTAAGTGTAATTGCGTGTCTTCCTCGTCGGGTACTCTGCTCACTCGACCACTCGGCCTATAAGCAAAGACTAGGCAGAATAAAGTAAGAATAATATTAACAATAATAAGACAATAATAGCAAATTTTTTTAAACAATATAATCCGCTACGTCACGTTGAGTCTCGAAATAATAGTTTGATATTACAATTACAATTATCTTCATTGTATTGTACGATGCACACTAATCGTCACTCACGACCATCGCAACATGGTCGATTAAGAAGCAAAATTATTTGTTCAGCAATATAAACTGATAAGCGACAAAGATAAGCGATTCGACGTGACGTGACGGGACAGCGGATTATTGTATCTTGCTGCTCCCACTCCGAATTACCTTAGCCCCGCGTTCGCAGAGTCTACACAGTAGAGAAACCAGTTCTCGTTCGTACGCGTAAGATCGAGGTGTCTCGCGAGCGTTCGTTCGTTTAACAGCTATATCTGTTTATGTCCACGTGTCGGTAACCGAATTCCAGAAGCGGAAAGTCCACCAGTAAACCTATTCTGTAACTTCTAAACAACAGTGTGTCGTTATCGCGTTACGTTGTCGCGGACATGATATATGGTAAAAAATCTGCGTAACGACATATCATGCTAGCGACATTGTCGTTAGGAGGTTATAGAACAGACTTACAGCTATTCGTTCTTCGAACACCTCGTGGACACGAGCGACACCCAGCGCAACAGGCTTGCACTTTGAAGGAGTTTATTCACTTGAACCAGAGTGCTTGAAATTATACGAGAATTTAACGTAACATTTGCCGCAGTAAAACACATTTGTAGTTGAAGTGTTCTGTGATTTATCTGCACCATTCATGAGAAATTTTGTACTAAATATCGCAATGCACATTATTCCAGTGTAGCTTCGTAAAATAGTAATACCATTCAAATATAAAGCTTATCGTTATAAATATTACATATTTTTCTTCTATGTCGCAAAACGCGGTCGATTGTACGCCAGGAAACTGTTGTTTTATGCTTTGAATGGCGTATTGTACTGAGTGAAACGTGGCAAGGCAGTATCATGATATCACTTTTAAATTGACATTTATTATTTAAATAGTGAAATAAATATATGAAAATGTAAATTGTTTGATAAATAGTGAATTTATGAGTAGCTCCCTCGATGCTGAAAGTACGTCCTAAAAATACAAACCTGGTGAATAAGCTCCTTAATATCCATTTCTACCAATTTTGGTTAACTTAACCTGCTAGTTATTTCAACGGAATTGACCAATCATTTGTCACTTTTAACTAATGAGAAATGCGATTGGTTAATTAAGTTGATAAAGTTAATTAGTTGATAGAAACTGGCATAAACCAAAATGCATTGGAATTTCATTCCTTTTTCCCTCAACCGTTGGTTCTTTTTCCGATATACAGTCAAGAAGTTTGTCAATCTCGCTTCGTATATCGTTCTTCGATAAAAAAAAAAGAGGAATATGTCAGGTTACCTGTCTGTTTCACTCTGAGAATAAGAAGTGCAACTCGGTTCAGCTAAAAGGAGCAGAGCCCCTATTCTTGAAATTTTTGCGAATACGTAATTTTCATTGTGCAGCTATTTTATGGTATGATTAAACTTGCGCAGTAAAACTTACGTATACGCAACTATTTCAAGAGTAAGGGCCCAGATCCGTAGCCTTCGAAGTGCAGAGACCGACGAATCAGAAATTGGGAAAGTCGCGCCAATGAGACGGACACTCGCGGCAGTAATGGCAGCCGCTCGTTGAACGCGCACCGGAACGTTCACTGGATCGTTGTGCAACCGTCGCGTTTTCCAAGGACGCCAGTTGTTTACGAAATTCCACGTGAGGTCGAGCGAGAGGCCGTTCGTCCTGCTCCGCGCGCGCTGCTTCACTATATTGTGTGTAAATCGAGATAAGACCGAAACTTTCAGCGACGTGCACGTACACGTGGACACGGCGAAACGACAGTTGCACTTCCACGTAGAATGATGTTCGGCAGGCTGAGTACGCGCCTACAAAACACCGGAAGAAAGCTGCTCGACGCTCCCGCCATCGATTTCAAACATGCCAGAACGCACTTCACGTACTTTCCGAGTGAGAAGCCGAAAAACACCGGTAAGTGGGCTTTTGCCAATTTTAACCTGCGAATCATTCGATTCTCTCGAAATCTCGATATGGTCGACGTGACGAGTCATCTGACATGTCGCGTTGTTTCATTGATTCGCCGGAGAACGGAGATATTAAAGTAGACGAGACAGCAAAACAAACAATATTATTGAAAGATTCTTCGTGCACCTAACTTCGGAATTTCTCAAAACCATCGTTCGAACCGCGCTAAAATCACGGCCGAAAATCGACGTGTTTGCCGGACGTCATGTGACCGCGCCGCGATAGCTCGAACTCGATTTTCACAGTCGATTCCGTTTCACGTCGATTCCAACACTAATTATTTTTGTCCGTGTTAGAACGTTTACAAGTGTTGAAAATGATATGGTTAGAATTAAATCTTGTTATACCGCACATACAATATTTCTTGATGATTTAAGCAACTTGTACTTTCAGGTGAGACTCAAAAGCTGAATATGTTTCAAGCCATAAATCACGGACTCTCTCTCGCGATGGAAAAGGAATCCCGCACAGGCAAGTGTCTTATTTTGCATAGAAACTTAGATAGAAACTTAAATAGGTATGTGACTCACGATTTATAATTTTTTGGATTTTAATTTCTCTTTTGCAATTTACTTGTTTTCAAAAGATATGTGCAGAGTTTGGTCTCTCTCTCTCTCTCTCTCTCTCTCTCTCTCTCTATATATATATATATATATATATATATATATATATATATATAAGTGACCTTTTCCTAAATGATATTTATCCTTTAATTAAATAAAAAATCCGCCAATTATATTTTTGTATTTTTCATGGAAAATAGTTTCGAAATTCTCGACTAACAGTTTCCTTCAAATTTTCAGTGGTATTTGGCGAGGACGTCGCATTTGGAGGTGTTTTTCGTTGCAGTATGGATTTAAGGAAACGCTTCGGCAGTGATCGTGTGTTTAATACTCCTCTCTGCGAACAAGGCATAGTCGGTTTTGCGATTGGCTTAGCCAACGCTGGAGTATCGGCGATCGCCGAGATACAATTCGCGGATTATATTTTCCCAGCCTTTGACCAGGTGATATTCAAATCAATTTGCCGATAACTCTTCACTGCTTATCGAAAAAAAATGAAGACAGCCTCAAAGTGAACATATGTACAAATATAGTTGCTTGAAGATAAAACCGACAGAAATGTCGATGCGTCACGAGAATTTTGCGCAGTTTATTTAAAGTAACGTAAGATGTGCTTTTCGGTCGTCGCACAAATTGTCGTTAGAGTGCGATAATCTATTGTTTAAAATTGTCGAAACAGTTTCATAAAAATATATATATGTTTGTTGTATCCACAGTTGGTAAATGAAGCGGCGAAGGTGCGATATCGAAGCGGCAACATGTTCAACTGCGGCAAACTTACGGTTCGTGCACCCTGCGGAGCCGTCGGCCACGGCGGTCTTTATCATTCGCAAAGCCCGGAGGCTTATTTCGCGCATACTCCTGGCCTGAAGGTTAGTGCCGTTTTTAGCTCTTACACGCCGAATCTAACGCGAACAGCACCGCGTGCTTCTCCCCTTCGGAGAACCGCGCGGTCCACATAATTAAAGGATTACTATTCAAATTGTCTCCGTGGGGCAGTCGCGGGAGCCGCACGGTCGCGCCACCAAATTTCCATCATCAAGGACATTCTTCGCATCTGCGCTGTATTCCGCGCGGGTCAAAGCCGCGAGAGAGTTCTCAACTTTCTTCAACAAATTCCATGAATATTGTACGACGTACGTACTCTACGTATGCATGAAGAAAGTTTTGCGCGCACACTAATGCACGACCGTCGCTATCGTACATCGCGATTACGAGAGAGAGACGCGTAATATCGCCGCGCAATATCGCGCCGACATTTCCTGGAGCCGATCAATTTCACGCGTGCTTTAAGAAGCCGCCGGGGAACCGCGATTATCGACCGGCGGATATGCCGTGAGAGAATGAGAAAATCGCGAAGGACAATTATGCGTTTCTGACAAGAATGTCTCTTCTTTTAGATTGTCGTACCTCGCGGAGCTGTGCATGCGAAAGGATTGCTGCTGAGCTGTATAGATGAGCCGGATCCGTGCATTATATTCGAACCCAAGGCTCTATATCGCAAGGCGGTCGATGAAGTGCCCGTGGAACACTACAAGATTGAAATCGGCAAGGCTGAGGTCGTGAGAGAAGGTAACTATCGCTTTAACGTTTAGGTCTAGCGCTAAATTGTGTCTGGAACAGGTCTTGGGAAGCTACTTTTTGAAAACAACTTATTACTGTTTTTCTTTGTCTATTGAAAAAAAATAACAATAATTTGTTGCCGTGACTCATTTTGAAAAATAAGTTCGTTATTCTTGTCATTATTCTAAAAGTTGTCATGATATATTCTTGTATATTACAATGTAATTACGTCCTCGCTACTGTAACGAAAGAATAATGTTATTTATACAGAGAGTTGCTACTGAAGAAAAGTAATTTGTAACGGTATGACAAACAACGCGTTGCTTCCCAATCCTGGTTTAGAACGAGTATTCAATAAACATTAACAAGTAGCATTACATCAATATTATGATTTCCTACCTAACAATATGTGAATTTAGTATATTGTAACACAGTTATATTATTGATTTACAGTTATATTATTGAGTCGGAAATTAAAACATTGAGGTAATGTTGGCTGATGTTTGCTGGGTAACGACTATCGGCGCTGTTGACATTTACATCAATCGGCTGGCGTGAACGTCCCCTGATTGATGATATTTTGGGTCGCGCGAGCTTGTTCGACGACGGATTTATAATTCGCGTTGTCAAGTGTCTGACTGAAACGCGGAAACGATCGCGCGTCGTACGATTGACAAACATTTGCCATAATAGCGTCTCTTGGAAAAATTATTCCGACCGGTCTCTCTCCTCGTGTACTCTCCCGAAGTGACGAAAGCGCGCAAAGGACATTGCTTAAAGTCGCAGGAGGTGACGATTTGCGCCGTCGGTACGGCGTATGCGCGCGGCGAGCCACCGCGAGCCCCCCTTTCCCCCTTCGCGAATATAATTTACGCGAGTGTAATCGTCTCCTTCCATTATCCAATCGCCGTAGCGGCGGCACTCTCGCCGATGACCGGTCCTGAAACAGGATACGCCAGAAGAAACGCGCGTACATACACACGCTCGTTCGCGCAACGTTCGCGCGAGGTCCGTTGTGCAAGGTGAAACGATTATTATGCGACTATGCGCGCACGCATTCGCGCTCGCAATTGTACCTACGTATGTACTTTGTCTCGTTTGCGGCGTAGGTAACGCGGTGACACTAGTGGGCTGGGGCACTCAGGTGCACGTACTGCTGGAGGTGGCCGACCTGGTGCAGGAGAAGCTCGGCGTGTCCTGCGAGGTGATAGACCTCGTCAGCATCTTACCTTGGGACGCGGAACTCGTCTGCAAGGTGGGTAATCTCATTTCTCCGCGTTATCATGACATTTTCCTTGAGACTAAGAGAGGCTCGCGGCCGTTCAAGCCTTTCTCATTCAAGCCGTGTGCTGGGTTCCCGGTCGCGATAACGCGCACGTTCGCGATATCCATCGCGTCTCCTATTTTCGCGCGGGATCTCAGAGTCGTTAGTTAAATCGCAATATGGAAAATTCAGATTTACTCTCTAAATTTCTTCAAGTGGCAATATTTTCACTCGAGGCGATAGTGAAAGTATTGTCACTCGAAATCACACGAGCGAATATGTCTCACTCCAAATTAGAATAGATTCTGACACCATATGAGCGGATTTCAATTGATTGGGTTGAACTAGTTTCCTTGGCGGCGGAATGTATCAGATTCGTTCTTCAATTTCGAGTGAAAATATTCATTCAACGATTCAGAGTGGAGAATTCGCTTTAATAGAAACAAACAATAACTCGAATTCGAGTGGCTGTCATTCTACTTTTCGAATAAAATTTCACTCCAAAAAATTTAGAGAGTAACTTCGAATTTAGATCTGAAATCCGTATGAATAGTCGTTACTTGAAACTTGCCTCAGGTGAGACACCCAGATTTTCATTTAGATAGAAAGACAGTCAATTGCAGAATATCTCGATCTGTTCGCGTCTCAAGTAGAAAATTTCTAAAGTAATTTCCATTATAAAATCCTCTCCGTGTAAACTGTGCGTAAAATGAACTGAAATATTTACTTCTGACTTCATAGTTCTAATCTAAAAAGTCTCTTAATAGGCTCCCAGATAATAAAGTGTTAATATTAGGTCTAGTTGCTCCAGTTTCTCAGCTGTTAGTTTCAGCTCGCAATAATCTTTCCGCGCGTGGAATAATTGCGGGCGATTTTCTCAGACTTGATTTCGAGGTCGCGTGTGCCGCAACGAGATGAAAAATCGCCGTCGCGGCCGAAACGTCTCAAAGATCGCGCCGCCCACGCGCGCTCTTATAAGGGCGGAATGTCGGCCGGGATAAAATTACGAGGATCCTGGCATATTGTTCGATGGTATCTCCGGGAATATCGCGGCGCGATCTACGGCGCGACGATGCAGCGTGCCGTGTCGGCGATAGAAGCGGATGTTGTCGCTGCGTCGCGTCCAACGGCGGGATGAAAAGTGGTCGTGAGGTGCGCGAAGCCGACTCCGCATGCCCCCTCGGGTTACGATAGCACAGATTTCCATAGACGCTAATATCGCGCTGATTTATGCTAATCGATCTCCGGTCGCTTAATGATATGCCGATCGTACAGTACGCGCTCACGGTTTACAAACCGCTGATATTATATAGCGCTGCGAGTATGTTTACGTGTGTGTGTGTGTTGTGTACCAATGCAACTTACACGACTAGAGGTGAGCGTAATTGGAAACCCGTTTCGCCGCAATTTCGATACAGTCGCGGATTCGCCGTCCTGTCTACCCGACGCCGATGTCCGCCTGCCTGCCTGCAAAACTCCGTGCGCGCGCGCGCGCGCGCGATTTCGTAACGAGACCAGACCGCTCGAACGAAATTCTGATACATCGCTTCGGCGAGAGAGATCGTTGTAACTCGCGCGAGGAGGCTGACGGGACTCGTTGATTGCGTCGTTCGTCGACGAAGCAGGGTGGCCGGTGAATACACGAGCGGCATAAGACGAGCGTTTCGACTACGGGTATTTATTACGCGGCGGGGATCGTCGACTCCGACGTGGAACGCGTCACGGCTCTATTTTTCAGCAGGACGCTCATACTTTCGTGACATTTTTGCCCGGGTCAACTCTCCTCTCGATATTGTCGGACCATAGTGAGACGAGGGAGTACAAGACTTGATTTTTCGCCTTTCGAAATCGAGAAATCGAACGTCGCCGAGGAAGCAACGGCTCGCCACTGTGACGGTGAAGCGCCTGTTGAAAGGTTAATTGTCGCGCGGACGTGCGTCGCGGAATATCATCAATTTTAATTCGACGAACATAGAAGCATATTTCTTACATTTCTTGCGGCGAAACCTCATTCGAAGCGAAATAGTAAAAATGTTGCCACTCGAAATTACAAGAATTAATGTTTAACTCAAACTTACATGGAGAAAATTTCTTAGGAAAAATTACTGCAGAATTTTGTTGCCGAGGGATAGGTCGACATTCTGCAGTAATTGACTATCCTTTCATTTCATACGCGTTATCTTCTCTTGGAACTGAAAAAAAAATTTAATGTGGAAAAGGAAATTGTTTCTAGCGAAATATGTTCCTCAGCAAGATAGCCATCTATTTCTTACGTTATTAGAAACATCTATATCAAAAAAAATTATCTAACGAATAAAAAAATTTATTCGATGAATACTAATAACATATTTACACAAATTATTTTACATAAAAAAATGCTTTCATCAAAAGTTAGTTTAAAAAAAATATATATTTTCTTACTTAAAGAATATTTTACACACAATACATGTATTAGTACAAAATAATATGTCATTAGTATCCACCAAATAAATATCTTTTATCTCTTAGATATTTCTCCTCTCAATGTAGTAAAATTGAAGAAAATTAGTTAAAAGTTAAAATAATGCTATATTAAAAATTAAAAAAAATACTATAATATTGTCTTCAAATATTCTACACGAGTTGCAATTAGGATTGGATCAGAGTGAATCACTGTCTCCGTGACAGTGGAGTGCATCACTCTTCGATTCTGAGTGAAAATATTCATTCGGCGATTCGGAGTGAAGAATTTACGAGTTGTTCGAGTGGTTCAGCTGTCACTCTATCTCTCGAGTGAAATTTCATTCCAAGAAATTGAAAGACCGTAGTTTCCACGCATAGGGTATACCGAACCACCAGCAGTAACAATCTGGAAAGTTTGCGAGGGAGGTCGAGTTCGAAAATGTCAACCTGCACGTATCCGACGCGGTGTTTCGCGCTCACTTATCTAGTTATCTTTGTCAATGATTTACAACAACGGGACACACAAGTGCGTTCACGCCAACACACATACGTGTCCCGGTCGCCAGCCGTTCCCGCGTACTTCCAGCCGGTCTCACGTGTAGCCTGCATTTGATAGCCGTTACAAAACGGCTCGTGCCGGTGCGTTAATGCGACGCGGCCACTTAGCATCGAGGCCCGCGCGTACATACGCGAGTTATTATTACACCGCGACATAATATGGGACGAGACGTAAATCACCGCGTGAATTGATCTCGCCACGGTCGGCTGATAAATTACACTGCGCGTGAAATGTGTTGCAGTCGGTGAAGAAAACCGGACGCGCCATCATCGCCCACGAGGCGCCAATGACGAACGGATTCGGGGCAGAGGTGACCGCGACCGTGCAGGTAAGGTGTTTCCTTCTACCACGGCATCGGCATTCGCGGATTCGCGGCAACAATACGAGACCGGCCGTTTGCGCAACCCGCAAATAGAAAGTGCCGCCGCGGTCTATAAAGGCATCCATAACGCAATCACGCCAGATGCATGCATGCATGCAAGCACACGCGCGGAACCTATTGTGCGACACTGATGCACAAACTAACGCTACCGAGGAAGAGTGCTCGCCGGCGGTGCCGGCTAATAAGGTGACGGTCCTAATTGTGGGTCACCTAAAGATCCGGATAAACTTTCAGCTGTTTACACATAAATTTGTCGATGGAACATTAAGACGAACTGTCCATACTAATATAAACAACAAAATTTCGTTTTAAAGCGAAATTATTGTCTGTACAAAATTATTCTTAAAATTCTTCCAAAATTATTCCATAAATCTTAAATAGGAATCTTGTTAACTTGAACTGGTAACGTCAACCGGAATTTTCTGGTTCGCTCATATCTCAGAAATTTGTTTGATCCAGAAATTTGTTTGATCCAACCAAGTTTTTTCTACCTTGAGAAGAAATTAGTTATTTACAAGTAAACTTACCCAAAAGTTACACTCCGATTTCTTTCTAATTTGGCACAAATGTAGAAGTACAAAAAATATTTAGGTCATATTTTTTTATTTTGGCCCACTTTGAGTTTTACGAGCAGTTTATAGCTTTTTAATGTTCTCACTTCTATCATCAATAAGTGCAACAAAAATGTATAAGAAATAAAATTAAATACAAGATTTAGGCGTTTTTGGTTTGCTGATTATAAATATGATGTCAAATGTATAAAATTATTTGTATAAATAATAAAATGTTTAAACAAAACATGTATAAAGTTGAAAAAAACTATATATACAAATAATTTCTCGGTTTAAAGAGATTCTAACCATTTTTTATTAATTTAGCACAGATTTGAAATATTTTAGTTGGAATCTCGGCTAAAAAAATTTAGAATGGTTTGCGCTCAGTTATATTGATTTTATTAAAATTATTTAACTATACCTTGTATTTAACTTTATTTCTTATGCATTTTTATTGTACTTGTTGATGATAGGAGTAAGAACATTAAAAAGCTATAAACTACCCGTGAAACTTAAAGAGGACCAAAATGAAAAAATATGACCTAAATATTGTTTGCACTTCTACATTTGTGCTAAATTAGAAAGAAATCGGAGTGTATCTTTTGGATAGGTTTACTTGTTAGTGTATTAGTTAAATTAGTTAAATTAGTACTTAAATTAGCATTTAAATTGGTTTGTTCTAAAGTCGATAAAGCAACTGATGTTTTAGATTTTTTCTTATTGAGAATGTTCGTGGATGCTACCTTGGAGCACAATTACAAAAGAAGTAATATAAAATAATGTTTTCCGTGCTTTCATCTTTTATAATGTGTACTTTTTCATATATTAATAAAGAAGATTTAACTCAACTTATAATTGGGGCCGTCGCCTTATTTATCGTCGCGCGGGGTGCTAATATTACTAGTGGAGGTATTAGAACGCGAACTCTAAACCGGTTCTGAATGCGTGTCCGATTAGTCGCTTGTTTCTCGAATCTATCGTCCAATTGTCGGCGATTAATCGTTGTCGGTGAGACAGTCTCGAAGAAAGGAAGAGCGAACGAAAGTGAGCCGTGAGATCGAGGAACCCGTTCCTCTCGATACGACACGAATCCGAGAGCCCGTTCGTGGCGGATGCCGTTGAGTGAACTAATCCCGTGAGGTAATTACACGCTAAGCTACGATACTCACACTATGAAACCGACGAAAACAGGCGGAATGCTTCTTGTACTTGGAGGCGCCGGTTCAGAGGGTAACCGGATGGGACTGTCCTTTCCCGCACGTCCTGGAGCCGTTCTACCTGCCGGACAAATGGCGTTGCTTCGCCGCCGTGCGGGATATCCTCAAGTACTGAAGTTACGGCGAAGGGATTAGCAGCCGCGTTGGAAGACGAAGGAAACCTGTTGCCCGTACCGATCCACTCACGGGAAAGCGCAACGTTTTCCGCGTTATTAATTTCTTTTTATACCTCTTGTATACGCGTGCCATTCGCTGTAGTTAAGTATCCTCTCGCACGCTCGGGAGATGCCTTCTGAAATAAGACGCATGCAATCGTTAATTGAATGTCCTTATGGGTGAAATTAATTAATTAACCGGTGTACAAAGCTCGATTTCATGCCATACAAATAAAATATTTTACGTTAAGAAGGTGCAATAAATATCGTGCCGATTTACTGTGTACTCGTAATAATTAAGTTAATCACTGAGAAGTGTACCAAAGAGTACTGTGTAAAAGAGAAATGTGATTTTGGAAATTTTGTCAATACAATCATTTTCTTTTTGCGGTATGACAAAATTTCAAGATATATCGTTGGGAAAGTATTCTCGACGTGCGACTGTCTTTATAATAATTAAGAGTTAATTGTCGAAAGGTAAAACGACTACAGAAATGTTATCAATACAATTGTTTTCCTCTTTCAAATAAGACAAAATTTCCAAATATTTTATTAGGAAAGTGTGTATTTTTGACGCACGATTGTATTTTTATAATCAAGTTAATTGGCGGAAAGTACAGAAGTAAGAGATGACTATAGAGATTTCGTCGATATAGCTATTTTCTTTTTGCAATATGGCAACGTTCCGAAATGTATTATTAGAAAGATGTCGCGTACATATGCGCGGCTGTGTTTTCATAACAACGTGTTCTTTATCGTTAATAGATAAATGAGGGAACCTGGATAGTTTGCCTAGCACACACTTTGCGTGCGTGCGTGTACAGACCCGCGTCCCTGACCCAGTTCATCGTGCAGCCCACATAAATCCTTTCCTGTCTAAATTAATAACGTGAAAGATGATACAAATCGTCGCCGGCGGCGATACCGTGTCCGTTCGACGAACACGTCGGGACGGATATATTCAGTCGGGATGGATCTCGCCTGGGTGTAATTTTTTTCTTTTTTGTTTCGCCGATAATCTGGGTCAAGTCCTTCCTTAGTAATAAAACTGTGCGCCGATTGTGTGCGCCCCCCTGTGGCAATATAATATCTCAATCAAGGTTTCAGACGCAGATGCTGTCCTTTCCAGTTTGAACCTTTAGAGACCGCCGTGTTTCGCTTGTCAGCAGGACAAGTGAGTTTTCAATCGCGCTTGAACGATGAAGGCGCGCGGGGCTCGAGGTGGCCTCAGCTTTATAAAATGTACAAGCGGATATGTTAAATATTACAAGAGTGCGCAAACATCAACGACAGGTTTACATGCTTCTTCTCGTGGATATATGTATAAACATGAGACTGATGTCGGCTTCTAAAGCCGGTGACGCCGTTATCTATGAAGACGATCGCGTTCGAAAAGAAAACCGAAGCTGGATTTTCAGATCGCGAAGAAAGAATGAAGTCGAAGAAATGAAGGAAGTGTGCGCGCCGCGTATCGGCGCGACATATTTTGTAATTTGAAAGGGAAACCACATTCTTTCACTGTGTGTACTATTATGATACGGGAAAGTTGGCAACGCACGCGTGCACATACATACACAAGCGCAGACAGCTGGTGCACACGTACGGAGCGCAATGCGAGGAAGAGATAAAGATAGAAGGAAACAGCTGACGGAGAGGGAGAGCCCCGCGGCGGTTGAAAAGAGACGGACAGTCCAGTCGCCGCGCGAAGCATAGACTATATCGAAGGTCGACGAGTTATCTTTTTATTGGTCGTTTTTTGCGAGAATAGAGCAACGGCTTTACACGTTAACATATGGTGCTGATGTGCTCCCGATATCGAGACCCGAGAGATTTTCATCCGCTACGATTCGCCATCAATCATGAAGCAACGCTTCTCCCGAAGTACGAATTGTTTTATTTGAATTTTCAGTGACAGCTCTACATTGAGAAAAAACGCTTAAAAATTTATTCATAGGACAGAAGTTCATTTCACAGAAATTTGTATCCCACAAGAGGAATTTTCAAGCATTTCTTCCTCAGTTTATGTCGAAGTGACGGGTGTAATAAATTTTGTTGAAAAAAAAATTATATTGAGCAAAAATTTCTCTCCGATCCTTTTATATACAGAGTCTTCATCGTAACTGTATTCAATATTAGTAACTAGTATCGTTATAACTTATAAAAAATAATGAATATCGTTACGAGATGAAGAGCTTGTATCTTTGTGTAGGACTATTTTATATCGATTAATTAACAAATTAATACTTTTGAAAAGTATTTTCCTTTAAAATTCGCGCTTTCGCTGCGTTTAAGCGCTGTGTTACGTTTTCGAACCGATCAATCGGGATATCAATATTCCTGATGTTTTATTGTTCCTCGTCATTTAGTGATCAGCATTTCGCGCTGTTGCGAAGAGTTAACGTGACGTACAACAATGTCGTTCCATTTTCGGCTTATCTATTCGCCCGAATGTGTCGACAGGAAACAGGTGCGTACGGATTAGTCAAAACAGTTTACGTCCCGAGATTATCCGAGCGTGTTATCGCGTCCGTGACTCCCGTGAACTGCGGTTAAATACAACGTACGCAAAAACACATGACACATGACTTCCTCCAAATTGCTCACAAATCTTGTTTACGATGCGGAGCGGGCCGTCCCGTTTGCACGGCTGCCTTTTTGCGATCGTCGT
Organism: Odontomachus brunneus; assembly: GCF_010583005.1. NCBI lineage: Eukaryota > Metazoa > Arthropoda > Insecta > Hymenoptera > Formicidae > Odontomachus > Odontomachus brunneus. The sequence goes on from NW_022639454.1 coordinate 2,087,374, forward strand.
AGCACGTCGCGCTTTTTCGCTACGTGTCAATGTCGCGCAAGTGTCGAAGAAAGCACTCGAAATTAAACATCAGGCCGTTATCGCGGCTTGTAATTTAACGCCAGCTGCAACTTGTGAGGTAATTATTTATTTTGCGCAATGACGTAAAGTGACAATGAAAATTTTCAACTGACCCGATCAAACGTAACGTATTTATCGGTGCTCTCGAAATTTACAGCTGCGTTTTTATCTTATCTAAAGTAATGTTTGCTTCAATTTCAACTTCAATATTTGGCTCCAGGCTTTTCTAAGAATTTTGCCCTAACGTCATTACGCAGTAATGTTTGCTAGTGAAGATTAAATGGATAAAATTGCTAAACATTTCGATATATATATATATATATATATATATATATATATATATATATATATATATATATATATATAAATTATAT
>NW_022639454.1:2087991-2097720 GCF_010583005.1 Odontomachus brunneus
TTTATTTCTGAGTTATGAAGCATTTTGTTCTGTGAAAAATAGAAAATAACTAAAATTTACAATAAATGTTCAATGTGCCTTCCGTCCATTTCAACACACAATTCGGCACGTCTCTTTATTGAATATCAAACATGTTCAAAGATTTTCGGAGTATTGTTCATTAAGAGTTTTTGGTTTGTTTTAACGAGTACTACATATCCCTAAAATTTGATACCACCTTTTGGGAACACCCTGTGTGTGTATATATATATATATATATATATATATATATATATATATATATATATATATTAGGTTGATTCATAAAATTCGTGCGGATTTTTGGTATTAGCAGGATAGTTTCATACAGTTGTCGTAGTTTGAACATGAAAGGCAATAATAAGTTTTTCCGATGCATTATACTGTTTTACTTTCGTAAACATTGTTAGAGTTTGGTATTGAGTTGATCCATAAATTCGTGCGGATTTTTCAACAAAATTTAAATACATTTTTGTTCTTATTGAAAAAACAATTTTAATCAATAATATACGCGTCATTCTATTCGACAATCTCTTGCCACCTATCATGTAATTTTATAATTCTTCTCTCGTAAAACTTTTGTACCCCTTTTCGACGAAGACACATTCCGAACGATTTTTCATATCTTCTAAAGAAGCGAACTTTACACCGTCAAGAGAGTTCTGTAATAAGTGAAACAGACGATAATCGAAAGGGGCAATGTCGAGTGAACATGGTGGATGAGAAGAAACATCCCAGCCGAGTAACAGGCTGCTAACTGTTCGATAATTAACAGAGATTACCTCATAAAATAAGTGCCACGCGAGTTCACGCGATTTCTCATATCGAGACGATCTCGACGCGCTTACCAGGCGATCTTTTTCTTCCTCATTTTACTCCACCATGTTACATGCTATTCCCGAGGAGCTGCGAGCGCGCCCGTGCGCGCGAAGAAAGTCCCGCGCGAGACGATATTTCGATATAATCGTTGCATAAGGAGAAAATAATTTCGCGCTCGAGCCGAGTGTGAAGATGCGCAAGCGAGGTCGCAAAATTGATGTTCCACTTGCATGGAATCCGAATGGTTTCGCGCGCCGGTTACATGGCCGATGCATTGGTTGTTGCACGGCACGGTATGACACGTATGTGTGTGTGTGTGTGTGTGCGCGTGTGTGCGCGAGTCCGTTTAACGCGCGCGTGTTCGCCGTTCTTTAAGTGCGACGCAGTTTCTACTGTAACACCCCGAGGGCTTCTTCCTTATGAGCGTGCACGCAACGCAACTTAGTTGCAGCCGCAATTAACGCGCCGTTCTAGGAGCGCGCATACCTGCCGCGGTGAACCCAAACGACCGGGTGCACGTCGCCGCGGCACATCCGAACATCATCGGCAACAACAACCTGGCGCTTTAATGAGACGGCATAAATAATACCGCGGCCGGCAGTATTTAGGGTAAGTTCGGCCGGTGTAATGTGCGAGACTAGACTGACAGCTGATACGTCGAGTGGGCTCTTAAAATCACTTAGCGGCTCTCTCGCGAGAACAATCCGCCGGAGAATTGCATGAACATTGAAAATTACAGCTCGCGAGGCTCGTGCAAAAATCTCTTCGCGGACGCTAAGCGATCGTAATATCTCTCTTTCTCGTTCCCTAACGGTTGCGTTACGGCTGTTCCCACTGACCGCGATATTACCGTCCGCGATCTCAGGCGTTTTCTCCTCGATTGTCGCACGCCCGGTGTATTGCCGGTATCCGCGAAAGCAGCGCGTAATCGAATCGATCGGAATACTTTCGATTACTAAATGCACCGCGAGAAAAGAATGGTTCATCTACACGGAAAAAAAGATTTGCTAATATATGGACAATTAAAAATATTAACTACAGGAGCAAATTTTCTTGCTTTCATAGTAAAGTTATTTAGTTGTGATAGCTAAAAGATTTGCTATCGCGCGCAGATATTCAGAATGGAGAATTCATTCTGTATGAGCAGAAAGTCACTCAAATTCTAATATTTTAATTCTAATATATATATTTTAATTCTAATATTTTAATTCTAATATATATATTAGCAAATCTTTTAGCTATCACAACTAAATAACTTTACTATGAAAGCAAGAAAATTTGCTCCTGCAGTTAATATTTTTAGTTGTCCATATATTTTAGCAAATCTTTTTTTTTTGGAATCGGAATTATTACTTTTGGCCGTATCTTTCGGTTGTTCCAACACGAAAATGGTAGTGGTAGCATGCATGCAAGCTTATTGTCACTAACATTATGGCAGAATGAAAGGAAATGACTTTGCTGCCTCTTGCTGGAGAGCAATCATCTCGTTTTGCCCCTCCATCTGCCATCATTGCCGGCGAATCGATTGGTGTGAATACGTTTCCTCGTCACTGGAACATATTCACTCCGAATGATTGAAACACTCGCTCAAATGGAATCAGAATTCGCTCTAAGCTTAAGCGAAGAAATTGCCATTTCGAGCGGCAGCATTTTCCTTATCGCTTCGAGTGAAAATGCCGCTCGCTCGTTTCGATTCCATTTCAAGAAATTTAAATAGTTGATTAGATTTTTTTCTAACGAAAGATAAACAATCTGAAAAGTACAGTGACAGCAGACACCCTCGAATTTGAGCGACTTTCTGCTCATACAAAATGAATTCTCCATTCTGAATCGTCGAGCGAATATTTTCAGTCGTAATTGAAGAGCGAGTCCGACGTGTACTTGTTTCGCAAACTTCGTTACGGAGAAATCAATTCTCCAATTCATCTCCGATCGATTGAAGCATTCAGTCTGGATCAGGAATCCGCTCTGAGTTCGGGTCGAACGTCACCTCTTGCGATTCGGAGAGGTGGTGTTTTCATCAACGACTTGGAGTGGATTTCTACTCGTTTCTAGTGAGGCTCAAGAAACTTAGAGAGTTCATGTCGATTCAACGGCGATATATATATTGTACGTGTCGATAAACGCGCGCGTGTCGTTTCGCGATCGAGAACGGTGAATGTGGATCCCTTCGCTCTCTATCTGCGCGCGTTTCTTTGCAAAAATCGCGACGATTAGATATGCGCATAAGAAACACGCGCATAATGATAATGTGTACCGACAAATAAGTCTTACGATAAATTAATCTGCCGATCCGCTTTCGCATAGCGACGCACACACACACACACACACACATGCGCGCACACAGGCGATCGATTGGCGACCGGTGTATCGCGAAGAAACGTTCGTAAATTATGCCTTTTTTCTCTCAGACGTCGACGGATTTATTGTAATGTTAATTGGCCAGGCTGAATTGATAGGCGGCATTACGTTCTCTCCGTGATTTTGACAGGCTGCTAATACGGTTCGCGCGACTTCCTTCAACTCACGCACGCCACATACGCAACTTGTTATCGTGTTTTGCAATCGTTGTGTCGAGAATAGTTTGCATAAATGCAGAGCGCAGAATTTCATTATACGCACGAGCACTTTAATACACAATGTTTCTGCGCGAATTTCAAACTGGACATGTAAAATGTGATATAATCGCCGAGACAAAATCGACCACCATCGTGGTGCTCGCGACTTTTCCTGATTTGCGTGGTGACAAGGCTTTTATTGTCCGCGCATTTTTAGTTAAGCACCAAAGCACTTTAACGAGTTCTATTTGCCGAGACTTTCGAAGTCATTTCAACAAGGACATTTTTCGAAACACGTCAACAACTTCAAAGTTGTTCTTAGCTCGATGGTATCAAAGCGATAACAACGAATGTTAAGGCAAAATGGTAATGTGCGCGTTTGACGTTAAAACTCGAAAATAGGCAACGATCGTACGTGCTCGCGCGAAAGATTGACTTCGTTAGTGGATTGTCTTCGCGAATCGGAAGACGCGCTGAAAGAAATCCCTCAATTATCAGAACAAAAGCGCGTTTGCTGTTTGACGATCGTCAGAGGAGCGAATCGAACAGTTACTAATAGTTACTTAGTCTCGTGAATCATTTCTCATTATCTGTCATTCTAGCAAACACGCATTACCCGAGATACAAGTCACATTTGTTCTCGTCTACTTAGATTAGTTACGTCTCTATTACGGAAGTATTGCTTGGAGCATTAAAAGCGGCAACACATTTGCTCCCACTACGGCTTCATTTGCTATCCTATATCAACAGACCATTTACTGCTGGTGTTTTGGATTAGCAAAATTCTTTCTGTAGTTCTTTCGGCTGAGTGTGTGAATTTTGAAATTAAATCAGATCGCATATCCGTGAAACCCGAGGAAGTCCACGCTCAGCTGAAGTGCGTTCCAAAATTCAACTTTGGTTACCATAGTTCTACAGTTCATGTTACGTATACTGTAAGAAGTGGTAACCAAGGTTGGAACCTTTGACGAGCGGCGAAGTCCACGGCGAGTTTTACGGCCGAAGATGCGAGAGACGCGTTTCGGCGATGGTCCAAGAAATCGGGACTATTCCGCCGAAAGCAGGGCTCATCGTCTCGTATTTCCCGGTTCGTTGACTGTGTGAAAATTAAAGGTTGTTGACTCGCGCGGCTAAGCACGTAAGACAAGGCAAGGCAAGGCACGGAGCGATCCGCAGGTGCGGCTCTGCCGGTGCGTCCTCCTCGCCAGCGTCTCTCTTTCTCATCTCAATCGGCCGCTTTTACTGCAAATTGCTTCCTCGACGAGATACTAGCCGCCGTGACGTGTGAATGCACGTGTGTATGTGTGTGTATGCATGTACATCCAATACAAGCGTGTGCTCATTAGGAAAAACGAAGAAAAGGCGGCCGACCGACCGATGTACACGCGATGCGCGCGGCAAACACGGTCAACCCGATGCACCGGCGGTGCAGAGCGCGATGCAATAATTATTGTGCCACGCATTCTTCCTCAAGAAAGCGGCAAATTAATTCGCTTTGCGTTCATCGGCCGATCTTTGCCAACGTCCGGGCTAGTTCGCGCGCCGCGGCCATTGCTCGGCTTTCCATTCTCGCTGCGCGAGTGGTCGATAGATTTTTTCTCTTTTTTTTTTTCTTTTCTTCCTAGTGTAACAAGGCGCATTGTGAAAAAGGTCAGTCGTAGCGACGCGAGCCGAGTGAAACGAATGTAGTTTCAGGGTCTTCTAACCGCTCTGATTCTTCCGGGAAAATTTTCGCGTTCTACGAATCTCTTGTTTGTGTCTGAGAACGAGAGCTCAAGATTGATTCTTATCGTTTGACTTACCAAACCTTCTCTCCCATCAGAGGTAGAGCATCTGATCTGCATCTCTATTACGAAGTTAAATCAACTTGACCTGATTAATGTAATTGAGAGGACATCAACATGCATGTTTCGGTTTTGCGCGTTAACTCGCTACTCTGACAGAAAAATTTTATTAAAATCGACAAGTATTTCCTTGATGGGTGCCATTAACATATTTACTTAAATTTATATTCTCTTTATTTAAACTAAATATTGTTTATTTAGATCAGGTAAATAATGTTTGATTTAAATGAAGAGAATGTAAATTTAAGTAAATATGTTAATAGCATCCATCAAAGAAATATTTGTTAATTTTAATATAATTTTTCTCTCAATGCACGCACACAGAAAAATACATAACGCGTTCAAGTGAATGTTATTCGTTTCAAGTACCTTCATGTGTAAGTTTACATATTCGGAAGTCTACCACAAATTTATTATAAGAATTGAATTTATTCGAAATGCATTCTAAAGTCCCTAATAAGTTTAGCGTCTCTCATCAAGCATATTAAATTAAAACTGAAATTTGGTTTACTTACTATTGCATAGACTCGAGCCAATCTTTTCTTCGATGAAGTTTTATGATAATCTTATAAAGAGTAAATTCTTCTTTCCCGTAAATGATAACGAGTTCTTCTAAAACTTGATAAAGAGTACATTTGAAGATTGTGACATCGAGAAAATGTCGCAGATAATCATTATATCGAAGAAAGAAAGTAAACTGAGTAATCACTTTTCTTAGCAGCAGAATGACATTCTGTGTGTACTGTCGACTGAACTCTGCAGGTTGCAATCCTTTACTTTAATCAGATCGTCGAGCTGATTAGATCTTTATTCCGTTTGACGCGGTCGCAGATAAAGTTCCGAAAAGTACTCACCCCCGGTTTTTTTTAAACTCAGTATTCCTACATATATTGACGCGCTGATTACGAATATAATAGTGAAAATTGGCGACTACTTGATTTTCATGGTGAAAACCATGAAAAACCTATAAAAATTATGGTTTTTTACATTTATCTTAGTAAATACGGAAAATCATGACAAATGTTTTAAACAAAAGTTTTAGATCTCATTGAGATAAATATTTTAGGTCCTACACATTTTCACCGTACAAATGATAGTTTTCGAGGAAATCGAGTATAGAGACCGTAACAGCGTTGTTATTTCGCCATGTAGACAGTATATTTCCCCCGAATCGTGGCGAAAAGAAATAAAAGAAAGAGGACTTACAATTATGAAAGAACTCTAACAACTTTTTTTAAGAATATTTTTAACATTTTTAAACATTTGCAACACGGAAAAAATATCGAACGACTAGCGGGGGGATGCGCCCTCCGCACCACCTTAAAAATTAACCTAACCCTATCTATCGTCACATTAGCTGTCGGTCATTGTTTGTTAAAAAGTTCTTAAGAAAGAAAGTTAAACACTTTTTAACCGCAACGACGATAGATATTAACGCTGTTACTGTCTTTATATCCCATTTCCTCGAAAACTATTATTCGTACGGTGAAAATATATAGAACCTAAAATGTTTATCTCTGTGAGATCTAAAGCTTTTATCTAAAACATTTATCATGATTTTTCGTATTAACTGAGATAAAATAATACGTAAATAATAATACATAAAATAATACGTAAATAATAATACATAAAATAATACGTAAATAATAATACATAAAATAATACGTAAAAAACTATAATTTTTATGGGTTTTTCATAGTTTTTAATGAAATCAAGTAGTCGCCAATTTTCACTATGATATTCGTAATCAGCGCGTCAAAATACGTAAGAATACTGAGTTAAAAAAAAATCGGGGGTGAGTATTTTTCGGAACTACACCCGCGGTCGCAGTTGGCGCGACAATAATTTGCGTAACCCAAAGATTGATTTGATTCCTTTGATTTGATTCTTTCAGAAGATACATGTCGTTGGAAGAAACGCAGCGGAGTGAATCGACTTGTGTGTGTCACTGTCTGTAAAGTGATGACAACGCAGGACGTTTTTATCGGTAAGATAAAGCTTGCCTAAGTACGAAGCATGTCAAACTACCGTAGCCGATAACGCTTAGAAAATCCGATCGCGTCGATAGGCTCCGCTGCCTTTTACTTTGTCGAATAGTCAATAAAGTGCACGATGAGGCGGGTGCGCGCGGATCGCATTGCTCAAGCAGTTTGAAAGGAAAGTTAATTGTCTATGAACGATCTCCTCGGCGAGAGGCTGCTCGCTTGCGAGCCTAATCAACGTTTAACGCAATTATTCGTGCGTTTACGCGCTATTATCTCCGGCGTAATACGACATAACGCAATTCCACCGGCGTAATCCAAGTCGAAATTTTGACCCTATGTTAAACCTTCAATTCTACACCGCATTGTAGAATTCAATTCTAATAATATAATTTACTCCTACTTTGATCTTGATGATGTCTGAAATATATGCAACAAATAAAATGTATATTTTATATGCTATTTGACGTTTTTGTTTTGTTATTTATTAAATTTTTTAAATATTTCTATAAAATATTTACATATATTCTATGTAGGAGCTAAAGCTTCAATAGAGGTTTGCAACTAAACCTACTTTGCTTTCTAAGATTCCTAAGATTCCTAAGACTTTATACAACGTTAAAGAAAGCGAAAGCGGAAATTTCAGACATCATTAGAGTTAAAGTAGGAGTAAATTATATCATTAAAATATTAAACCTACTTTGCTATCTTAACTCCTACTGTGTAGAATTCAAAATTTAACATAGGGTCAAAATTTCGACTCTGAAATGAGTGTCAATATTGTCAAAATAGGTTTCATCTAGGTTGTAGATTATCTATGCAGGCTCAAACTATTTTTAAGAGCGTCAAAGTAGCGTTAAAATTTTGACAAAGTAGAGTTAAAGGTTCAAAAGAGAAGTTAATGAATATCAGTATCGTCAAAGTAGGTTTTACTTAGGCTATAAACTGTCTAAGGAGGCGCAAACTATCTTTAAGAACGTCAAAGTAGCATCAAAATTTCGACTCAGGAATGTCGGCGCGTTACGTGAAACAAAACAAAAAGGAGAGAAAAAAACAGGGAAGCAGAGGGGAAAGAGGGAAATGAAAATAGGAGGAACAAATGCACTGGCGAGTTTCCAGAGCGTGGAGGTATTAATTAGGTAACACACGTGAAGAAGAAACGCACAGCGATTTACATGCTAACCGCGACTGTTAGCAAACCCGACCGATCGTCGAAGCGAGATAAGGGAGGAGAGTCCTCGGAAAATTCTGCTTCGGGCATCGTTCGAATGGAATTCTGTCTTGGATCGCTCCACATTTAATATACGTACGCGATACGCTCAGAAAAATTTCACTCCACTGCTAAGAAAAGCGATTACTCGACTATTTTCAACAGAGAATATTCTCTTGGTATTTTAGACTATCATGGTGTTGTCCAATGCTTTTCTTGTTTTCCGGTTTTGGACTCGAGGCGTCTTCCTCGTATTTAGTTCCAACATTTCGTGAACATTTCAGTTCTGTTCCCTGAAGACCTGCTCTTTGAAGAAGCGAACTGAGATGTTTACGAAACATCGTAACCAAATATAAGGAAGACGCGGTCCAAACCCGGAAAACAAGCGAAGAATATTCTCTTGATAATAGTCTTTGAATACACACTCGTTACAAATTTGAGCAAAGTTCACACATTACTAATGTACTCAGTGAAAGAATTTGTTCTCCTTACAGAAATATCAGATAAAAGTCTATTTGAGAAAAAGTTGGTTTGATTCTACGTAGTGAGAGCAAACTGAATTTTTATTTCACTTTAACGTGATTGGAATGCCGAGCTTGTTAGGATTTGAAATTCTGAGCTTTAAATTTAATGCTGGCAATGAATTTATGATAGATTTGCGGACACGTGAACTTACAAAATATTCAAAACAAGTGCCATTTCTTTGCGTGCAGTGTGCATTTTTGTGCAGATGGAAAAACAATTTTCGCGATTACGCGAATGGTGACGATTCGCGGTTGTCTCGTTTCCGCGAGGTGTGTCCGTAATATTAGAAACAATTAAAGAGTGACGCTTCAGCATCTTCACAAATATTGTTAATATACGGCGCTACCGCTATCTCTCGAGACCACATCCTGCGAAGACAATACCGACGGCTGTGGAAATACAGGTCTCACGTTGCAAAAACCGGATAAGTTTATCTATCTGCGTTTATCTGAAACGCATATGAAAGCGCAGAAAGAGAGAGAGGAGAGAGAAACGAAATTTATCGGGAGCTTCTGGGATAACCTATTCCCTCAAGCGCTAAAAAATTTAACATAAAAATTGTACGATAAATTATGTGTACGTACAAACATGTCGCGAAGCACAATAGTTGTAAACAAGGGTTTAATAGCAGGCAAAAGACAAGTGTTCGAGAGAGAGTAATCAAATTCAATAGTCAGTTGCCATGGTATAACAATAAGTAATAAAATTTGAAAAGAGAGAGAGAGAGAGAGAGAGAGAGAGAGAGAGAGAGAGAGAGAGAGAGAGAGAGAGAG
>NW_022639454.1:2097891-2103470 GCF_010583005.1 Odontomachus brunneus
AGAGAGAGAGAGAGAGAGAGAGAGAGAGAGAGAGAGAGAGAGAGAGAGAGAGACTCCTACATCGCGTCCTCTTCCTCTTTCGCGCGTATATGCGTGCGCGCGGATCTTGGCTGACTTCGAGGTTTAGAAAACTCGAGAAAATGCGATTGAAGTTAACGCCATTTGCGCCTCATTGTCGCTACGGACGATTTTTATGTAATACTTAGATAAGATGACCAGATTTCTCAGTCCTGAATTCGGGACACTTCATAAATGTGTGAAGCAGGAGGCGAGGGGAGGGGGTAAAAACATCCGAAAATTATTTGACAATCATTGAAATAATGACAAATCGGTGTTCCGAAACTCGAAAAAATTCGAGACAAAGGGTGAAAAATCGGGACGCTGGTCACCTTAGCTGTATGTGTCGAGAAGGGAGGAGATTACGTAATAATGCATTTATGTTATGTTCTGACGACCGCACGTCGTTGTTTTCGGCATTCTAATACTTATTTCCGCAGGAGACTCACAGGACACAAGCGAAAGATGTATTGAAATACGGAGCGTTGTGTCCATAGCAGTTTCTCGGCATGAAAAGATCGCAGACGCGCGCGCTGTCAATCACGCACAAAAGTTCATTAGCGCGCTGAAAGTGCCAAAAGTGCATGAATGTGAACGCGCCAGTGATGCGAACGAGGTCGTGCGTCTGCAATGACGCGATCTCTACGGCGGACGCCTCGACCAATCGCGTTCGTTTCGCACTACGAGGTTGTCGTCGTGGTTATTCAATCTAGACGTTGGTAATGAATCGCGCGAAAAGCTCGATCTTTTCGCGCCAAGCAGCAACCACGGGCACACATCGATCCACATCGCTCCGCGTTTCTCGCGTCTTTTATCCGTCGAAAGTGCGTCTCGCGCGTTAATAAGTCTCGGGAGTGTCGAGAATAGCGATGTGCGATCGCCGGGGCGTATTGTGAAGACGTCATTTGTAAGTAACCTTCTCGTTTTTCCTCGCGGTATATGCGGCCGGTGCTTGTCGCGACGCGTCGCGCCGACGTCCCTTACATTTGCTAATAACATCGACTCGCTCAAATAGCAATAGAATCGGGCGATCGTCGGATTTATTGAACGGGAATTAGAAATGCGATGACAATCAGAGAGAAAGAGAGAGAGATACGGAATATTCGAACGGTTGCGTCAGCTTGTTAGGAAAAGAGATACAGAGAGAGAAGTATCTCATAGAGCGCGTTTTTTTTGGCCGCAGCACCGTTCATATATTGGCGTATATTTTCAGCGCGATTCATCGCGCGACCATCTTGATTCTCGATCTTTCTGCATCGAGCAACCGCCGTGGATATATCGATCGACATCGCTCCGCACTTTACGCGTCTTTAACCCGTCGAAAGTAAGTCTCGCGCGGGAATAAGTATCGGGTGTGTCGAGAATAGCGATGTGCGATCGCCGAGGCGTGAAGACGTCATTTATAAGTAATGAGTTCTCCTCGCGGTATATGTAAGATGACCAGATTTCTCAGCTCTGAATTCGAGACACTTCATAAATGTGTGAAACGAGGAGTGGGGGAGGGGGGGATAAAAAGATCCGAAAATTATTTGACAATCATTGAAAATTATGACAAATCGGTGTCCCAAATAGCACTCGAAAAAATTCGGGACAAAGGATGAAAAATCGGGACGTTTGGTCACCTTAACTTAGATTGCTATCAAGCATGTTCAAACGTGACGCACATGTAAGTCCTGCCAGCATATTTCGGAAAGTAAAATAAGCGTACACAGAATGTGAGAGAAAGGGCTCAAGATTCGAAGAGCGCATAGCACACGCTAGCACAGCTTTCGCTTCCGCGTTGACCACTTCGAATCGAACGACAATGTATACGCGCCTTTTCGAAATATGGTCGCTTTACCCATCAGTACTTGCACCTCGCATCAGTTTCTCGACCGCGACGTCACCTATCCGAGACGTTAGGCAGTCTACGTGTCGTACAGAGGTCTGTGATCGTGGCGCGTAATTCTCGCTCGCGGTAATCGTAAGTCGCCTATGTGAACGTATCTATCTTTAGCCGCGAGGGAAGGCGAAGATCGGCGCGAAAGTTCATTCGGCGTCTCGCTCTCGCGGACGCGCGTGCCAACGATTGTCCGCTAATTGCGGGCGAGCCAACGACTATTTTCTCGTCGCGCGCGCTTTGCGCCCGGTTCGGCGCCGCTTATTCAGACTATGGCGATGGCGACACTCTGTGCATTAACAGCGCGAGCAGGCAAAGCGAGTAAGTAAGCAGGCGACGTCGCAGCGACGGCGACGGAGAGCAGAGCTCGTCGGCTGATTTCGGGCAGACGAACTGCCGCGGCCGCACGGGGAGAGGGGGCTGTTGCTCGGCATTCGGATCGGCACGGGTGGGGCGCACTGCCGGCGGCCGGGACGGCAGAGAGACGAGAGATTCGCGCAGTGCCGAACACCGTCGTTCATCTCGTATATATCGTCGTCGTTTCCCGCACCGTCCCCGAGTTCCGCGTCGATCGCAGCTCGCCTGACCTGTCGCCGTCGTCGTTCTCGACGGAGTTGCAAGGTGCGCAAGGTGAGCGCGTCGCATTTACCGGTGTGTCTCTCGCGAGTCCGCGCGACGTCGATTCCTAATCGTACTTGACGACTTCGTCGGCTCACGCACGTAACGCCCGCCACCCACGTGTCGCGCAGTCCCGTCGACGACGTTCCTCGCGGCGAACCGCAACTTAGCCGAGTGCGCGCGCGACCACCGAATTCGGAAAGCTCCGCAAGAGCGCCGCGCCGCAGCGTGTGATTCTCGACGCGCCTCTCCCGTCTACGCGGATCTCCCAGTTAGGTCTCGCGACGCGCGAACGCATCGATTCTCGACCGGCGCCTCCGCTTACAGGAGCATTGTACCGGAGCGAGGTCTCCGGCATCCGTTCGTCGCCGACGAGAAGCAAGAGAGAGAGCAAGAGACAAGGAAGTGAGCGACGAAAGCAGCTACCGGTCGCGCGTTCTTCACCACCTACATTCGACGAGTATCGGCCCGAAGGTAACGAGAATGGTGGACGAAGGAGCCCACGACGATTCGTCGCAGCGTTTACCGGAACGGGAAGCAACACACCGTGTCGAGGCGGCCGATGCGAGAGACGAGCCGACATCTAGGAAGTCACCAGCGGTCAGCCGACCTACCGACGTTCCTGTGCCGCTGATGCAGGTAAGGTTATGTAACACCTACGAGTCAGTCGCCGCATGCACCAGGCGGCTCGGACGGCGTGCTCGACGCGGCGCCGCGACGCGAGCGCACCTCGCCCCTCCGCCCTCCTCCCGGCCGATTTACTACCGCGGCGACGGCGATGAGGGAGGTAGCGGCGCCGGGGAGGTGGATGGACGCCAGTCGTTCAACCCTCTCTTTTGAACTGGGCTGGGAGGGAAGGAGGGTTGCAGAGGTCGACATCCGCGGACATTCGATCACGATCGATTGTTTGAGCGCGTCGCAGCGCCGCGGCGCGTCGATTCGAAAATTGCGAGTCCGCCGCGTCAAGGTGCCGCGTGCATTCCTTTGATCAGCATTATTGTTTATCGCGTAAACATGATGTCCTTCGACGTATTGCCTTCGGCGCAAACAATGCTGCCTTAAAAGGTGGTTCGCCGCGCGGCGATTCGTCACAAAGTTGATTCTCATTCCCTAATTTTTGTAGTTGTGCAATTGCATTGAAAAAAAAAGATATTAGAAGATTTATTTGCGGAATATAAAGTTGTATGTTTTTTTTCACAGAAATAAACTTTGTTTCAAAGAGATAAACTCTTTATATTGCACAGATTTTCAAGTGTTTTTTTCTCAGTGTGTGCTCTGTTTAGAGTGAAATTGATCTGTACACTCTATAAAGAAAAAAGTATTTGCAAATTTATTTGCGAGATATAAAGTTTATTCGCAGAAATAAACTTTATTTCGTAGAAGTAAATTTTTTATATTCCATAAATAATTTTTAATGTATTTCTTTTTAATGTGTGTTACATTTGAAATAAAATTGAACAATCGAAACTGAGTTACACTGTAACTGCACTGACAAAGAATACTTGGAAATTTTGTGATATAAAATTTATGTATGCGATAAAAAGTTTATTCGCAGAAATAAACTTACAAAAATAAATTTTATATTCCACAAAAAAATTTTCATATTTATGATACTGAATCACACGAATCCTATGAATAGAATTAATATATACACTGAGAAAAATTTCTGGTAATAATTATCCAGCCTGTTATAATTATTACATTTAGTAAAATATGTTATAATTATTACATTTAGTAAAATAGTATCAACTAAATATAAGAGGTAAATATTACTATATGAAAGTTAATGTTACTAATAATTTTGTAATTATTACCAAACATTGGTAACATTTACCATTATTGATTACTATTTACCAAATGGTATGGTAAAACGCATTTAGAAAGTATTACCAAACTTTTTTTTCAGTGTACAATTTTTAACAAACTGTATGTTTCTCCTTCGTAGTTATTACAATTAAAGCCGAATGATTGCGTGAGGTAGTTGCTTCTCTTAACTATTCAGCTTTAGTTGTAATAACTACAAAATAGTTAATATACTAAATTAATTCAACATACAGAACTAGTGTTAGTTGTTATAAATATAATAGGCTCCACCTTATGTCTTTTTCTCTGAATGTACGCAAAACACGACAGCTTCTTCTTTTATCGCGACATTATTATCGTATTTATTATCTTATGTGTACTCGCTTGCATAATTTATTAGACAAGGTCATGTAAACACGTGGGATCGGTCGATCTGGAAATAGAATAGTTTGTTTCCACTTTTGAAGTTCCAGCTTTGAGGACGCCTCTCGCGTGCACGTAGCGTGTCCATGATTAGATCTTTATCGCACGTGTGGAAAGACCCGTGAGCGCGAGAGTCTAAAATGAGCGATTAGATATGCGTAATCAAAGGAAATCTTCGTAAAAATTATGCGCGTGTCGATCGATCGATCGGGGGTCATCGACTTTCGCCCGTGTAAAATGCTCACGCGCATGAAAATCGAATCCAGCGGGTTCGATATCGCCATCGCCGAGTTCTCAAACTCCCTGCGGTTCTGCGGCCGCGACGGAAAACGTCCACGGAACTCTACTTCTCTCGGGGCGAATAGACACGGTGCAAACCGTTTTCCACTAATTTTTCCAGATCGAAGTCTCGTGAGATCTCGTTTCAGCCGAACAAAAATCCCGCGAGCTATATACCATTCGCAACCTGTTTTTATAGCTCATTACAGCCGCTCTGTGTGTAATCACGTTTCGCAACCTGTTATGAAATTATTTACAACGTTACGCGCGCACAATTTCGGCGCGTGGACGAGCTCCGGATGGCGCGACGATGCGGACTATCTGAATAACTTTTCGACGCGTTGTTTTTGCGCGACTTGCCCGATAATGTGGGCGTGAACGTCATAGACGCGTATATTTCCCTTTAAATGCCGTTTTCCGCTTAGGTGCGTGCGTACATATGTGAATGCATGCGTGCGTGCGTGCGCCGTGCCAAATGCAACGCCCCGACTCGATCGCCGCGGCAAGAAGGGCGAACGGG
>NW_022639454.1:2103580-2133755 GCF_010583005.1 Odontomachus brunneus
GGGGGGGGGGGGGGGAGAGAAGAAGGGGAGGGAGACAGATAGCGGGGATTTTATAAAAGGAGCGACATTTATTAAATTAGCATAACGGGTGGCCGGCCACGAACGGCCGGCGTTGGCCAATCAGTGTGCCGGTATGTATTAATTTGCTGGGCACAGTTTCAATGAAAGGTGATGTGGTGCGCTTGCCTCACGTGGTGCGGCCACGCGGCGGCATTGTCCGCGTTCGCCGCGGGACACGTTCCTTTTCGTTTTTCCATTAACGCGCACATAAATTCGCGTTTGAATTCGCGGCCGACTCGCTCGCGAATGTTGCCGATTCGTCCGATTGCGGAATTCCTATGCACTCACGGACGAGCGTTTTATATCACTCTCTACGTCACGCCACGGCTGGGTGCGCGCCTGTGCACCGACACCCGGTCGGGTCGCGCTTTATGCGGAGTTACGTTAACACACGAATGTTAATATCTGTCGCGCGTTCACCGCGCGACTCGCTTTTATTGTGTTGATGCGCGCCTCGGGCGAGACTACTGCTGCGTGTTTCCCTATTTTGTCGTATATATATGCGCGTAGAACGTTCGGTGCGTAACGATCCGCACGATTTTTCAGATGCTTCCGACAGTTTAAAGAAGTTTAAAGAAGAAGTCGTATAAATTATCATTTTCAATGAAACAACCGAAAAGCAGTTCTTGTAGCGAAGAGGATTAACGTTATCTTGAATTTTTTAAATACCATGCAATTTTTTGCGTAACGTTGCGCATGAGCTCAGACAACTTTCAATATTTATATTTGCATTTATAATCCGAGCTTATGAGTATCGCCAGTTAAAATAATACTGCAAATTTGATATTAAATATCAGTAAAAGTGACATTTCTGATAGTGCGTCGAATTCATCTTAAACAGGAAAAAAGAACATTCTTGTTCGTATTTTTATTGAATTTTCGTAGAATATCTTTATTGTTGACATTTTAAAAATAAGATTAATATTAAAATGAGATTATATTATCTTATTGTCGATTAATTTATCTTCTTCCAAATCCATATAATCTTATTTTAACATTAATCTTATGTTTAAAACGTCAACAATAAAAATATTCTTTAAACAAGAATATTTTCTGTGCACAATATTATGAAAAGAATTTCATGGTATCAAAAAGAAATTCAAAATAACATTGATTCTTTCTATAAAAAGAAATATTTTATTTTTTATTGCAAGTAGCTCGCATGAGACAATATTCACCTCACAAACTTTTCTTTAAGCTGTCGGAAGCATCTAAAAAAAAACGTGTATATAGTATATTTACGTGTATACGTAAATATACTATATATATATATATATATATATATATATATATATATATATATATATATATATATATATATACACGCATATATATTTAGAGCGTGTGATTTTTGTGTGTAACTCTTACGTAACGTGATAAACACCGCTCGTCCGTTCGTCTTTTTGCGCGTCGCGAGACGTAGGTGAAGATATTTAATGGATGGCAGAGCGATTTTCCCGGACAGGCGAGAAAATGCTTCCCGCAACACGTGTAAACTCGCGCACCACCCCGTGGGCCGTGTTATTCGAGTCCACTCGTTGTTCTCGGTTAGTAACTGCGCAGTGAGAATTTTTCAATAAAAGCGTGTTCAACGTGTACGTGTAAAGAGAAAAGCATCGTTGTTGCACGTAAAGTTCAATCGAATGAATCTCACAATGAACGAGCCAAATGCATCCTGGTTGAAGGGAATCGAATTTCCGATTATCCTGAAGCAAATTCAATTTCAAGAAACTTAATCAGGACTTCGGGTTCTTCTTTTGCGAGAACGCGTATTTTGTTCGTTCATATCGTCAGGTTAATTCAACCAAATTTTCCGCGCAATGTTGCGCGTGTAACGACGGTTTCTTTTTCTTTTTTTTTCACAGAACTTCTGGCTCTTGAAATCGAATCTGGTTCATAAGAACCAGGAATTCTCTACTTCCTTGAAGCAAAGCGCGCTTTCGGTTCGTTCTCATTGTCAGATTAATTCTACCGAACTTCCTTCTCCGTACAATATTGCTTTTTTTTGACAGACAAAATAGAACTCTGGTTCTTAGAATCGAGTTTGGTTCACAAGAAGTAGGAATTTTGTTTCCTTTAAGCGCAACACGCTCGGTCCGTTCATCATCGAGTTAATTCAATGAAACTTGCTTCTCCGTGCGATGCTTCTGCACAGCTTCTGGAAAGTTTGCTGCCTTGTTTTTGCGATACGCGCTCGACCGGCCGATTAGTATCATCGATGCATACGGCAGAAATAATTTCCACGATCGGGAGGTCACACGCGATAAGATAATAATTGACTTACGAAGCGCAAAAAGAGATTAATTAACGACATTCCTCCCCTCCCCCCTCTACCCGAAGCCATTGGCACGGTTCCTGGACGTTGACGTCACATCGTATTACAGTATTTAAACAAGCTGATCCAATATCGCGAGAACAAGAAGAGTCCGGCAATTAACAGGACGATGTCGATAGAACGAAAAACACGACGCGAAACGTAAGAGCTTGAAAATGGCCGGCTTGCTCGGCGAGCCCGAAGCGTCGAGGGAATTTTTCTACGCCTCGTATCGCACGCCCACGCATCGCTCCGCTCTTCGAGCGATCATTTACACCCGGGATGACGTCATCTTGCCGCTTCCTGCATCTCCGCGCCGCGGAATCGCCGCGCACGTAGCAATGGCACGGTTATCGATCGGCGGTCAGACCGCAGCGTGATAAACGCAGTCGAGGGTGTTCACGGTGCTTCGATAAGGGCACAATATCGATAGTCTGGCGTCTGATACTAAATATCTCCGATAGACTCGAGGAAGGCAGGGAAGGAAAGGGGAAAGACAGAAGGTGTCTGCTCAAGCAAGCGGATGGCATGCAGAAAAACGTGAATACAGTAAGGGCGCATTCACAGAAAAGCAGAAGCCAATAAGAACTCATGCTGATGGTGGTAGTTCTTTGCTTTTTTACCAGCGCGAGTTCTGACTGGCTTCTGCCTTTCTGTTTTCTGCTTTTCTACCAAGGTGTCAAATCTCCCTAAGACTCGAACGGTAAGAAAATTGACCGAGCGCAATCGATGATTGTTCTTACGGCTCAAGAATGATCGATTGTGATCGGTCAGTTTTCTCACTCACTCTAGAATCCGCGTAAATGATGTCGTCAAGGGTGGCGTTTTATTACTGTGGGAGTTGTCTTTTTTTATTTTCTCTTCTTTTTGCGAATTCTCACGATGATTAGCGAGAATACCTTTGCGATATTCGCCGTGAGACGATGGACGGACGACACGTCGATGCTCTGTTAAACTGAAGCGCTCCTAATCGCGCTACGTGCCAAGCGTGCTCGCGCGTATTACACAATATTGAAATTCTCGCGATTCGTGCGAATCTAGAGTACAGCGCGATAACCGAGCTGGCGAAATGCCGAACGATCGACTGCGTGGCGGAACAAATAAGATTATCGTGCATCGCGACGCCGTTAAAATCGAGCAGCGAACTCTCTCTCTCTCTCTTCCTTTCTCCCTCCCTCCCTTTCTCTTTCTCTTTCTTCCTATCTGTCTACTTGTCTGCTAAACGATGCACTTTCTCGCGCCGTGACGAGCAGCTGACGCGACTTCGGTGTGTACGGACGATAACAGTGGCATAACATTTTTCCAGATATGAGCAGAGTTTATCTGCATTTCTTATTGAAGATCAGTAAAGCAAACTGCGAAACGCGTTCGATTGGCCGCGATGACGCGCCGGTCTCGTCGAAGAAAGTCATGCCACTCGGTCGCTCGATAAGCGCGGCGTTGGTAAAAAAGAAAACGAGAAAGAGAGAGAAAGAGAGAAAGCGAGAAGAAAGGAGCCAAGAAAAATACGATGGATTTCAGCGCGTGCGTTATCTTGTTCAATAATTTAATCACCTTTAGCGTGCAAATAAACGTAATCTAAAGTGTTTGATGAGCCGCGTACCGAGTAAAAGAGTCGCATATTGACGGCCGCGGTTCGTGTCGCGTTCGACGCGTATGCAGGATGTTCGACAGTAAGCGATAGTAAACAGACTCTGTAATACTTTCAGCCGCGGTATGTACGGCGTGACACTTCTTATCGAAAGCGGACATGACGATTCCCTCGACCAGAACGTTGTGATGTTCGGGCTTATCGAGCTTTCGCGTTATGTGTGCGATTGAAAAAAGAAAGAAAGAAAGAACTGAAATGAGAAAAGAGCAGATTTCGCTCATTGGAACAGTTTTAAGAATACTCTACAGTTACACTGAGAACCAAAGTGTTTGGTGCTTGTCACTGTGATCGCATAATCATATGAGCCATAATGTTACACTATTATCGAAATTGTAATTATTGAAAGATAACACTTATACTGAGAAAAAAATTTGCTAAATTTCAAAAAACGCTTGTTTGGATAGTACTGTGAAGATATTTGTTTAAATGAAGTAATTATTTTCTAAAATTAAATGAAGTTTTAAATATAAATTTGCTTCTTTAATTTTAGAAAATAATTACTTAATTTAAGTAAATATCTTCACAGTACTATCCAAGCAAACGTTTTTTTTTTAATTTAGTAAGTTTTTTCTCAGTGTAACCAAACCATGTTTATATATAATCCTACAGAAGAGAGCCCAAGGAAGGACCGAAATGTGTTTGATTTATAAATTATAACTTTTCAACAACTGCAATTTTGTACGCTTCCATCTATCGCTTCCATCCGCCAATTAAACCTTAATCTGACAAGGAACATTCGCGAAGTGTGTGTCTCCAATTTCGATGAAACTTGGCATATTTATAGAGTGGCCAAAAATAAAAGACCCATATTTTTTTTATCGGTAATGGCGGCGTAGGTTTAAAAAGTGAAACTACCCTTCAAAGTTTCATGCCCTTTTTACTATCTCTGTAACTATTGGAGGTAGAAAAAAACTTTTTAGACAAAAGTTATGCGGTTTTTTATAAAAAATAAAATGGGCTAAAAAGCTTTATTCTATCTCCAATAGTTACGGAGATAGCAAAAAGGGCATAAAACTTTGAGGGGTAGTTTTACCTCTTAAACCTGAGCCACTGCCGAGAAAAAAATATATAGGTCTCTTATTTTTGGCCATTCTATAAATATGCCAAGTTTCATCGAAATCGGAAACACACACTTCGCGAATGTTCCTTGTGAGTTCAAGTCTTTGTCCGAATGGAGTTCCAGCTGAAATTGAGGCTCAATCGGCGTTGGTAGAAACAAGCGTGTGTGTAATCCTCGAAATATCGAGCGCGAAAGTGATACGAGTCCCACGAGCTTCAGACGCACTTGTTACCGCACTACTATATGTCTGTAACGGTAGTAACGTAACGTCGACACTGAAAGCGGATGATTTCGAACTTGAACCGCGGCCAAAATGAAGTTACGCAAGCGTTCGTCCGCGCCCGCCTTATTGATGGAAAGTTTATCAACGACCGATCGCGAGATCGATGCGAGGTCTATTTCGAAGCGTCGCTCCTAGTCAAGGCGCGTCTTAGCCACAAAACTCCAGATTTTCTTGAGCGCTTCGCAGCTCAAGTCACCGTTCGTATTTTTTCACCGACGTTGTCGCGGGATGTTGCCGCGTGCGCGTATACACTGCGAAAGAAACACTTGAGAATTTATTCGCGGGATTCGTTTGTTTTTGCGAGATCAGATCGATCTCTGCGAGAGAAAATTCATTTTTCTCAATGTAAAGTTTACATTTTGCAAGAATAAATTACAAAGTGTTTTTTCCTCCTAATATACGCATTACGTAGTGCACGAGAGCGGGCCTCTAGAAACGTCTGCCAACCGGCAGCGGGGTTTCTTATTTACCCAAAATACCAGAGAAGAAGGTCGCGCCTGCGTAACGTTACAGTGTCGCGAAAGCGAAACGAGAATCGGCTAACGGTATTCCCTCTCTCTTTCTCTCTCTTTCTCTCCTACATCGGAAAGGTTAACGCGTTAAAGATCATACATACGTACGTACGTACGTCATACGAAAGCGCTCGTCGTGGCTAGACGTGCGCGACGTGCTTTCAGCCGGCCTGCCATAGTAATTAATCCCGCCAGACGCGCGAGGCTCGACCGGCTGATATATGACGCGCGCGGCAAAAGGTGACTCGTGGATTCGTGCATTTAGATTGCAGCCGCCGAGACGGTGACGTAGGTAGAGGCAGGCGGTAGGCGCAGGGTGCAGGTCGATAGAAAAGAATCCGTCAATGTGCACCGTCCGTGAGCGTTTCCCCTCCTTCTGCGCGCGATTACCCGGACGGGCGACGGCGGTTTGCAAAAAAAGCCCGCCGCCTTATCGCTTCGCGCGATCCGGTTTTCAACGGTGCGCGCTCTCGGCCGGTCGTTCTCGCGAATTATGTAACGCGAATTGCACAGGACGGCGAAAAGAACTCCCGTCAAGTGACTCTAATCAAAGTAGGTGTTTCTTGGAGATTTCGGCGCGCAAAAACCACCGCTGCCGAAATGCTCCGTCGCGTCGGCTTTTCAAGTTGATTTCAGCTTTGTGTCGAGAAATCGGCGATTTAAAGGTAAAACTGTCCAATCAATAGCTCAATAGCTCGATGAAACGCTAAAAGTTTCGCTAAAAGAAACGCTAAAAGTGTTTGTTTTATTTGAACATTGATTCCTTAGAAGCTAAAGTAATCGTCTCGTCGAATAGCAAGGAAGCTTGTTTGTTGAAGATGCGGAAAAGCAGACACTTTTCTCATGCCTGGCGAAATTAGGACGAGCGAATGATCGGATTTCTGCATTCTATTTCCTGTATCCTATTTTTCTAGGAACAACACAGACAAATTTTCTTGCTATTTGTGAAACGATTTTCTTCTTATTTTGTCAATAAGGAATTAATGTGTAAATCAAACATGCACATATTGTTTTTCATTACACATTATTGATTGCTTTCGTTACACATTATTATGAACGATTTATCATAAATTTGTTTTCCTTCGCTGATCGCTGATTTCTTATTTTATTTCTTTCCTAAAACACTCGAATTTAATTTCTTTTTTATCTTATTTCTTATCCTAAAATTCAAATTAAAACCTAACGAAATGGAATAATTTGGCTAATGGAATCGACTTTTGTGAGTGAAAATCTGTAAGAAATACTCTAATCAGAATTACTTGACAAAAAAATTTTGTTGCCAGCCTTATTAATTGTGGTGATACGCTTACGAGATCTATGGGTTAGTCAATCGGGACTTTGCTTCTGCTTTCTTCAAGGTAGTACATACGTCGCCTTCGAGGCTAACCTCTCTCGTAACTTTCGAGCGAGATAACTTCACGATAAGGCGATTACACTCGCAGCAATGACAATTTCACAGTGCTTGGAAATAATGTGTGCCAAGTGCCGGTCTTCTTTTTTTTGGATTTTGCAGGCTGTTGCGTGTTTCCCCGCATTCTCGAGTAATACGTGCATGCAACATCTTACTTCACGACGTATTATAACGTAAAGTGACTTTTCATATTTTGGACAGTTGAGTATACATCGCGGCATTATCTTCCAAAGGATAATTAAGCGTCCTTGTTTGTGCGATCGAAAGATTCGTGTCAGTCTGGCTTTACAAGTACGTCATGCAGATTTCTGCTTATCGCCGCTCGATACGGCGCGATTATCTGGCCGTGTTATAAAACCGCTTATCTTTATGTAAATTATTTTTTCGCGAGTGCTGAATACACAAGCGCAAAATTCACCAGATACGTTCATTTCCTTTCGTTCACCCTCGAATTTCTTCCAAATAGTTCTTCGCACACAACTTATGCGAGGATCATCATGCGAATCCCCAACAATTGTCAGGAGTTTGCGAAAATCCGTCAGTTCGAGAGATTCATCTTCTTACAGGCGCGAAATCAGCAATTACAGATGTAATAGCGGATACTACACCCAAACAAAGTATTCTACGTACAAAATGAATTTTCCTCTAACCCCGTGTTCTAAAAGAAATATGATCAGAGTTACTTGAAAAAAATTCAATCATTTCGAGTCACTTTCAGTGTCACTTTCAGTGAATATACCGCTACTTCTCACTTGTTTTAAGCGAGACTCCAAGAAATTCAGAGGCTACGTTCAATTGTCATAAAAAAAAAATTAGATTTACAGAATTCTTACAGAAAGCATATTCATCTTTCATTAAAGGGAACCACTCATCATTTATGAGATATTATTCTAATTGTATTCCTCTATATCAAGAGAAATATGTTAATTTGAAGCATAATGCTGTCTTACGTGCAGTACGAGAGACGCGAAGAACTGTTGTTTCGTTGCGTACTGTCATGTACGATTGGTTGAAACCAAGCGCCACGCTTAAAGCTTCCACCGTCAATTCACTGTCAACGTTTCAATCAAATTGACGTTGAAATCGTCAAACCGACGTCAGTTTGATATCATTTTGACGTTAATCAACGAGTCATTTTTCACTGGGTATATAGATATCATAAACATGAAGTTTTAAATAGCTCAGTGGAAAGAGTGGTTGCTTGACAAGTGGAAGATATCTGGGTTCGATTTCAGCCGAGTCTGATGTTTTTCATCTCATATGGCATTAAAAATGGACATCTACAGATACACACAAGCACCCAGGTCAAAGTTTTCTGATCTTTCTTTCGTGTGGATGCGATAACATTTATTAAATCCGAAGAAATATTTTTGAGTCGAAGTAATATATAAGAGAAAATTTAGATTAAGAACAAATAGATTTGCACTGTACATTCAATATGAAATTCCTCTATCTTTAAGAATTGTATTTAAGATTATTTTGCTCTTGATTTCAAAGGAATCCTCTTGAGATCATATATAAGAGTAAAATCCTCTAAGATTTAGAGAATTTCACTTCTATTAAAATTATTTTTTTTTAACGTACGATTGAACATAGCCTCTGAATTTCTTGGAGTCTCGTTCAAAACAAGTAAGAAGTAGCGGTATATTCACTGAAAGTGACACTGCCACTCGAAATAGCAAGATTGAGTTTTTTTCAAGTAACTCTGATCAAATTGATTCCATTTTGTTAGATTTTAATTTGAATTTTAGGATAAGAAATTAAATTCGAGTATTTTAGGAAAGAAATAAAATAAGAAATCAGCGATTTAAAGAAAAAAAAATGTATGATAAATCGCTCACAATAATATTTCATTCGAGTCTGGGATGGACTCTATATGAGCAAGTATTCCGATCGATCAGTATATCTCTGTGATGATATACAGACAGAATATTATAGTTGACTTCTTTTTCATATAAAATTTTTTCAATTTTGCTATGTCTCTAATGGCACAGGAATAGATTGTCGTAGAGAGAGTTTCTCTAGTCAGAGTTAGGACAAAGCATGATGATTGGTCTCCATCCTGTTCGCCATTTTAGGAGGTAACTTGGATGGGAGTAAAAGGGAAGTTCTACGACTGAAATGATGAAGTACGCTGCAACTTCTCTCTCTTACTTACTCACCTCTTCTCTACAAATGGCGGACGATGTCCTAACTCTGGCTTGAGGAACTCTACATTGTCGGTAAAGTACTACTTTGCTAAGGAACATGATAACTTTCATTAGAAAGAGTAAATTTTTCAATAGCACATTTCAGTTCCTGAAATGTAAGTAGCATGTATGAAGCGAAAGGATAATCAATTACTGCAAGATGTTGAGTAATTCCTCAGCTATAAAATTCTATAGCAGTTTTTATAAAATTCCCTTCGCGTGAAACACGTCGCACACTCTCCAATTTCGAATGGAAATATTCACTTTATGTAGATGAAAAATCACTCGAATTCGATGGTCTGCCTTTTCAGTGAAATTTTGCTTCAAGAAATTTAGAGAATAGTTATCATCGTTAATTACTATTTGAATGTCCTGAAGCGAAATTCCAATTATCCGCTCCAATTGACTGAAACGTTCAATCGCACGAAACAAGCGCCTACGCTAAACTTGAGCGAAACGTTCACTCTTACGCTTACGAGTGGCGATGTTATCGCTATCGGGCGAGACCTCACACTTAAAGAAATTTAGAGAGTAATAAAAGGAAATACGGGCTAAACGCACATTCAATAATCTTGTCGTGAGAGTCCCCAATATTATCCTGTCGTATATATCGGCCGTATAATAAAAATTGTGAATCTAAAAAGATACAAGATACACACACACACACATACACACACCGATAACTAACCCAAGATGATGCCGTTACCTCGTGAATATCAGAAACAGGCGCACGTGATGGCGATAACAGGCGGAGGTGTAAAACTGCGCGTGCACATGTCGTAAATTGCATTTATCGGCGTGGCAGGATGTTACGACGAATTAAATTTTTCTTACTGATAGCCGACGTATTTCCGGCCTGGAGACTGACAGTTCGCGGGGCGAGAGTGCTTCGTGTATGCTCGATTGAAATTCGAAGAGGCTTCCGTGCACCGGAAGTGCTCTCACCTCGCTTATCCACCTACTTATCGATCTACCCCCGATATTATCGATTCAAGTAGACGAAACGTCTCTCACGCTGCTAAAGGTGTCACCGTCGCGTCATCGGAAGTCCAGTGGCATCTCCCAGTGAAAGCTCGTCCGCTCGCGACATTCCGCCTCTGTGTGCCTTAATCGGCCGGCGCGAATCACTCTCGCCTGGTATGTGGCCAGGACCAGATGAGATCTTATCTGGCCGTGCGCGTGAAAACCCGAAGATTGCGCGCGTCTTACATCACGGCTCCGTCACGAGCGATTGTCCCGTACGCGACAAGGCTGCGGCCAGGTGACACGCGGCCAGCTGATTCGCCGTTGTTCGGGATCCTTAAATAGAATCGCCGGCGGGACCA
This sequence comes from Odontomachus brunneus, assembly GCF_010583005.1. Taxonomy (NCBI): domain Eukaryota; kingdom Metazoa; phylum Arthropoda; class Insecta; order Hymenoptera; family Formicidae; genus Odontomachus; species Odontomachus brunneus. Next base: position 2,114,386 of record NW_022639454.1, read on the forward strand.
GAGGTCGGTGATCGTGCGCGTGAAAGTAACGAGCGTGAAGAAAAGGTTAAGCGAAAGGTATTACACATCGCGCTTGCCGTTTAGGTGTATCTGAGAGCGCGATCGAGTTGTGCTTCGCATTTCGGAAGCTTCAACTCGAGTTCCTCCAATCAAAATTGGAACAAAGCACGGTGATTCCTGATTGGGGGTTTCCTGTCCGTCCATTTTTGGGAACGACGTGAAAGAGAGAGCGGAAGTGAGAGAGAAGTGAACTTCTTAGTGTTGGACGTTAATCGATGAAAATTTTCTTTGACCGAAATCATCGAATCGGTAATCCAAAAATGGAATCAATCGTCATATATAAAATCACAAATAATTTTATCAATCGATTAAATTATTCGCGATGTATGACGATTAAATGATTTTAATTTTGTTTATTTATTGGCAAGTTATTTCAGTCAAAGAAAATTTCTCTATCGATTAGTTCTCTATCGTTTCTTTCTGTACAATCTTTTATTTTCTCCCTCTCGTGTCTCTCTACGCATTCTCCTTCTACGCGTCTTGCACTCTAATTGCGCGACGCAACTACTATATATAACTTCTACAGAATAAACAAGCAAATTCCGGGTAAGACATTCGGAAAATTCGCGAGGCCGCACGACTCGAGCTAATTTTGCACCACAAATGGAAGAAAGTGTGTACATTCGACACGTACTGCAGTAATTGCGAAAACTGCTTGCACAGCGAAATTGTAAAGCCTTCATCGGTTTTTGTTTTATTTCATCGGGAAGGATTAAATTCCCGTGCGAAATTGCACATATGTGCGCGCGCGCGCGCGCGTAATCCGTCAGCGGAGATTAACAATCGTGACGAGTGATAATTGCGAATATCAACAGGTGTAAAAGACTAGCGGCGTGAAATATTTCGCGACATTAAATGCGCAAAATATATAGAATCTTTCATTCACGACGACCAATTGGTTTTGCTGATCGAGCCGGGTTCCCTTCGTGCCTCCTGGCAGAGACCGTTCGCGACTTTTTGCATGCAGGAATCCGACATTCACGGACGAGAAACTCCGAGCACGAGGAAGAAACTATCGAGAAACGCGACTTTTATTCATTAACGTTAGCGCACCGTGAGCTACGAGATACACGAGTGCGCGATTATGTTTACATTATTAGAAAAATCCCGACGTGAGGATAAATTCACGGCAACGTTTACAACGCCGAGGATGGCATTCGCGGGATGGGCTAATGAGCCGGCGCTGTTCGTTACTTGAGCGCGGAAGAGCATAAAGTGCCAGGCGAGCCGTGGAGGAGGAGGGGGGGGGGAGCGATAAATTAACGGAAAAAATGTCGGCCATGCATTGCAGGTGCTTCGGATCGCAACGAGGCATGAAGCGCTTGAACTTTACGCTGGCGCCGGAGTGCTTTCCACGCTTTTCGCGCTTTTATGTGCGACGCGTTGCTGCTCGCTTTTCTTTCTCCCTCAATCTCTCCACGGGACGAAACGCGATTATCGCGTAGCGCGCGTTTCGCGCAGAGTGCGACGCCGGCATTAATTTCTGCAGAGACAGAGCCAACAAACCGGCGTGTGCACGCAGGCACACGAGAGAGGAAAGAGATCGCGACCGAGTTCCGTCGAGAGCGCGAGTCTCTCGATGATGACGATGACCTTATGGAACCATAATGCCCACATAGTTTGCATGCAAATCCCTCATCCTTCGCCGCGAAGTATGCTGGAGGGCAGCCTTGCGTAAACGGAGAAACGCATACCGCGTCGGACGTAATACTATCGATACGCACACACGGCCAGGGCGCACCGGTCGAATCCCGCTAACATTCAGAAGTGGACGATTGTTGCGACACAGCTGGCGCTATTTTTTTCGCGCGAATCGCAATCCCCTTACGCGCACCGATCCTGTCATTTGCGGTGAACAGCGCGCCGTTGCAGAAACCTGCGATACGCTTCTCTAACAGCGCACAGTATTCGAATGAAGTTTTATGTTTCAAAAAAAGCCGCAGCCTCGAAAAAAATAGGTACCGTTTCGATATCTATTTTTTCTTTTCAACGAAAACTGATGAAACTTGCAACCACTGACTCTGTCGAGTTGGATTTTTGTCTTTTGTTTTGCTTCTTTCTAAATCAGATACAAAGAAGTTAGATTTAGAAACGTTTTTCAATTAAACAAAGTAAATAAAGCACATATATTGATATTAAAATTAAATATTCAAACCCTGATTATAAGCTTGAGAAAAGTCATGCAGACTGACAGTCTCACTAAAGCTTACCTGAACTTAATGGACGAGCTTAATTGAAACAATAAATTTTAGTAAATAAAAACTACTGAATTAAGTAAAACAAAATTATTATTATCAATTATCGTTTTTCAAGCGAGAAGTTTTGAGCATCTATCATGCTTGATTGCAAAAGAATTTCTTTAAATCTATCTTCTTTATGTTTGATTTAGAAAAAAGCAGGCAAAAGACAAAAAATTGGCCCGACAAAGTTGTTCGAAATTTCATTGGCTTTAATCAAAGAAAATCATCGAAATCGGTTTAAACGTCGAAATTATAGACTTTTTTGGAACATGAAATTTCGTTTAACCTCACGCGCAGTATAATTTCCCGACATTCCCAACGACGACGACGACGCGACAAAAACGCGCGCCGCATTATCCAATTTGCGGGCAATCATAAAAAGCTCGCGAGATAACGCGACAAGTAGCATTAATGTCGACCACTTCGTCATTATCCGTCATCCGTCACCGCGAGTATCGGAGCGAAGCTCGATATAACACGTTGGCTGCATCGACATTGCTTCCGTGAACCATTTTTGTCTGGCATCGCGAGAAATGCGAGAATTGTTCGATGACATTCCCTGACTTTCGTAGGAATGAAACCTCGCTCACGATGAGCGAAAATACCGCCATCCAAAATCGAGAGAATGAGCGTTTAATTTCAAATCTACACACTGAATATTTTAATCAGGTATAGAACGGAACTTAAGTTGTATATGAATATTTCAATCGATTAAAATGAATACGTTCCTCATCAGAATCACTCTTCAATTTCGAGTGAGAATTTTCACTCGACGATTCAGAGTAGAAATTTATCTTGTATAAGTGAGAAATCACTCGGATTCAATGTTTTTCAAGCGAAATTCCACTCTGAGAAATTTTGAGATTGTATACTGAGAAAAAAATGTCTGGTATTTGTAACTATATAGAAAAGTAATTATTATAAATTATGTCCAAGAAATCTCTTTTTTAATTAAATTCTACTAATATGTTAGCGACACGAATTTTGTATGTTACTACTATTGTTTTTATGTTAGAACAAACAAAAAATATGCTTGAGCCAAAAGTAACAACAATTTTAGTTAAACTCATCATTTTTTTTCTCTCAACTGACATACTATTGGTCCTGTTTTTATTTAACTTATTTTTCTTTATAATACATATTCCTATTTGTCTGATTGATACGTGCTGAACTTTCAAGTCAGAGATAAAATTAATCATATCACGCAGTTAGATTCAACTATCTTTCAGTAATATGATACGAGCGAAAGGTCACTCAACCTTGAATGATTCGATTGACCCTCCGCTTTCCCAGAGGAATCTCACTCGAAGAAGTTCGGAGAGCAGTTTCCCTTAAAACGTAAAAGGATATCTCGGTATGCGCCAAGTGCTGCGAACATATAGTCTCGCGTTCGCTTTCACGCGCCTCCTCGCACATTCACACACTCATACAAGTGCGCATTTGTAAGGCGGATGCAACTCTGTCGTCGTTTTCTCGCGTTCATCAATCAAGCGCGAGCGGTTAAGGCGTGCGATACGTTCGTTCGTTTGTGCGTTTTCCGGCATTCGACAGGCGTTTAGCATTGATATACACGGAGACTATGTACGTATGCGACCGTTGGACCTAACAGTCGTTACTTGAAACTTGTCCTATGTGAGATACTCAGATCGGAAGGGTTGGATTTTTCTTATTTGTATCATATAATACACGCGTGACACTGCATTTGCAGTCGCGATTCAATTGAAAAACTCACTCTAATTTAACTCTAACTCCAAATTAAGATCTAAGACCCATATCAATAGTCATTACTTAAAACTCGTTTCAAGTGATACTTGGATTTAAATTTAAACTTACATGAGAGGTTCTCATTTATTCTCATTTATCGCGCGCGATTACAGATATAAATGTCACATATATTGTAATTCAACTGGAAAGCTTGAATTTAACTCGGAATAAAAAGCTAAGTATCTCATCAACATGAGACAAGTTTCAGTCAATAATTATTACGCTACGGGCCTGAACGTCTCACCCGAGGTGAGTTTCAAGTAACGACTGTTAATACGGGCCTTAATTATGCATTGATGCGTATCCATGACAGCTCGCGCTTTCGCGTGTGCGCTATTCGTCCCAATTCGCAGAGCGAGATAATTAAACCGTGGCCTTTCTCATTAACGCGTTAATTTCTCAAGTGGTATGCCCGGAAAAATTTCGTGATAAAATATCAAATTTTTTTTATTTACTTAAACTACTGTATTTTATTTTCTCTCTCACGCAGCAAATACAGATGAAAATTAGACATACTCCGTATTTTTATTATTTATTATTTACATATTTATTTTTATTTTATTTTTCAAAATTTCTCAAAGAAAATAGCAATCTCTCTCAGGGGAAAGGAAATCTAGATATATTATTTAAAGAAGAAAAAAGTTCTCACCCTGGGCGTAATCGCGCAGTCACTTTAATTCGTCACTGAAGAGGTCGAACCCCGCGACGAACCGCGGTGATTGTTCTTTATATCCGGCTGGGTTGATTCGTTTATGATTCGACCGTGAGAGAACCTCTGCTCTCTTCTTCTCTCCCTTTAATTGCAGAGATTCAAAGAAAACGAGCCGCTCTCACTCTCGTGAAAACGGACATTATCCGCGCATGATTCAATACGGCGAAAGAGGCCTCTCGAGCGTGTGCTCGTAATTAGCGCTCGCAATTAAGTCGCAATTGAGTATCGCTTGGGTCGGACGGAAGTGCGTGGCGGATAGCGGGGGAACGAAGCGCGGATGGCGAAAAGCGGGTCGTTCTCCGAACGCGATACGCTCCTCGGCCGGTCGCATTAAGTATCCGCGATATGTCAGTCGCGGTAATCTCTTGCGAGCGAGCGATAAACGTATGTGGAAAGTACGGAAGGATGTGCCCAATTTGCGGCGATTCGTAAGCCTGCGCGGCCAGGCCGCGATACAACGCGCGAACAAATCGTACAGTCGGCGACTGAAAGGTTGTCCGCGATTTTTCGAGTGTGAATTTGTGAACTCATCCTTCCCGTCTCCAACGAGAGCGTTCTCTCATGGGAAAACGAATTCTCTCAATGGACAAGATGAAAAGGAACTCCCAAACTCACCTCAAAAATTACGGACAATCTCTTAGTCCCCGACTGACGCGAGAAGCATGGCGGCCCGCGCGGTGATGCGAGCCGACTCGGCCGTTGAAAGTTCCACCTTGAAAATTCCGGCGCATTGTCGCTATTATTAGCCGCGCGTTTTAGAGCGCGCGCTATTTTCGCCGGTCGTAAAACGATAACGGGCACGGTGCGCAGCGGAACCGCGGAACTATGACGGCGTGAGTGTCCAGCTAATTGTATGCTCGATTATTTTATTCCTTGAAAAATACAGCTCGTCTCGATGAACAAACTCTATGTTCCGCAAATGAATGTTCGAGTGTATTCTTCTCAGTGCGGCACGTGTCTTTATACTGAGGTAAAAGGAATACTTGAACATTTGTCTGTGAGGGATATGAAGTTTATTCGCACACATACACAGAGAAATATAAACTCTACGTCACAGAAATAAACTTTATATCCCGCGAATATGAATCTTCAAGTAATGCATGCCAGTAACGTGCGTCGGTAAGAAACTCGTCTTTCGAATTTCAGGTCGGTCTAAATTTCGAGCTATCGACTCGCTTCGAAGTCTACGCTCGAAGTAGCTCGTCGCCTAACTTTGATATCTCGTAGCGACATATCGCGAATGTATACCGGCTAAAGGCGATGGCGTAATCTAAGATACAAGATGTAATCAATACGAGGGGGGAATATTACGAGAAGAGAAGGTGCAGAGCGGATAATGGGGGGGAGGCGGGATATCGAGATGAGATTCGCCGTTGACAGCCGCGCGTAAATTCTGACTTATCGGATATTGCTCGTAGATGAGGTCTCCCAGCAAAAAGAGGACTCGCGTTGCTGTCTATATTTTAGAGAAAGTCTCCGCGGGGTATAAAATCCATTTTACCGGCGCTCGTACGTTTTTTCTCTCTTCGCTCTCTCCTCTCTCTTTCTCTTCTTTCTCTCTCATACTCTCTCACTCTCCATTCGCATTCCTTACCTATCACGCCACGGTGCACCCGATGGAATCTTCTCGTAAATTGCCCTCTTCCGTATTGTCAAAGACGGTGCTTAAGCCATGCAGGGAAAGTTTTTCCAATCTCCACGGCGGCGTCGTCGTCGTCGGCGCCGCACGTACACCGAGAGCATGTAAGGATCGCCCGATTCGATCGGCGATATATCTCGACTTGAAGGCCGCGATAAATATCGTCTTTCCTGACGTGGGAAGCGTGAGAGACGTAACGAAATCGGAACTCATATAATAAAATTATTACGTCGCGCGGCCGTCGTGCGCGGCGTGCTTTCCCTCGTCCGCGAAAGAGAGAGAAAAGAGAGAGAGAGAGAGAGAGAGAGAGAGAGAGAAAGAGAGAGAGAGACGCACATGCTACTCGCTCTTCGCGGATATTAGCGATCGAAAATTTCTCGAAAAGATTCTCGGGACAAAGCGAACGTGCAAAGAGAGGGAAGAGAGGGAACGGGCGCGCTTTCTCGTCCCTTTTAATAAGCGATAGAAAACACTGACTTTCACTCGGATGGAACGACAATAATTGAAGCAAATGTTGCAGTTGAGTGACACCTGAGCGAATCAAGCGGGCTGTTAAATAACATTGTTGCGCGCGCGCGCTCACCGATGCATTGTTGCGCTACAGAGGCGACGAGAGTGTGTTGACGTTAAATGTCGTTATTTCTTGCGCGAACGCCACCTCGCTCGCTACGTGGTACGTCGTCGTCGTCGTCGTCGTCGTCGTCGTAGCCGTAGCCGTAGCCGTAGCCGCCGTAGGCAGACACGGGTGCAACGACCCATTGATCCCGCGGGAGAATCTGGACCATGTTTTACCGGAGAGAGCGCAAAGTATATACTCCGCTCGCGCAGTCCGTGCAATCTGCGGCGAGTTATCCTCTCCTGAGAAATGTGTCCCTTTCCCTCCCGCGCGAATTCAACTCTTTCCGCGTGCTGTCGGTTGCGCTCTTGCACGAAATTTTCCGGCGTGCGCGCTGCACCGATCTCGCGCACGCGACGAAAAACGCAACTCGGGACTCTCGAGACGTCGGAGCGTTTCCGCGGCTATCGCGTTTTACAGCGCGTCTCGTGCATCCGCAATGTCCGTCCCGTAAAATCGCGGCGAATCGTCAGACGGGGGAAAACGCCAAAGAAATTGTTTCCGCGTCGTTACGGGCCGATTTTTCGTGCTTCTTTGCTTCTTCTCTTCCTTCTCCCAGGACGTCTCTCTGCCGTATTCCACGCAAATTATGTAAGGCTTGATCTGCCCGTTCTCTGTGATACTTAATCGCTTGTTATCTGATATCCTGGGAGTGCCTCACAATGGGGTCCTGATAATAACCGAGTGAAAGCCCGTGATATTAATTACATCGACGTGATTTTTCATTAAATTAGGCCACAATGAGTCCACGGTTCATCCCTCCCTCTTTTTTCCCCCCTATTTTTTTCTTTTACTTTCGCGACGTCCGGGAAAAACATCGTTTATCTCTCACGGAAGTGACGTGTGGGAATATTTGATAGTTCTCTGTTCGACGCGTCCGTGTTTCGCTGCGGTCTTTGTATCGACGGGATCACCGACCTGGGGAGAGAAACGCGTTAAAAATGAAAATAAAAAAAAATTAAGCAAACGGGAATTGTGATCCATAAGACGACGGTTGTTTCTAACATTTGTCACCTTTGTTCTAACATTGTCGCTAACATCCAAGTATCTCCCATGCCAGTGTCAGCCCATTAAATTGCGCATCATTCATTCGCGAGAGAGCCACGCACAAATATCCCTCTTGCATTCTAACGTTTACAGAATACCTTAAAATTGCCACATGAAACGCAAGAGTCCGAACAGCCGGTAGAATCTCATATTCCTGGTCGTACTTCAAAATTTACATACGTGATATCACGCTGAAACTACTTTTACGCGCGTATCAGCGGCGAGAGTGAGAGTGAAAGAGTGTGTGTGTGAAAGAGAGGAGGGAGAGAGAGACATCTGTTCAACATAATGAGGGAAACCGGATTTGCAAAGGCCGACCAAGCAAAATGTTATCCGAGGAGACCGCCGCCTCGCCGATTTACGAGCGGTAAACAAAGTTGCGACGTGATATTACTCATTTCGGCGAATACTCGTTATAAATGTATCAACCTTGTACGGATAGAGCGAAACGTAACCTCGCCCGGATACGTGAGCAATCGAATTCCAACAGACGGTCCGATGGCTCATGTGCGAAATGGCCGCGTTTACACACGTACACGCGCTCACACACACGCGCGCGCGCGTGTACGCTAAACAGTTTCGATTTCGACACACTTGTCCGACGCGCTATTTCAGTTAACTACTTTTCCCCCTGCTGATTCGGTCTCGATTTTACGGAACTGTACGTGCATACTCGCAAAAAGTTATAATCTCATTCTTAGAGAGAGAGAGAGCGGAATCTCCTTATATATGATCTCAAGGGGAGAGATTCTTCCAGAACTAGAAGTAAAAAATTCCAACGTCCAGAAAAAAAGAACTTTGATTGCTATTTCCTGCAATCCCATATTCCAAGAGTAAATTTTTCACGAGAGAACATTCCTCTTCTAATGCAATAGACTGTTGATTGAAAATCTATCAGATATTATATTAACCTTTTTCGTTTTGGATCGATATGTTTGTTTGACTCACAATGTCCTCTTAGAGGAATGCTCTCTGGAAAAAATTTTGGTTAAAAACAAGACTTGTTCTGTAAAAAGATAAGATTTCTCTAACTTTAGGATATTGCTTATTTCAGATATGAAATTCAGATTTCAGATATGAGGATAGGATTGTGCTTATTTCAGAAAAATCCACGTATGCACTGATAAAAAATATTTGAACATTTATTTGTGGGATTTATAATTTATTTTTGTGAAACAACGTTTATTTCTGTAAAATAAAATTTGTTTCTATATAAACAAATTTTATATTATAATATTAATTATAATTTTATATATCCCACACACAAATTTTTAAATTTCTCTCAGTGTAAGGAGATTCCGCTAAAGATGAAATTTCCTTGAGTGCGTTTCAGCGACTGCATTCGTCTATTCGTTCGTCCGAGAATGTTTGTTCAATTTGCTCGCTTATGATTCGACTAATTCGACTTCTGTGTCGGTGAAATTTTTGTTTTCCTTTCTCCTAATAAATCGGCTGCGTATCCTTGCGTTTGCTCATCAATCTCAGAAGCGGATAATTAATCTCGCGAGATTCGCGGCGGTTTAACACGCATGCCTTCTACCTGCTCTATCGCGGGCTGTCGTCGAAGTTACGTTAAATTAATCACGATAACGACAGATTTATTACTCAGCCATCAATTTCCCGATATTAAATTAGCGAAATTTATTCGCGGCGCTTAAGGAAAGCATATTATTTACGCAGGCGAGTGCACGTGTCCTCCCTCTTTTATCTTCCTCGGGGGTTATGACGCGCTGAGAGAGGGGAAAAAGTTTGTCGTCGAGTATCTACCTAATCTGTGTTCTGTGTACCACAAATGAGAACGATATCTGGTAATACAAGCGCGCTTTGTCGTAACTGTCTGCTCGCTTCGCGAGACAATTTTCCCGCTCTTCTCTCGGGGAAAATATCGCGTTACTCATCTTTAGCGAGGCACGAAGATGCGAGGAGATCGTCAATAAACGGCCGCGACCTACAAATGAATCATTATAGATCGTCGCACCAGATGCGACGTTCAAGAACTTACATGAAACTGCTCGTTTGACACAATCAATGGAAATTTCTCAACAATGTGTCCGCGCGACTGTATTCGCACGTCACCTCTCATTATCTCTTCGCGTTATTATCACTTACACGACGCGTCTCGTAATCCAAAGTACAACTAATAAGAAGCCGCGACGTTCGCGACTTGAACATACAGCTGTTTAAGTGCTACAACAAGAAATTTCGTAACAATATCGCGAATAAAGAGTGTCCATATTACTATATCCCGTCATTCTCCCCCGTTGCCTGTCGCTGCAACTTGCGTAAAGTGTCTCGGAATTCAGCGTGTAACCAGCGGGACAGCGACGTTCGGAGAGGAAACGAAAGAAAAAGAGTAAAAACGATATCGCGGTATTGAGAGAATAAATGAGAGAATAAACTATCCGAAATAACTGGCTCGATTAAATAACTAAATAACTAAATATCAATAGAGTTAATAAATATCGATTTCATACATGCGCTGCGCTGCGAGGTAAAAAAGCAATGTCCTACTATTTTTTTAACATGAAATAACGCGTGGTTTCTCTCTCTCTCTCTCTCTCTCTCTCTCTCTCGCCTCTCGACATACGTGCGATTATTCGACGCGTGTATTTACACTACGATTTTAACAGAATCGGAATCCTCCTGTCGAAATGGGATATTTCGTGGCGCCGCGTCGTCCTGGCGCACGAGAGTGCATGGTCCTCGACGACGAGTCGAATCGATAAGTCGCGTTACCAACTATTTTAATTGAGAGAGCAAGCTAACTCTCCGCGTACACCGAGAGATAGGAAAATATTTCAGAAACGAACAGATATTACTCGGTGGATATTTTAATAACGTATTTTCTACTGATATAAAATATTTCTCAAATAAGCAAATATACACATTTCCTTGAAATCTTACGTGGAAAGAAAGGAAATATATGATGTACGTAATCAGACATGTCTGATTGTTCGACATAATTGCATCATCCTTGTTACCTTCGTGCGATAGCAATATGTATATACGATTGATATGACTCAGTTACTTTGGATATACGTAATTACTTACATCAACTAATCAGTGTAGTTACGTGTGATCTGATTGCGACAACGAGAAATCGGTTCGGATGACATTTACCATGAATACTCTGTTTGGAGCAACCAGATGTTGTCAATGCTGCAACGCCAGTAATTCAGCGATTACTCTTATACTCTCTTAAAGTGAATCAATAAATAGTCACTGATATCAGTTATAAGTATAGCACTGAACATTTTCAGCAACGCTTAAAACTGCAAATCAGTGTATATTCACTGTTTTCAGTGGTTTCATTGATTCATTTTAAGAGAGTATGGTTGCAGCAACCACATAATTAGTTGTTCCATATTTTACTGTTTAACCTGGTTGATACAAACAGATTTATATGTGGGCCAGTCATACTACTTTTTCCTGTAGCTTTTCATGAAAGAGTGATTGTTTATTGTATTTAAATAAAAGAATTTATAATCAAAAATTTATATTTAAGCAACTAAGTTATTATAGCAACCACCGAATAAATGTATTTTTTATTTTTTAGACATTGGCATTTTTGGTTTGCTGATTATAAATATGAAATGAAATGTGTAAAATTATTTATATAAATAATAAAATGCTTAAACAAAACATGTAAAAAGTTAAAAAAAAGTATTTATACAAATAATTTCTCGGTTTGGCCGAGATTCGAACTATTTTTGACTAATTTAGCACAGATTTGAAATATTTCGGTTGGAATCTCGGCTAAAGAAATTTAGAATGGTTTTTATCTTAGCTATGTCGATTTTGTTAAAATTTTAATTGAAATTGCCGGATTTCTCTCGGTTTGGCCGTGATTCGACAGATTTGAAATATTTCGGTTGGAATCTCGGCTAAAGAAATTTAGAATGGTTCGTATCTCTGCTATGCCATAGCTATGCCGATTTTGTTAAAATTATTTAACTATATTTTGTAATCAATTTTATTTCTTATGCATTTTTGTTGTACTTGTTGATGATAGGAGTAAAAACATTAAAAAGCTATAAACTGCCCATGAAATTCAAAGTGGCCCAAATTAAAAGATATGACCTAAATATTTTTTGTACTTCTACATTTTTGCTAAATTAGAAAGAAATCGGAGTGTAACTTTTGGATAGGTTTACTTGGCAGTCACATCTTTTGGGACGTACAATACGATCTGAGTCTGCCAGATCCGTATAACTTTGAATCACTGTGTGTAACTTTGTCGAAAATAAGTATTTTTGGGCACATTTTTGTTGGGAAATAAGCCTCAGCTATGAGATAGTACACTGAGAGAAAAAAATAGTTGGAATAACTATAATCTCACTATATTTTATAATTCGTTTTGGCCTCAAACATATATTTATAGTTCATCTAAACACGAAAATATAGCAGAATGAACACACATTTATAGTCACCATCTTATTACTCTATATGTAAATTACTCTATAGTAAAGCTTTGGGAATATAGTTACATGTACCCATATTTTCCAAATATTCCAATTGTATTGATTATATAAAATAGTTAATTTTTCTTACCATTTAATATTTGCTTTGTATTACCATTTAATATTTCCTTACTATGTTTTTTACTTCAAATAATAATAATTCTTGGTAAAAGTTTTACATGAGTCAGTTATGCTATGCTTATATTGTAAATATTACAAACATTATGGTGACATTTACTATAAAAAAGATATTCCTAACTATAATCTTTTTACTATGCCATTATAGTTCATACATTTTTCTCTCAGTGTAGCGCTTCAAGATCCACATCTGCAAACTGATCTGCGCAATTTTAGAATTTGTCCGGACTCTTTATGGATGTCGGTGAGCGCGATCAAATATCTGTCCGGGTCTCACAGACCCAACATTGTACGCGGAGGGTTAATTACGCGCATCGGTACGTGATCCTCGACGCGGCGATCGACGCGCGATACACAAGTCGGGTCGCGTGTAAGAGTATACGGGCAGGAAAGTGTGAGGCTTACGTGAATATGCGCGATGATGTTCCACGCTTGTTACATAATGATAGACTAATCTACCATCGGAGATAATGTCCGTCCGATAGCCGCAGATTCCCGATGCCACATGTATACGCACACACGGCATCGCACGCACGCACGCACATGAATATGTGTAACGCATGATCGCGACGCGCCGCGACCGATCGTGGATCGGCCAATTTCTAAGCCGCCGGATTCATCACTCGCGCGGCGCGCACCGTGAAAGGTTGTACGGTCGGATTGAGCAATGAGAGGTGATTTTTTACGCGCGCAACGGGTTTTGAAATAAGCAACCTGACGATGGGACGAGCACAAAGAAAGTCGCTGGAAGATAGAAAAAAGAAGGCAGTTGAGCCACCGTATGTTATTCTCTTTTCTTCCTCTCTATCTCTCTCTCTCTCTCTTTCTCTTTGTAGAATGGAATTCCACAGGCGGTCTTATACCTATTACTCGGCTGGGCTTTCGGACAGTATTCCTCCTAAAATTCGTAACTCACACACAGTAGATGAATTTAAGACCGACTTTTATTCATTCTCGCCTGAACACGACGGTGCTGATTGAAATAGAGCGGGTTGAATATTGTAAATTAAGGAGATGAAAATGATTTTCATTAAACAAGTATGATTTTATACTGGTTTTTGTTTATTTCGTTAGTTTATTTACGCATTCATTCTTTCGCATCAATTAATATGCAAATTATAAATCATCCTCAATAATTTATATTATTTGCTTTTATATTTATGTTACATTTCTGTAATCTGTACATTTGAGGGGATGATATCCCAGAGCGCACAATAAATGAAGCTCTCTCTCTCTCTTCCTCTGTCGTACATTGGACTTGTCTGTGGTGAGATTTAAGCGACATGTAATCCCGGCGATATAATCCGTGATATATATTTTTCTATGTACGTGTATATATATATATAGGGTGTCCTAGTTCTCGCGACTTTAATTTATACTGACGGATCCTCTGAGCAATTTAGAGTCAATTTCTCCTCATCGAAAGCGAAAGCGTCGAGGCGCCAACAGTTTCTGAGATACAAGGGATCGTAAAGTAGAGCTTTTCGCAAACTAAATGACCAAACGACAACTAAACGACTAAAACGCAAACTAAAAGATGACTAACAAAATAGTGCTCCTCTGTCAGTTTCAAGTGGACTTTAACAGAATTTTTTTTCAAGCCTCAGTCAGAAGTATACGTTGTATCGAAAATTGAAAAGTCGCCACACACGAATGATCTCCCTTAAAATTTTCGACGAGCGAGAATTAATTCTAAATTGCTCAGAGAAGCTGTCGGTATAAATTAAAGTCGCGAGAACTAGGACACCCTGTACAAAACAGGCGGACAAATTAAATGGAGCGCTGACGCGCGCGCGGATGGGATTCTCACCGTTTTCGCGGAGCGATTAAACGACGCGACGGGGAGGAAGGAAAGGGGAGGACGAGTTTCGCATTTAGCACGACGCGAACCGTGTCCGTGATAGACAAGAACCGCGGTCAACGAGCGATTATGACAAGCAGATTAATTGCCACGCCACGATAAACTTGGTATTTCTAATGTACGACTTATCGCACTTAAACGAGTCGGACGGCTTAGCCGTGTATGCGCGTCGTCGATTAACACAAATCCATCCGATATTCACTCGCACCTATCGCGTCTCGGTATTTATTGAACAATAAATATGACCGCGAGTTGAGGAGTGCCTTTACCGGGGTAGTAGTGTGCGAGGGGGGAAACTTCCATTTTTAACACGTCGTTCGTTACAGCTTAGCCGTAGGGCAAGCGGCGATCGCAAGCGCGAGACTCTCTCGCAGTGAGAATATCAAATACAATAAATATCCGCGAGTCGGCGCGGGCTAAGTTACGTTCCCCGTCGTAGATATATTTCAATAGCTCGCGTCGAGCTCGGAGAATTCGCTAACTCCCTCGGAGGGACAGCACATGAAACAACACTTACACGTCTGAACGTCTCCACGAGATAAAAGTCGACAAGTCGAAAAGGGTGTGCTCTCTCGAACTCTCCCCCAATTTCTCGCCCGAATCTCCGCTCTCGTGAAATATGAATCGAGACACCAACGTGCAAGCGCGGCGTACGAATCTCTATATCTCGTCCGATACAAAAATTCGTACGCCGAAGGAGAAGTTTGATAAAGAGAATTATCTAATAGAAAAGCGACCTCTTCCTAGCCAGTGAATTAGTCTTTTGCTTACTGGCTAGTTTCTAGACAGTAAAGTTAATTTTTAATCAATTTTTCATCAGCTTTTTATTAGCTTTTAACTAAACTTTTTTTGTATAAAATTCCGTCAGGCAGTTTACATTGTTCAATTTTACATTGTGAAATATACTATATTTTGTTATTCAATATAAAAATAGCGTAAAACTCGTGCTGGAGAGAGTAAAGTCTTTTCACGTGCAAATTCATTCGTTATTAAGATAATCGCAGCCAACTTTATTTTTAATTTTTTTCTTCTCTAGTTTCTGTGTATAGTCAATATTTTGAAAGTATCAGTCAGTATTTTACTAGACAAAAAAACTGTCCAACATGTATTAACCATATTTTATTGCTCATTTTCTAAACAATTACTGTCTAATAAATCTCAGCCAATAAAGACTGCTCCGTTTCGGGCAAGTGAGAATTTTTCTCGGAAATATTCTGCTTTGGGCAAGTGTCAAAGTGTCTCATGCTGTCGCAGAAATGGCAGACCCGAGGACAGTTTATTAAATTATTCAGTTGAATAGAAGTCGAGGCAGATCGACAATCTTTCGGCCGATATTCGACACGGGTTCAACCAAGGAGAGCGTCTTTCACCCGGAGGAGAATTTCGTCGCGGCTTGAAAATCGCTCAGGAATCGTGCTCGAGTCGCGCGAGTCTTCGTTGCCCTTTACGCGCTGCCCGGCGATCACGCCGACGGTGGGAATCAACTCTCGGATGGAAAAAAAAATTTCGCCATCGCGAAATCACGAAATTCGTGGGCGTGCCGCCTTTCGTTCGTCCGTTTTGATGTGCACGCGCGAAAAATCATCTCCCGCGTGTCGTCGCGTGCTACAGCACTGCGCGTGTATATCTGCGCGTGCGATACGTATGTACTAACCGTAGAAAGGCAAGGCCTTGATATTTCGTATAATAAGCTTTGAGAATTATCTCCTCGGGATTGGTGCACAGGCCTGGTTTCAACTCCCGGTATCTGCCTTGCTTGCCTGCCTGCCTGCCTGCCCGTTTCTCGGCGCTCTCGCGGACAAAAGTGGTATCCCGCGGATACAACGCCCGGGCTGTGGCGGCGACACAACACGCACAAACGGAGAGGAGGTCACGCCACCCGTAAAGCCGACGGCGTAAAAACGCCACCGGGAAAAAGAGCGAAGGAGAGAAAACGGAAGGGAAAGAATCGTCGATCGAGAACCCGCTCGTATATATACGCGACTAATTATACACGGCCGCGGATCGAAAAGGAACAGACGAGATATCCCGTCGGGGCTCTCTTCGCCGCGTTTAATTGCGTTGCGCGCGCGCGAGTGCTAATCTCCGCCGATATGTAGCGATGTTCGTAAGGGCGAATCGACCGCTGATCGTCGATTAATCGTCAGGGTGAATCGACAGTTCCGCTGCTCGCGCTGGGACAACCGTGGATAATGCTTTGACATTTTATCAAACTGCGCAATCACGTTACGGGCTGATAAAAGTATAGAGATCTGCAAATACCGGCGCGAAAATGCACACATCTCGTCTCATAAATTCGAATTGAGATTTGGTTTCTACATTAATCCTGCAAATATCGTTGATATTTGAAAGATCAACGAGAAAAATCTTGATACCACACAAGTTATTGCTTTGTCTGGATATACTGCAGATGTTTACTCGCTGCACTGAGACAAAATACTCCAAGATTTATTTGTAGACTGTAATGTTTATTTTCGCGAATAAACCTTATATCTGACAAGCAAATTTTCGAGAATTTTGTTTTCTCAATGCGTAGTCCGTTCAGATTTGACGAAACATTCTTTTTTACTCTCTCTCTCGCAGCAATTGTATCTAATATATTTTATTTTTTATATATTATATTAATATGTAATTTTTCATTACATCAATATTCCATCTCCATTTAATCATGTAATTTTTAACTGCAATATGCAAATAATATAACTTTCTCAATTAAATAGAGTATGTGAAATAAGCGGATATTAAATAATTAATTATGAGGTGTTATAAGTGATGTTTGAAGATTCGTTATTAATAACTCTGTTATAATTTTTTTCTTCGTTGTCGTTGGAAATTGTATTTAGTGTTTTAAGAGAGATGAAAAGAAGAAATTTCAGCTCTTGAAATAGCTGACTAAGAGAGAATTGAAAGGCAAAAATAATAGTCGCGTATTCAGTGCTGCGCATTTTGCATATAAATTAAATCTGGATTCGGTATAATAACAAGTCTAACCAGAGAAAAAACATGAGCAAAGCGTGAGAAAAAAATATTTGGTACCTTGAACCAAGGTAAAATTCGCGACACAAACAGCATTAAATACGCAAAAATCGACCTTTGCGAGATTTACACTAGATACTCAAACCGGTACTCATAGTTACAAACTATTTACGATTTTGTATCGAGAACATAATTAATTACATCCGTAAACCGTCATTCAGCTGTTTGAATCAACCTTTTTCGTTGTATAAAATACTTCCTGGCACATACGGACAAATAACCAAAGATTTACGAAGCTACAATTATTTAATCAAGTAATAAACTATGAATGCCAGCTTGATTTTCGACTCGTTCCGCTAATTCCGATAACTTCGTCAAACGCGTGTTAAAATTACAAAATCTACGTAACGAATTTCACATACCTGGAAAATGTGCCGCGGAAATGTACTGCGAGTTCTGGCTCCCCGATTCAGCATCCTGCTCTTGGCTCGCTGTTTCGTCACGGACACTCTGGACATTCACAAGCGACAGCAGACAACACTCGCGCGAGATACGATTCGATGGGAGATACTCGACGTTAATTAACGCGACGAGACCTCCCAGCAAGAGTCGACGAAATATTTTCATCGGCCGACGTGGAATAATAATTAACGCGAAACGACACTACCGCGTTACGTACGGACCACTCGCCGCTTCGTGATGTAATATACAACGCGCGGAGATAACACTGAGCGTCGCGAGAGTCGCGTGTATACGTTGTTTTTGTTAGCGCGCATTGTTTTGACCTCCCAGCTTGCTCATCGTCGCGAGCGGCGCGGCAGAGGGAGCTCAGCCCTTTGTGCCTGCCGAGTGTGTGTCGAGCCGGCGAGCGACGCGCACGCGTGTCGATACGTTTGATTCCCGATTTCCGTCGTGCGATCGGAGTATCCGGTGGGTACACTTCACCGGGCTCTCGTCGCGGCGTCGCGATAATTAAACGCGCGTTTCTCCGATCGAGTCGTCGTCCGCGTCCGAGCGAGTGTCAAGTGTGACTTGAGTGATTGTCCGGGGTGCCACGATGGAGGAGCGCAGCCGGGCGGAGGGTGCCGGAGGGTCGGCGAGCCAGGACGGAGGACGCAGGAGGGCCACGCGTGGCCAGCGATACGTATATAATTTCCAAGTAAGGCGAATTATTGACTAGACAGCGGGCTTCCGATTTTGTTGGGACGCGAGGAATACCCGAGTCGAAATTCAGGCCGGCATTCGTAGTTCGTCGCGTTGTTTGGCAATAATTCTATAGATTCATGAATATTATTCCGATTATTTCTGTCCATCTGTATTTATCTCATATGAGAAATATTGATTGAAACGGCTGAATGACAGTTCATCAGTACGAATCTGTAATTGCTTCGAAATTCCAATCAAGGAATACGAATAATTAACGAACTACGAATATCGAGCCTCTGACATTTATTGTGAGTTTCGCAAATGTTTGATTTTTACGTCCAATAATGCTTTCCGGATCGCGAGTTCGACCTTATTTACATTTGACAACGCCTGTTTTTATTTCTGTTTACTTTCGTATGGAATATAAAGATTAAAATCTCTATTGATAAACAGCATTATTGGACACATAACTTTGTTATCTTTGCTTTTACAGCTTTTTCTTTATCAGCTCTTTTAAGAGCTTCGAGACCTTCAACGCTAAAAAAAGAAATCATAAGAATAAAAATGTGTTGTTTCTTTCATCCCTTTATATACCTTAATTTTTATTAAATTATTTAATATTTGCTCATATCGCATATTTTATACATACTATATATATATATATATATATATATATATATATATATATATATATATATATATATATATATA
>NW_022639454.1:2133922-2134917 GCF_010583005.1 Odontomachus brunneus
ATATATATATATATATATATATATATATATATATATATATATATATATATAGTATATACTATATTGAAAGTTTAAATATTTGTACTTAAAGACCAAAATTGTCTAAGAATGTCCAAGATTAAGTGCGTTTTCAGGAATTAGTGTTTTTATCTTGTTTTTTAAATTATTCATCTGGCATATCTTTATTATAGTTAAAATATTTGAGGCATCAAGGTAAGACAACAATTTTTATACTCTGAGATTCTTTATTAATCTTTCAAGTTCAACGAAATTTGCAGGATTAATGCTGAATCCAAATTTCGACTCGAGTATTTCGGACAAAATCGTAGTGATCAGTAAGTAAAGTAAAAATATCAGTGTCTCTGGTCCTGGATATTCTTATATCGCTTTGATCCTTAACCTTTCTGAACTCACTTTATTTTTTACGAAAAAACGGAATCATCCACAGCCTATGGATAAGGCCGACTTTATGTAGTAAAAGTATAATGTTGAAAGTTTGTTTTTAGTACAAATTTGTTTCTTATTAAACTTGGAAATATTTTTTTAATTCGGGAATAAGCGCGTTAACAGGGCCAACGTTAAGCCCGTGTCACACTACGGATTGGAAATAGAGGATTGCGGATTGAAGATTGGAATTTGACCAATTGGAGCCAAGCAGACCAAGACAAAAGTGCATTGATTCGTCGAAATCTAATCCTCAATCCGCAATCCTCAATTTCCAATCCGTAGTGTGGTACGGGCTTTAGTGGGCGCGTATCGGTCATTTCGACCAAAATATATTTAAGCACATATATGTGTAATAATTAAGTAATAATTAATAAATTACCAATTATTAAAAGAAACATAATAATTAAAGGAAATAATTTTATCATGTCACTATTTCTTCTTTTTCTCATCTTTTTTTCTCTTTATCATTTCTATATCTAATATATATAGTAAACATATTAAACTTATTATATATATATATATATATATATATATATATATATATATAT
>NW_022639454.1:2134947-2137489 GCF_010583005.1 Odontomachus brunneus
TATTTTCATTATATATATATATATATATATATATATATATATATATATATATATGAATATATTAAAAATAAAATCATAATATTTTTATTTTAACTGCATTAGTAAAAAATGATATTTTTTTAGTTTAATAAAATAAAATAAGAATTTTTTGCTTCTCTTGTTTTACTTTGATTAACTTAAACATTGATTTAATAAACTTAAAAATTTATTTGATACATTTAGAAATAGAGAATAAATCTTTTTGATTTAATGGCAATATTAAAATTATCACATTATGTATTGTTTCAGTAATTCTAGTATTAATTTTAATAATATCGCTATTGAATCAAGAATATATACACCAATTACGCGTGCTGTTGAAAATTTTATTGATTTAACAAAAAAAAAAGAACCGTCCGTCCAACTATAATGTCAGGAAGACAATAGATGTTCGGCGACATCGAGCGACGCTGACGCGGCAGAGATAAAAGACTAACGTTAGTAGGCGCGCTATAGTCTTTTAGACCGACTGCTAAAAACGTATCAAATTTCATATAGAAATAAGCGCGTCTGTGCCGTCTACTTTTCCATGCTATACGAGAAAACATCAAAGAAACTTTACGTAAAAGCGAAAATACGATAATAGATTAGATAATATAAGTAGAAAACGAAAAAGTACGGGGAAATGACCGATACGCGGCCACTTCCGGGTTAACAGAAAAAATAGTAAATAAAAATGTTGCTTCTGAAAGACCGTGAGGTGAGTTCAAGAAGGTTAAATATAAATATTTAAACTTGTAACATAAAAAGAATATATATATATTGATGAAAATATTTTTCGCGCGGCCGCGTGGCATTTGAATAGCGACAAAAACCGGGTTGACTCTTGGGAGAATCGGGACATCATGTTCTTGAAAGAGGAAACTTATCTTTAAGGTATCGCGGGCCCTTTTAAATGAAATGTCAAGCGTATCACCGTAGAGAGACCGGCTAAAGACAGCGGTGTTGTCGGGAGGGAAGAGAGATAGAGAGAAACTTAGATTGAAATCAATGTTGGGCGACCGACTGCTTAGAGACCGTGTGATAAATTGGATTCGCGTGGAAAGTCGCCGTTTGCCTTCGCGCGCACCTCCTCTTCCCGAAACATACCTGTACGGCCGCGCGATCGAAAAACGACGGACGGGGAGAGAAGGAAAAAAAAGCAAGAGGATAATAGGCCGGCGCGGTTTCGCGCGTGTCGCAAAGCGGGCACGGCTCTGCTGCGCTAAAAAGGAGCTTTACTCTCCAAATAAACGTTGCTTGGGGGAAACGCGCCTGTCACGATGTACGGTTGTCGCGGACACTTACCGCATCCATTAAGCCTCCTCGGGCACGGTATCTCGCGAGAGAGCGTGCGTATACGTCGCGTTCCGTGTACGGTATTCGCGTAAAATCGGCGCGGCGCGATTGAGCGGTTAGATCGAAAATCGTCGCTGGTCCCTCGTCATTATCGAGCACCATTTCGAGCACCGGGCCCGTAAATGGGCAAAGCCGGGCACGGAGGCATTGCTGGCGCTCACCGCCGCGACAAATTGATCATTGAGCGGAATAACTTTGCTTGTCTCCAATCACTTACGCAATCACTTATCCGCATGCGCTCGGTGAACCGATAAGTCCTAACGGCACGCGCATACATGCGCGCGCTCACGAGGCATTGCGCGATTTTTCTCAAACGGCATTTGCGAGCACCTTCGCCAACGCCCGGTCGCGGCCGGGAACAATGTCGCGCGCGCGGGATCGTCGCGATCCTCGGCGGCATCGGTCGAAATCGAAGGCTGGACGTGCGTCGTTCCGAAAAATCCGAGTCTCAAGAGAAATTCGGAAAGCGAAACATTTTCTTTTTCCAGGGGGATATTTCAAGAGAAAATTTTAATGAAATGAAATCCTGATACCGCAACAGTGAAGTAATAGTTACAATCATGAGTAGAGTCTCAATCTCAGATCAAACTTGGTTTATTGATTATGAAAAAAGTTACACTACACAATATGAAAACACGAAAAGCATTTTTTTTATATTCAGTTCTTTTACAATTATGCTCTAAGGTTGCAGAAATATTTTTAATATTTATGTTATATATTCCATTATTCTATAAGACTTAAAATAATGTCGATATGGACGTCATTAATAGAAAATTAGGAATATAACGAGCGTCTAATATTTGCTGACTTATAATTGGGGCTTAGGCATCAATATTTTTAATTTTTTCCTTAATTTTCAGGATAACTTTAATTTGAAATCTTATAATTTTGTTTTCTATGTCATCAATTGCTCGTATTGGTGTCAACAGTTCGTTTTAATGTTCGATTGACAAATTTATGTGAATGATTGAAAGTTATTCCGATCTTAATCATAAGATCCATAATTAGGAAGTTTATGTAGGAAAATACAACTTTCCCGAAGTATCAACTATAATAATAATTTGCCGACATATTAGTCTTGTGACTAAGTGACTGATGTCAATATCATAACTTTTTTGGAGTGATACTGCATTCTTCTAATATTAAAAAAATCGTATTGGGAGGG
>NW_022639454.1:2137607-2154539 GCF_010583005.1 Odontomachus brunneus
GGGGGGGGGGGGGGGGGGATGAAATGATTTCGATATTTGCGAATTTCGGGATTATTGTTGGGAAATTGTCCGGTTTTCTAGTATTTTTCCGAGTTTTTTACTTCTTATAATTAACATTTGGCAAAGTGCCTGAATGTCAAAAAAATATATTCTCCTCCGTATCCTCGGCGTTTATTAATACGGATTAATCGTTCCGTCGATAACTCGCGTCGCTAATTACCGTCATCTCGCGGCGATTACGCGAGTGTACGAGAAGAAGCTCTCGCGGCAAGTGACGGGACGGTATGAAACGACGGTTTAAAAATACAACCGCGGTCTTTTAATATATCGGGCCACGCCGTGACGAGGCGAGGTGAGTCGGGATACTGGCTGCAGCAGCAACACCACCTCCTGGCGGTCGGCCGGCGGGGGCGCCGAGAAATCGGAGCTCTCCGCGGGTCTTACGCGAGTAAGAAGCCGTGTCGGCCCGCGCGCAACCACACTATATTTTATTATCGGCTTCCCCAGGTCCGTTGCGCAAGTCGCGGACTCGCGGCTGAAGAAAACGCGCTGCCACGACCGTCGCGATAATCGCTAATTAACGCGCGTCGAGAGTGCCACGAGCATGTCCGCCGGGTATCAATCTCGCGCGGCTCAATGGATTTTATAATGAAGAGCCGCGAATCTCTCGCCGCGAGATAGAAACGAGCGAGCGAGCGAGCGAGCGAAAGAGACGGAACGAGGAGGAAAGGAGCACGCACTATGATCGCACACCGACGTCGTTATCCGCGGATAATTATCGTTTCCTTCGATTATTAATGGCCGCATCTGCGCCATTTGTTCGCATCCCAGAGCGGAATGGAGGGGAGGGGGGAGGGGCGCCTATGTCCTCACTTTTGCGACAGCTATTTGCGAAGCAGACGCAAAGCGCCGTTTCAGGGCCGACGTGGTTGCCGTAATTTCGCGGCTGTTACAGCGAGAGATCCCTCAATTGTCAGAGCGAAAGCACGTTTGCTGTTTGATGATCGTCGGGGAAACAGATCGAACAGTTGTCGTCACAAATCATTCCTCATCATTCCTTGTCATTTTAACAAGCACACATTGTCCGAGATACAAGTCACATTCGTTCTTGTCTACTTAGATCAAGTTAGTCATGTCTCCATTGCAGAAATGTCGCTTAGAACAGCAAATTGAAAGTAACAAATCATTTGTTTCCACCACGGAGACAGTTGCTGTCCCATATCAACGAACCATTTGTTACGGGTACTAGTATTTTGTTGCATTAGCAATGCTTTTTCTCTCAGTGCACGTTTCGGTGTATCGGGACGATTGTTGCACGCGAATGTATTGCAGAGAGAGAGAGAGAGAGAGAACGCTTCAATTGCAGCATATAAAGATGCATTTGGCTTGATCGTCTTTAACATTAAAGATGAAATATGTCCTGATAATCATGATCTCCTCTTTAATATGTATTAGATCGATCGGATTATTGGCGAAATAATTATTCAGGCTCTCTATGTGTGGGTTAACTTTGTATTCACGGGTTGAATTATAAGTTCACGTTCAATTCTGAGATATCTATTCGCGTTCTCCAGCTGAGTTGCTTCTGAATCGCGAAAACGCGCGTTATATGCTGTATTAAACATACCTTTGCGCGCTGTTACGCAAAACCAGAAAGGCGAACGATCAGATGACGTGTATCGTTTATAGCCGAGCCGAGCAGGACTTTGCCGACGCTGGATTTAGCGCGAGGTACATTTAGCGCCTCTATCTACGCAGATATTACCGTGGCACTAGCAATAAATTCGATGATATATTCGGGGGTAAACGCGAGGGAGAGAGAGGGAGAAAGAGAGAGTGAACACGCGTGACGTTCTTTCGCTCAGCAAAATTCCATCTCAGGTTCTGGAGCGCCTTGGGCGGAGTAAGGAGGGTGTTGTTTTTCGCAAGTAGGTAAAAGGCAACGCTTGAGACAATCAATCATGTCGTCCTTCCGCGTCAGCGTGTCGCGTTGCGTTCGTTCTACGGCGAATAATCTGCAAGGTTGAGCGGCTCCATTGGATTCCGTTTGTTCTTTACTCGAAAACAAGAGAATTTCTTTTTTTTTTATTTCCGAGTTATTCGCTCAGATACATAGTATTTTGTATTTGTTAGATAATGATTGTTCTCATGATTGTTCAATGATTGTTGTCTATGCGAAGTTTCCAGAACTTGTACTTATAGTTGCCGATTTTTAAATCGACCGCAATGTATCCGAGTTTCGCGATACTAATGCTATTCGCGCCACGATTGATTTTTGCTCATCAATTCGCGAAAATACAAAGAGCCAGTAATTCCAGCGTGATATAGATTCGCAGACGCGTCATCATCACAATATTGTCACGATGCCGTCACGCAATGCGATCGCACGTAAATATCTTTTCGATGTATGTATATACTTGATTGTATATATCTGGAACTTATAAAAAAAAAAAAATATATATATATATATATATATATATATATATATATATAAAATGACAGAACATGTTATTTCCGCGATATGAAAAGCTCGGAGTCATGGAAGGCGCGCTGATAACTTTAAAATAAATTCCACATCGACATTATCGTGACTATAATCTCGATAAGACGTTGGTTTTAAACGACTTATTTTCTAAGTTATTGTAAATTCATTCGAGGCGATAGTGACAGTATCGCTACTCGAAAGCACAAGAGCGAATAAATCCAATTAAGATTTAACCCTTCAAGACGACAAGATATTCTATTCAATATGTACTTTACAATGCGATCAGCTGAGATTTTGTGATATGCTTGTGCCCAAGTCAAATATTACACTGAACAAATTTTTATACTTTATTTATTTTTATACTATAAGAAAATATCTCTATATTTTTATATTCTATATTTTTATATTATAAATATTTTTACACTTAAAAAAAATTCTTTTCAAATTGCCATTTGCTTATCCTAATACGAATTTTAATATACAGGAGAAAAAATAAACTTAAAAAATGTTGGTGTCATATATGACTCCATCTTGTCGTGTAAGAGTTAAGATAGATTCTTGATCAAATGAATATTCCAATTAATTATGGCGAATTTTCTGTGTAAGACGGTGCAGTACTTTAGTACTTCAGTCCCTTTATTATCGGATGAAAATTTATTCACTTGATGTTTCCAAGTGGACGAACTCACTCTCTGTGAGCGAAAAATCACTCCGTCCTTCGAGTAGAGTTTTCTTTGGAGAAATTTGGAGAGCATTTCGGTAATTCCATACAAGTTCTATCAAAAATTAAATGAATTCAGATACGAATAAAATTGGATCGGCTTCGATGGGTGAATCAAGAGCTCCCATTGTGAGATTAACGTTGCATCCATAAATAATCGACGCGTAATTACAGCGATTAGGTGTGGTTTGTCTGCTTTTATCGGTTTGTCCATAAATAGACATGTTTCATATCCTTGTTTGCACTGCTTTCTTATCTAACACTTCGCGCGTAAGATATTGTTCAACACAAAACTATATTAATTGCTTGGGGAGTTACCGTCGCTTTTTGCGCTCATACTGACGTGAAATACGAGATAAAAAGATCTCGCAGTGATACACTAATGATCTTTACATGTGCCCACCGATGCAGCTGCTTATCGAATCAGATGACATCACGAATTCGTCAGTCGTGCCTCTAATACTCTGGAACCCTAAACATTTGGAAAATATTTGGTCCGAGTAAAGAGCGCGGTCAAGTTTCGCTCTTCTTCCATGGAATTTTGTAAAACTGAATATTCCAATAAATGACATGTCGATTTGAAGTTTAGAAGAATAGAGAGAGTAGAATATGAAGTCTCAATATTATTCTCGTAGTTGTTTGGAAGATAAACGGAAGATAAATCTATTTGGAGTTTATAGGAGAAGAGAGTAGATTAAAAATATGAAATCTCAATATTATTCTCGTAGTCGTTTGGAAGATAAACGGACTAAAAGGTTGCAATCTCAACAAACAGCCCTAACTGTCTGTTGAGATTGCTTTCATCTACTCTATTTTTGGATTTACTCGATTTTATTGAAATATTGAAAGTTTTTGAAAAAAGGGCGAAACGTCTATGGACTCTTGGCCGCACCCTTGGCTTTTACCCCTATTTGGAGTTCTGGGGTTAATCGTAACTTGCACGGCCACTCGTGCAGAAGAATATCAAGCCCCGTAGTTTTCGGTTCGGTGTCGCGACATCGTCGAGCGATCCTTGAATTATTTTCTCACTCGAGTTGAGCCGAGACGCTTCTAGATTCGCGGACTAATAAATGTTCGAGGTCGCCGATGTTGTGATATCTCTTCCTATGATAATCTTTCTCGGCCACATAGAGAATACAAAAGGAAAAAATTAGTTTCTTGGAAATGCAGTATAACATGCGGTCAGGCTTATATCAGACTCGATCAGTTAGATATGGGGAGGAAGACAAGCGCAACGTGAATGATAAGACTGAGACAGCCTGGCATTAAGAAGAAGCTCTCTCTACGTCGCTCGTTTGCTCGCACGCTGACACTTGTTGCTGCGACGTCGCGGCGACCTTTCGCCTTGTAACCACGAAAGCGTTATCAAATATCAGTCGCGAGTTGGCGAGCGCAGTCGTCTGTGTGTGTGAGACACCCCGTATATATAAAATTTCACGCACGTTTTCCTCGCTCGATGTCCGATCACGTGGAGAGCGTAGGTAGACATGCGGTCATCGATTTTGCTTTATCTCCCGATGTCGTGTCTCGACCGAAAAAGAGGGAAGGGAAGATAGGGAGAGTCGTCCACTTTTTTCGCGTTCTCCACTAGCTCGGCGGGTATGACGAGATACGGACGTCGGAACAAATTCCGCCTATTTATAATTCGCCCCGCTTTTATATACGCCTCGGCCGAGACGTTACACATTCTAGCGCGAATGCCGACGCCGACTTAACGTCGCGACGTCGTTCACGGCGACAACGCAACGTCACGTGTGCAATGATAATTCGATAATATTGAAATATCGATATATATTGTAGGTCAATAATCAATAATTTAACATTTTTTCTCCGATATATCGTTATATCAATATTAATTTCAACGATATTTTGCGATCAGTAATTTGTTCTGGTTATATCCGATTTCATTAACGTCGATTAAACCTTTACCTGAGTTTTAATTCTTTTCGAACAAGTATTTTGGACTGATTGTTCCAACCTCTTACAAGTAAACTTACCCAAAAGTTACACTCTGATTTCTTTCTAACTTGGCACAAATGTAGAAGTACAAAAAATATTTAAATCTTTTTTTTTTTTCATTTTGGCTCACTTTGAGTTTCACACGATTTATAGCTTTTTAATGTTCTCACTGCTATCATCAAGTGCAACGAAAATACATAAAAAATAAAATCGAATACAAGATATAAGCGTTTTTGATTTGCTGATTATGAATATGAAGTGAAATGTGTAAAATAATGTGTATAAATAATAAAATGTTTAAACAAAACATGTAAAAAGTCGAAAAAAATTATTTATACAAATAATTTCTCGGTTTGGTCGAGATTCAAACTATTTTTGACTAATTTAGCACAGATTTCAAATATTTCGGTTGGAATCTCGACTAAAGAAATTTAGAGTGGTTCGTGTCTCATCTATACCGATTTTGTTAAAATTTTAATTAAAATTACCGGGTTTCGGTTTGGCCGAGATTTGAATCATTTTTTAGCACAGATTTGAAATATTTCGGTTGGAATCTCGGCTAAAGAAATTTAGAATGGTTCATATCTTAGCTATGCCGATTTTGTTAAAATTATTTAACTATATCTTGTATTTAATTTTATTTTTTATTGTTTCATTTTTATTGCACTTGTTGATGATAGGAGTGAAAACATTAAAAAACTATAAACTGCCCGTGAAACTTAAAGTGGGCCAAAATGAAAAGACATGACCTAAATATTTTTTGTACTTCTATATTTGTGTTAAATTAGAAAGAAATCGGAGTGTATCCTTTGAGTAAGTTTACTTGTTAATAAGTCACCTAACAATTAAACATATCTGTTTCTTGTTCAAATTAGACAAAGACATGATTTAACTGTTAGGTAGCTTACCAAGAGGTTGGAACAATCGGCCTTTAGACCGGTATTCATAGTTGGATCTTATATTTATCTTAAGTTAATCTTTAGATGCTATATCGATTGTTTTTATGACACGTATTCATTTTCAAGTCTTATAATTAAGATTATCTTAAGTTCATCTTTAGATCTACGGATAATTTTATAGGGTGTATAGCATCTGAAGATAAACTTAAGACGATCTTAAATATGAGATTGACCTTAAATATGACCTGATTATGAATACGGACTACTAGACATGCATATCGGCTGAAGATTATCTTCAGAAGATATTTAGCTAATGGGACGACTTTGTTATCTTTTATCGGAAAGTAACCTTCTCATTTTGTATCTCCCTCAGCTTCCATCATTGTTCACCAGACCCATTCTTCAATTTCGAACGAGAATACTCACTCGACGATTCGGAATGGAGAATTCGCTCTGTATGAATGAAAAATCAGTGAAGTCCCAGTGACTCGATGTCACTCCGCTTCTTGAGTGAAATTTCACTCCAGGAAATTTGCAGAGTGTAATAACGTCAATTATGACGAGAAGGCAACAAGAATCGTGATATTTAATTTGTCATTAAATTTGTAATTATGTTACATAAGGTAACATCGTGTACGTGTCAGCACATAAATTTTGTTGACCATTATGTCGCGAGCTGCTCAAACATTAACCAAGAGAAAGATAGAGAGAGAGAGAGAGAGAGAGAGAGAGAGAGAGAGAGAGAGAGAGAGAGAGAGAAAGAGAGAGTGTGTGTGTTGACGTACAAGATATTATCGAGTAGACTAACAACAGGAGCGAAATAATTAATAACCTACGTATTTAAAACGTAAATTTACGTCGACACTATTTCGCAAGTCGCCTATACGCAAGTCTGCACGTCGTTACATTTCCGACTCTACGAAGAATGATTGTAAAATTATACGAGCACAATACTTTTCAGGAAGTCATGTAAATCCTGCGTGACGAAGTTAATACACGCGACACTGTAACGTTAAGAAATGGCTCATGCGAAAAGAATCACGGGAGACGCAAATCAAACATTATCACTAAAAAATTGTTGTACATTGTGTGAAAAACACAGTACAATAGTGTTCGTCAAATATCAAAGGATCAAAATTTGTTGTCGCGCGGCGCCGTTAGAAGTAGGAATTCTCAACTAATTTGTGTGTCTTAATTGACGTGTATTTATCTCACGGCACATTTGTGTCTATCGTTCGGGCAAACATGTTTATGAGAGAATCAAATCACCTGACGCCCATTTTTATGTACTGCATATCGCACGCGATAGAAATAATGAAATTTTCCTCTGTTCTGAGGGGGGAATATCGCCGATATCGTATCTCGATTGTCGATAATGCTGCGGAGGCGTGTGATCAACGTATAACTGTCGTGGAAATCGTTGGGAGAGTTGCCGCGAAAATTATTCAGCACTCCAATCTTCTCGTCGCGCTTTCCATCTCATCTGCGTTTCGAAATTTCTCTTTCTCTCTTATGAGATTAAATCGCCGCGTCTCTCGCTCCCTCGTAGAAACGGGAAGCTCGCTCTGCAACTTTGTGCGTCCATCACACGTCTAATTGCAAATTACGAAAGTGGAGTATCGAGAAACACTCGCGTGCGCGTTGTGTGCGTTTGCCTGTGTATATGCGACTCCGTGCGTCAAATAAGCACATCATTCTAACAATACGTTCAATGTCAATGCTATGTGTCGGCATTATCATCAATTAGCTCGAGTTCTTTCAAACAAGCGCGCACGCGGTTATCTGTATCGCAGACAAGCGAACGCGTTACGAAGTATGACGCGATAACGCGATATCCGTTGTTACGACTTTGTTATCAGGCCTCGTTCCGCGTCGAATCGCAGTTTGCCCGAAATTGCCTGTGATTTCGCCAAATTGGCGGCCGCCCGACACCAATGTTGGGCGTTAATCGATCGGACTTTTCCGCCGACTGAAACAATGGGCTTGAAACAATCGGCAATCAAAATACTCAGTCATATGTGACATAATAATTTCGTCGATTGATGAACTTAATCAAACTTTAGTATAACCGATCATACATTGATTGATAATTCGATTGATTTCACCAATCGATCAAATAATAGAATTAAATTAAGTAAAATTATATTTTGGATTCTGTTCTCTGTTCAACTTAGTGAAATTGTCTGTTAGTCGCAGACGATTGTAGTTTATCCGTATTATTTTTCTGAAGGGAATACTTGCTTTCACACTTATATAAACAAATTAATAAACAAATTATTCGTGATAACGTGCACGCTTGATTAATTCTGTTTGTTGATGTCGATTAATCGAGGGAGTTTTCCATCGATTCATGCACGCGCGCGTGTGTTTTCATACGGCGGTACCTCCAATTATACGACGTACCGCAATATCGAAAAATTGTTGACGACGTGGACGTTCTTTTCCGTCATCTGTGACGAATGAGATCGTTACTTTGACGTGTGGTTGAGCCGGTCGACCACCCGTCCCCGAGAAAAAGACAGGCCCGGGAGCGCGGATGCAAATTACCCGCGTTAATTATTCGGAAAGTCATCAGGTGGAGGCGCGCGGTCGCGAGTGACGACGGCGACGGTAATAATAGGTGCAACGACACTTGAATTTCACTCGGGTGGACGTCACCCGTTCGCCGTTGTCGTCGAGCCGCAGACAGGTGTACTCGACGAGGCACCTGAAATTCCGACCGACGCTTTTGGGAGACGTTTGTGTCGACGTGTGGCTCGAATTTCAGTTCGATTCTCAACTCCTCCGCGCTCGCGGAGGAGGACATGAAACGCATTCCTCCACCCGTCGTGGCTCGTTATTACCTCGTCCACGAGCGTGCGCGAGTGCAGCGGGTGGCGGGTGCCGCGTGTAGAGCGTCGTGACGTCAACGTCGAAGCGTTAACCGTCCCGTTGAAGCCCGGGGCAACGCGACGCGAGTCTCGATCGTCTGTCATTCCCATCTCCGTCCACCCTCGCAAATTCATCTCGGCTGTCGGCGACGGAGGAGCCGGCCGGAACGAAATCAGCGCGACGCCGCGTCGCACACGCGGGGTAATGACACACACTGGTTAGCACCGGCTCCGCGTAGTACACTATCGAGTCCTCCTCCTTCCGTCGATTTGATTCAGTGTTTTTCAGCTCGATTCTCTGCGACGTGATGTAACGAACAAAAGAAGAGAATAAAGAGGAGAAAAAAGAACGCAAGGCTCGTGCGCGGCTTTTCCACGGACTGAAAATACTCCCGCCGTCCTCGGCGCTCTTTTAGACCCGATGGCGATTTACGTCTGTAATCGTGCGTCCGTCGTGCCCGCCAGCGTGACTACCAATTTAATTTCGGACCTCTATGCGTGAAAAACAGAAGAGGAAAAGAGAGAAAGAGAGAAATAGAGAGACACAAAGAGGCGACAAGAGATCGCACACGTGTGGCACACCGAATCTGCGACTAACCGAAAGTATTTTCGTCTTTTCGCATTGAATTTCGAAGGGATTTCGGAAATTTAAAGTAGCTAGAGGAAAGAATAGGAATTGTATAATAAGTCTTACCGCTGCGCGTCCCACATCCTGTAATCCGTTCTCTTGGACGGGTCAACTCTTGAACGTCATCGTGGTCAGCCGTTCAGTGTGTCGCACGAAAGTATAAATCGATCGGAAACGCGACGTTAATTAATAATCGTACGTAACCGACGACAATCGTCAAATGTTACGAGCGACGCATCCCACTCGTGCACGACTGTCCTAATTAATCTATAATTAATAATGCGATAATTCGATGACGCAACTCGTAGCACGTGCACATTGTTTTCTGTTTAAGTATTGCTCTATTTATAGGATATTTCATTGAGCTCTCTCTCTTTCTCTCATCATGTTAGCTTTAAAACGTATCTCTTCGATCGAGTCGTATCAGAAGAGATGGTCGCGTCGTAGAGAAATGACAGGTATTTCGGATACTTGGAGAGACGTATTTCCAGATATCACGAGTTATTTACGAGTAAGTTTGACGAGACACGTGCGAGATTATAATGTGAGAGCAGAATTGTCACTCACAGGTGTACGGCGCCGAGAGACGCGAAGATAAATGCGCGTAAAAACAGGCAAAAACGGAGATTATTCGCCACGCTGAGCAATTATTTTCGCGTTACAGAATCCCGGGATTCCCATTTGAGAGACACTGATTTACGCGTGCACGCGTATCTGCGCGCGCGCGCACACACACATGCACACATCGCCGGCGCTCGCCCACCGACACACCCGCCGCCCACGCGATTTCGCGTTGCGCCCACGCGAATTTTGTGCGACGCAACAGTCTAGCGTGGCTCGAGTAACTGTAGGCGCCATTGTCGGCCGGAATTCCGTAGGGATACACATTGCGGAATTGCAAATCGACCTCCATCGAGCAGAGGGTGTCCTGGAGTCGCTACGTCATTCTTCTCTCTTTCTCTCTCTCTCTCTCTCTTTCTTTTTTCCTGCCGGACAAGAGAAGAGACGATTGTCTCGCAATGTCGTGATAAGGTCGCGCGGCGGATTATACCGTAAAATATTTATTCCACGCGTTAACCCTGCTGGAATTTTAACGCGCTCGTCCGCAGAAGGAAAGGCAGAGAGAGAGAGAAGGACCGTCGTCTTGCGTAGGAGAGCGTCGGCGTCCGTGGCGATAACGCACAGGGTGTCCTCCGCCGGATAAGAAACGGTGATGCGATCCAGCGTTACGTACAACGTAGTTGGTCGGAGATAACGCGTAGGAAGAGCTTACCGAGTCGTTGCCAAGCAACCGATTGACCTAGATAGCTGTCGGGTGTCGGTCGCGAACACGGCTGCCCCCCGCGCGAACAAAGTTGCCGTCTCGTTGTCGCCCAGAGGAGACCGTGGGGTTAGCCGGTCGAAGGGGGATGATAATTCGCGAGGAAGGCGAGAAAAGAGAACATCGAAGTGGGCAGCGCGAGCTGCCACCGAGGATTGAACTCAACGGAGGTTTGATTTTGCCCTTTGAATAAGAGACGTATGCAAACAAATGGTCAAATTTTCAGGTTTTGATTATCAGATCCTCCGCACCAACTTGAACGAGCCTATGAGCCTTATCATTGCAGGAGAATATATTTTCTGGACACAACGCCGTTTGACTAAATTATTTTGGGCGAACAAAAACAATATTCAGAAAAAAAATTGGGAGGAAAACTTCGCAGAAGTTGAATTGCCCTTTGAATAAGAGCGAGTTTGTCGCCAATTATCGATTCCTACGTCACGTTCCGAGT
Organism: Odontomachus brunneus; assembly: GCF_010583005.1. Lineage (NCBI taxonomy): Eukaryota > Metazoa > Arthropoda > Insecta > Hymenoptera > Formicidae > Odontomachus > Odontomachus brunneus. The sequence continues at coordinate 2,148,942 of NW_022639454.1, forward strand.
CAAAATTTAGTCTTATTTTCGATCTAAACTTTCTCACATCTTTGTACACAGAGAGTGCTTCAGAAAAATGTTAATATTCATATGGAGTATTTGCTTCGGAAAAACGTTAACAATTATATGAAAAAGTTATTTCACACATAAGTGTCAACATTCTGTATATGGAAGTAACTTTTTCTCCATATAAGTGTCAACATTTCTTCTAAGCAAACTCTCCACATAAGTATTAATGTTCTTTTGAAACGTGCATTCCTAAGGATCAGTGTATATTTAGTATATATGGAAATTGAAATGCCACTTAGCGCTTCTGAACGGCGAAAAACGCGCGAAACGCCGCTTAAGGCTCTAAAGAAAACCTTGGTACACTGAGAGAAAAGTTATCTAAAAAATAAAAATTATTTTTCAGTGCATGACATAATTACTTGAGAGAATTGTATTTAATATTTTTTTAATATATTAAAAATCTAAAATATATTAAAATATATTAAAATATATTTTTAAATTTAATATTTTTTCTCTCTTAAGTATCTTTTTTTTCAGTAGTAGATTAAGTAAAATCGAAAGAGATCGAGATAGGCTTTTGTATATAGATAGAGTATTAAAGTAAGCGTTAAATGGAATATCGAGGTCGAAAATAAAATAAAAATTGGGGATCTCTCCTCTCAAAAAATATCATATTAATTTATTTCACTTTACATGCAACTACTTCTCTAAAAAAGGAATGACTTATAAGGTCTCTAAAAAAGGGATGGCTTATAAGATCTTTCTTTGGTGGTATACCTCAAAGCCTATTTCTTATAATTAATTACCTTTAATTAATAACAGCATATCCCAGAGCTTGTTTATTATAATCGCCTAAAAAGTTCCCGCGAGTCTGCTCCGGTATCCCTCGCGTGTGAACCAAAGTGAGGTAAATTGAACAAAATTTGACCCTGCATTGCAGTTGAGCATAATTAAGGTACGCAAAGGGGAATACATTTCACCTAAATATACCGGTGACGCGTTAGGTGTACGCGTCTCGCGTACGGCTTTGCCTCCTGGAAAAGCACTTTCCCGAGTTAAGCTCCCGCGAGAAGAGGGAGACGTAGGCGACGCTCGTACGGTATACCTGGCGTGAATCACGAAGCGAATCCTTGAGAGGAATTCTATGTCGTAATTGTTACGTTCTCGCAGATATAATCGCCACCACGTTGCCGGGCGGTCGATAACGCCGTGCGACACCATTGAAACCCGTGCGTTGACAGAGGAAGTAGTAGGAAACGTGTCGCGTCCTTAAGAATAACGTCTTTCGCACGATAAACTTGGTTATCGCGCAATCTTCTCTTTTCCGCCAACAGTCGCGACGGCGCTCTTTGACAAATTCACAAAAGGACGAGACTCAACTCGGTGGCGCTCAACTTGCTGCCACGTTGCATCCGCATTAATGCAGGCTTTTACGTAACACTCCGTGAAACGACGACGTGCCACAATGATGGCGATCGGCGCCCGTTAATGCGAAGAGCGCGGCGCGTCGCCGGCGACGTCAAGAAGCTACGACAATATCGGCCAGGACGTCGTTGTGTCCCAGAAAATGATAAAGTCGCTCACGAGAGGAATCAGGTCGGAAATAGCGGTCAGGCTGCCGCGATGCAGAGCGAAAAATTTCTGAGAGTGCCATTCGTCGTCGAGAAAATATGTTGCGCGATTTTGTCATCCCTTTCTTCCCCTCTTCTTTCTCCCCGTTCAATTGCGAATTCGCTCACACCTGTTCGAGAACTAGCTTGATCCGGCAGAGTTCGTCGAACCCGTCAGATTCAACGCGGCAGACGAAGCGACAAGTTCATCAGACGAGTCCCGTATTAATAGTCGTTACTTGAAATTTGTCCCGTGTGATATATTCAGATTTGAAGTGAGATGCGAGTTTTTGAGCCGAATCGCGACTGCAGGCGCTCTATGTCGCGTATCTCATGTGATTCAAAAAATGAAAGAACTCAACTCTAAATTCAGATGAGTATCTTACACACGTGGAACAGGTTTCAAGTATTAATAGTCTTTACTATTAATACGGCCTCAAGACGCGCATCAATAGTCACTGCTTGACACTTGTCTCGAGTGAGATACTCAGATTTCTATTCAGAGTTAAATCCAAGTTTTTTCGTTGGATACATATTTGTATTTCTGTAATCGTGATTCAAGCCTCATCTAACACCGCATTGAGTATCTGCATCTGAGACTAGGCTCAAAAGTAATGACTTAATACGAGTCTAAGTACCTGGCAGTAGTGTCTGCTGTGTGCCTGAAGATGCAGCGAGGTGCTGCGATGAAGTAACATCTGGATTTTAGTGGACAAGCTAATAAAAATTTACTGCGTTTCGGGGCTCGCGTACCAGTTGCATACGCGCAAGTGTTAATACAATACGTTCGTTATCGAAAACGGCACTGATCCTTGACGCGTGCGCTCTCTCGACGCTCTGTTTATCGTGGCTGATGATTTCTGTCCTTTCTTCGGTAATTGGATAACATGCCGCGCTCTCGCGCGTCGATAAGCACTTTCGTCGTCGGGACTGCTGCAGGCCGCAGCTGTTGCGACATTATCGTTAACACATACGCGCCTCATTACCGTCAATTTATTAGTTAACCGCCGTTCGGAATTAACGATATATTGCGTAGGCGCACATATGCGCGCGCCTCGCGCGTCATTTCGCGCGTGACGTAGCCGCTTCCGTTACTACTTATTTTTCTCGCTCTTTCGAATTTTCGAATTGGAAGTTGGCTTTTTTTCTGTGGCCGACGAGTTTAGTCGAGGACGATCGAGTCGCTTCTGCAACGTTCCCGGCGCGTTCGCCTCATCGGCGACTCGCATTAATTCGCGACAACGGACGCGGAGAAACACGCGGATAGAGGAGGAAGAGGAGGAAGGTAGCGCCGATGTCGAAAGTACGAATGGCGAGAGAGAAGTCGCGAGTTTATATCGCGAGTCGGACCGGGGTTACTTAACGTTTAACGTGTGCGTTACACCGGCGGTGGTGTCGGCGATAAAGAAAATCGCCGGGCGAAAACGGCGACTCCCGTCCGAGAGCGGGTCGAACAGCCTCGTACTTTTATCCTGGCGAATCGATCAGTCCACTGATTGATTGCTCGCGCGCCGTCAAGTCACGTCGTCGAATTGCGTGCCGCTCGACGGAGGACGAATTGGTACCTCGCGCTTCCGGCGCGCGTAATCGCGCGTCCCTCTTGCCCCATCGGCCCCTTCCGGCTCTTCCGGCTTTTCCCTCGCGTTTTCGTCAATGAAGACGCGTGATTAGCGGCCTGAGGCCCCCGCGGCGAGCGACGACGCAACGCTACGCGACGCGCAACGCCCACGTGGCCACGTATTTCGCATGTGGAAAAGCGCATTCGTATGTCGCGGACACACGCCTCGCTCTCGCATCCTAAATACAAGGAGCAGGAGGATAAGGTGGCGCGGGGGGAGGGGGAGGAGGAGGAGGAGGAGGAGCGGGCTGTATGCACGTGTGCTGAGTGTGGTATACCGGTTGCTCTTGACATTATAGCGACATCATCCGCGCGCTCGCGCCTAGCAATTTGCTACTTCATACCGTTTGCGTGGCTTTTACTCGGCGACGTCGAGCTGCCCGAGGCATTTTCGTAATGCCGATGGACATACTTCGCGTGTAACGTAATATTTGGCGAAACCTCGCGCGCGCGCGCGCGCGTGCGGTTAGGCTACATGCCCGGTGCACACTAATTCTGAAGCAGCAAATTCGCGCGGTCGATCGATCGCGGTCTTATCTCCGCGCATCACCGTCGCGATTAACGCCAGCTAATGAGGCTGCGTCCCTCTCTATACTGAGAGAAACGAGCAGTCCACACTGAAATAAATTATCCGATATAAAATTAACAAACAGATATTTCCGATCAAAGCTGAATTTTTATATCCCATCAAGATATCCGACTAAATTTAAGCGAATACTTACAATCATAATGGCATTTCATCAGATAAACCGACCAATTAAAAATTATGAATTAATATTGCTCATCGGATGTTTCCTGATCAGATGCAAAAATTCATCGGTATTTCGATCGAAAATGTCCGATTGTTAGTTTCTTATCGAACAATTTCTTTCAGTGACCGAATCGCCGGTCACTCACCCTTTAAAAGAAATATTGCATCTATTGAGCAAATTACGCGTCAGTGCAACTCAAACCGAAATTTTGGTCGTACAATTTCGATCTCAATATTCCACTCTCTTAACGTCTACTTTAATATTCTGCAATCTATATCAATCTCTTGTGATTCTAGTTAACCTACTACCTTCACCGAGATTTTCTTTAGAACTTGCAAGTGGCATCTTGTGCGTTTTCTGCCATTTAGAGGCGTTAGATAGGCTGTCAGTTTCTACGTGTATTTAACGTACATTGAGCCTTCAGAACGTACAGATGTTAGAAAGTTCTGGCCGTAAGCAGGACTGAAATTTTGATTCGGGACAGTTGCTGGGCCAAGTGGCAGTCATTGAATCAATCGATAACTCATATCGCACAGCAGCTCATATTGCAATTCGTTCAGTCGACTGAACGTTCGCCTGAACGAATTTTATTCGTTCGAGCAAAGTGCGAGCAAGTTTCGTTAGCGCGAGCACCTGTTTTTTTTTCTCAGTGTAACGTGCAGACAACCTGCTCTCGTCTATTCGCTCCTTTGAGGAGTGATACCGGTGTGCGTCGGGTGTAATATTATTCGCGGCTAACACACGCCCGGCGGCGGTCGTCTACGCGTAGAAATTGCCAGGCAGGCAAGCAGGCACTCTCCCGTCTGGATAGGAGCCGTGAATGAGAGGTACAATGAGACTCTCTCACTGTGAATGGGGGCGTGCAGAGCCGGTGTAATAGACAATATAATTTTATAATTGCGCAGCGCGTCAGCCACGTCGTCACGTCTTAATAACGTCGAAACGGAAAGCTGTTTATCGGCAGCGTGTCTGTTTTAATAGTCGGCCCGTCGAGCTTTACGAGTTTTACACGGGACGATGTGTAACTTCTCTCTCTCTCTCTCTCTCTCTCTCTCTCTCTCTCTCTCTCTCTCTTTTTCTTTTTACTCGGTCAGTTTATCGCTTTATTGCATCCTCCCTAGAGCTGATACCGCGTGTTTACGTCCGGTCGCGAATAAAATAACACATCCGAGGCCAATTTCGCACGAGTCGTCTAAAATAGGGCCGGTCACGTCGAACGCCGTATGTAACGCGGCGAAATCGATACGCTTTCCTTGAAATATTTATCCGCGCTTCCTTAGGATAAGCTGAGTCGCAATTATCGATCGATGTTTATTTCGCATCGCCATTATACTCGCACAATTACCGCCGGTGGTGGTACGTCAGGTGACGGCGCACGAGAAATCCCACACAGGAGATGTGGCGCTTAATTTTTTAAGAGTCCTCATCGATCCCCCGCGCTAGTAAGACAAGGTTGCCCCGTCTTGGCTTGCGGTATGTTACAAAATCCGCATTCTTTCCTGGTTACCCACTTTGCATCTTTACCTACACACGCGTTCAGCGCGCCGAACGAGATCCACTTGCGCGCGTCTCTTCCTCTTCCCTCTCTCTCTCTCTCTCTCTCTCTCTCTCTCTCTCT
>NW_022639454.1:2154722-2167212 GCF_010583005.1 Odontomachus brunneus
TCTCTCTCTCTTTCTCTCTCTCTCTCTCTCTCTCTCTCTCTCTCTCTCTCTCTCTCTCTCTCTCTCTCTCTCTCTCTTCCCCTCTCTCCCTCCCTCCCTCTCTCTCTCATTCGAGTTTTCACGGAAAAATTGAGTGAACGAAGAACACCTTTTTCTTTCTTAAGAAGTGGAAATTGAATCGTTCTCTTATTAATAGAATCTATACGCCACACTAAGACGTCAAATGGAGAAATCTTCGCTTTTTAGAACGACGCGACGCGATCGCTCCACATTGAGAAAAAAAAAGATCAATCTCGCTAAAAATATAATTATTCTTTTTGACTTCTGTATTTTCTCTCATTACTTTGGCAGAAAAGTGGCAATATGCATATAAGGTTATTATCATCAACACTATAGAAAGTTATTTTCTCGTATAAATTCTTTTCAATTTTCTAACTACATTTCCAGTAGCGCTCAGGAAAATAGACTGTTAGTAAATGCACCTTGCTAGGAAACAGTGTAGCAAAATTTTTAATGACATGTTTCAGTTCTCGAGATATAAATAGCATATATGAAATGAAAGGATAGAGTCAATTACTGAAGAATGCCGGTCCACTCCTCGAGTGCAAAGTTCCATGGTAACTTTGACTAAAAGCTCTCTCAATGTGTACACTGGGACGTACTGGAAGGATGCTCATCCCGATTATAACTGGTGATCCCTGTGTAATTATAGTTGCAAACATCAGACACCTTTTCCTCCAGTGTACACGAGGGAAGCGTCTCTCTAACAAGTCGCGTCGCGTTTTATCGCGAAACTGGTCGTAGGAGGCGCGCGGGAGAGCGCACGCGGCGTCGACGAGAAGTGTCGGAGAATGCGACTTTCGATAGGAACGGGGACAATTTTAAGACCTGTTTCTTCAACAATTCGTTCGAGCGAGTAGATAATGGCGCCAGCGTGAATGTAGTCAACCTTGTGCGTTACCTACCACACCCTGATTCTGGATGCAAAAGTCGCGAGAGACTCGCACGGTGGTTTTCACCAGTTTCGAACCGCTGGAAGGCCGCAAGTGACGGGAAAATCGATTTTTACTCTCCGCGTCCGCGTCACGTCACGTCACGTCGGTGGTTTCGTTATCTTTTTTTTTCTCCCTTCCCGCCCCCCCTCCCCCTCCCCTCTCCTCCCATCCTGCCCTTTTCCTCCGCGGCGGCGCTGAATTTATTCGCATCGTATATTTATCGCGGCGGCGGCGGTGAGTCGGCAAACTTACGCGCCCGTTATCTTGTTAAAAACACGATGAAAAAAACAACACACATATATACTGTGCTGCGACTTATCTGCGACTAACCGAGTTAACTTGCGCATTAGATTATCGGTAATCCGATGGTAATTGATATGTCTAAATCCGCGACGGCCGGCACCGCGGACTTGCAATGAAATTGAATATCGTTACTTTGGCGACTTCAGCGGTCGGCCGAAGGGGACTCTCTCTCTCTCTCTCTCTCTCTCTCTTTCTGCTTAGCAAGTCGGCGTAAGACCGGTGTGCGTGCGTAGCCCCGACATTCTCTCACGTAATAGTATCGGTGGTGTCGCGTTGACATTTAGTTGGCACAGTTTTCGCGAACAAAATCTCATTTTCCGCCAGCGCGTATTCGATGCGCGAAATGATCGGGCACTTCTACCGGGAGTAGATATGTGTCGTCGCACTCTCATCCAAATAGAGAAGGAGCGACCTCTTCCTAGCCAGTAACTGGCCAGGAATTTTTCTTATCGACTGGTTCCTGGCAGGTCTGGGCGACGCCCGTTCTGTCAGTAACTAGACATTGAAACTAGCCAGTTTCTTATCAAACTTTCTTTTCTACAAAATTTTGTCAGCTATGCCTCGTCAACTTCTGTCAACCAGTTACCAGCCAGTATTTATTTGATATTTTCCTGTTCACTTTCTGAATAGTTACCCATAGACCCCAGCACAAAAACTGCCCAGTTTCTGATCCAGTTTCTCCCATTTTCCTTCGCTTCGCGGAGATTCTTTGGGTATGCATCCCGAAATCTTTCTTTTAACTTGCGCTCATGTGGAATCAACTCGTCGTTTTGTAAAGTCACACACCTCGCGCGCGACATTACTCCCACGTCCAAACGTTGGTGTCGAGTGACGGTAAATAGATTTGCATAATTTCGCATGCGGAAGACGACGTAGCGCTTATATATTCGTTAACTTCCCGGAAAGTTTCGCGCGCGTCAGCCACTTTATCAGTTCAGGATGCCTCGCTTAAGTTAGCGTCCACTTCAATGTCTAATAGCGTTATCAACGGCCCGACCGCGATGTTATTCGCGCGCGCGCGATTATCATTTTGCGAAGAATGTGCAACATATCAAGGAGCCTTTTCTTTTGTTTTAACCGCCGCAGGAGATACGGGAGGTGCGACAAAGTGCGGTGGTTTCGGAGTTCCTGCGTCGTGTATAAACAACATATACCCGTGTATGCAGTCTCGTATTTAAAATTGTCTTGAATTCATTTTTATATGCTTCGTGTAGCCGATGAAACGATCGGCATCTAGAGATGAACTCGAGACGACCTTAAAAAAAGATCCGACTACGAATATCGGCTCGAAACGGCTACGAATTTTTTTCGGCAGCGCGACCGTGACATCATTGAGTGGCAACTGTCATTTCTCGCGCGATCAATTCGATCGTGTTCCTCTCGGGCGGGGAAGGAGAAGCGACGCGAGCACGCGATGTGCTAATTATATGCGGGACATGTTGCGAAAAGTGTCGATCGCGCCGAGGGCCGACGCGTTTTGCAACGATTAAGAGAGAAAGAAAGACGGCAGGAAGATACGTTCGGGATATTCGATTTATATCGTCCGAGGATCCGAATAGGCGACTTGGTTGCTCGAGAACCGCGAAAGTTGCAACAGAATCAGCAACAGGTGCCGCGTACGAGGAGCGCCGCGCCGTACCGCACTATCGACAGGTAAATCGATCGGCTACGAAAAATCAGGGTGCATATAGAGTTTCGACGGTGTGTGTCGTTCATTGACCGGTTTAGACGGATTTCCCCCCTCCTCCCTCGCATGTCGTCTTGCGAAATACGCCACGGCGGTAGATACGTGTCTCCGTAGATAGCGGGTCATGTGAAATTAAGTCGCTTTTCCGGTCGTGTCGTATTGTTGAAGTTACACTGTTAAATATTGGAGGGTCAAATTTAAACCAATTTCTTGAGTTAAATAATATTTAGTTATTTTTAACTATCATATGTGTCAAAATTTACTATTTTAACACAAAACATGTGTTTAAAAAAACAACCACATCTAATCAACCCATTTAAAACAATATTAAGTCATTTTTTATTAAAACAAGGTTACACATTAACGTGTACATAATAAAAAATAAACTAAATTTTAGTCAAATTTAATACATTTTTTAAGTTAAATTATTTAACTCCATTACATTAGTTAAATTAACGACATATTTAGTAGGAGCAGTGGCGACTTATAGGAATGATTAAAAATAACTCAAATTGAGTATAATTTGACAGATTTAACAGTGTACGTTTCAGTGAGAGATCGGCAATTTCGTGTCTTATCGCAGAATTCCAGCGAGGCAAGGAATTCAATGTTTCATTTCTGCTTGAATTAAGCGTTTCTCTCATATTGTTACATGATCACACAGAGAAAAAAAAATATTCTTAGAGAACATTTTTATTGTTGACATTTTAAAAATAAGATTAATATAGAAATGAGATTATATGGCGTTAAACGAAAATAAATTAGTCTTCAATCAAGACGAACATAGTCAAATTAACACAATCATTTTTTCATATTGTATAAGCAAGAATATCAATGTTATTAGTTATATATGAAAAAGTGACTGCGTTAATTTGATTACATTCGTCTTGATTGAAGACTAATTTATCTTCGTTCAACGTTATATCTCGTCTCAGGTGAGCGATCGAACGTTCGTTCGAGTCTCACAAACCCAATATTGTATGCGATGGGCGAGGGTGAAGCATGTTAATCAGACTCCTGACTGATTTCCATCGCGAAATTAGCGATTTCAAGCGGCTCGTTTCAGCGAGCATCCTTCGGCATTTCCGCGTTAGAACACGCGCAGCAAAGGCGCGCAATTTGCGCCCCATTCAAAGTGACGGTTACTGTGTGCGTGCGCGTTTGTAACTTTCCATAATTAGCGAAACCGGCTATCACGAGCGACATCCGTAGCCGCTTGTGCCGCGGCCGTAAAGGTCAATTTAAGGCGATTGTAGCATTCTTGTTATTCAGCCGCCTGTGGGTAGGATAACGCGACGAGATAGGCGAACAGGTCTTTGTGTTGCGCGCGATAAGGGAGAACGGTCCGTGTCGCGGACTGCCGGCGGCGACGCGTTCTCGAGGATTTCAATGGTATCCTTGAGCCTTTTATCCTTGTAGAGCCGTGGCAGTTTACACGCGAAATCTCGTCTCCCGACCTCCTCCGCGGAATCGCAGCCGCGCCCCGGCGAACTTGAGATTGCCCTCCGCGTCGATAAGGAGCCCGGAACTCCGATTAAGTCGAATGTGTGCGTAACTCAGCGCGTCATACATTTAATAATATCATCATTAATATTCATAATACATATATTAATATATTCAGATATTAGCCCTTTTTTGCTTTACAATGACATCTTTTAGACGTCAAACACGCGAGGAAGATATTGTAGTAAAGTTCACGTTGAAGTTATAATATAATAATATAATAATATATAATTTTTCTTTTATAATATTTTTTTAGTAGCTGAACTAAAATGGTAGATTAAATCACTGTTAAAATAGCAATGTACCTGATATACCTAATATAAAAAAAACATTTATGCAAATAGTAGAATAATTTCGTAAAGAGTCACACGCATGACATTTTTAAACAAATATGCAGCAATTCCGATCATATTTTTGTATGATTTAAGTTTATAGAAATTTCGTTGAAACTCTTACTGCAAGTTTTCTTCTCCGTATACTTTTGTAAGCTGAACTGTTTCTTGCCACATATTTAATTTAATCTCATCATTTCGTAATAACGAAAAAAATGTGTGATATTATTTAAAACACGTGTGTGAGTTGAAAACATAAATTACAATGACGTTTTTATGACCTGCAAGAGCCTTAAAATAATTATTATTTGAAGAATTAACGGGAGAGAGAGAGAGAGGAGGAGGAGGAGGAGAGAGGATACATTCCAAAGTTATCCACACTTTAAATCCACCATTTTTCCCGTGGAGAGTAAGGGGAGGTGGTGTCTGCAATAGTTTGATACACGATACTCTCCCCCAGGGCAGTCTGTGTGTGCGTATTGTAAATAAAAAAACATTTCAATTCTCTATTCCAACTTTGTGAAAGTCGAGCAATACATATTTAATCGATCGTGAGTGACCTTCCGCGGGAAGGTCACAGTCCCCGTTGCCTCGGCAACCACAGAGAGAAATAAGAGCGCATTTCAGGCACTTTTCGATCTCGCGCAGGAGTTGCAGGACCGCTTCCGGGGCACCGGTGCTTAAAAAAAACATTCGGCGTGCAATTGGGATAATCTTACGCAAGTCAGATGTGACTTAAACGCCGCGCCGCAAGTCCAAGCGTGTCACTATGAAACACGTGAGCGTGCAATTTGACTCCTTTCACGCATCTCTTGCCATTTTAAGTCGCGTCATTTAACACACGTTTTGAGGCGTGTGAATTATAATTTAATATGCCTGAACATGTCAAGCGACGTCGCTCAAAACGGCGAGAAACATGTAAAAAGAGATCCAATATCGAAATAACACACTCGGGTGCTGCAGTGCGAACGTCTCATTAGCGTTTTTCCAGTTCAATTGCCGGCCGCGCTCGAGACACGGGAGAGCGTTGCGGAGTATTTTTTTTTCCCTCCGCTTTTATGCGAGATACATACGGTTCTTACAGCTCCGACCGCTTTTTGTCCGCGTGTCTGTGAAGCGTAAGAAGAGCGCCTCTGTGCGTTAAAAGACCGTGCGCGTTTTGAGAGAAAGCGAGTCGCGCGGGGGATGAGGGGTGAAAGTATCTTGAAAAGTTCACTTTTTTTCTGGAAAGGCTTTGAGAGGGAGAATCGAACAATAAAAGAATCTCGTACCGCGCTGACGTAAAATCGCCGAGCAATTACGCGCGCGCGCACTTTTACGCTCGTATCGTTACTCATTGTAATGAGGCGAGCGTAAAAATGCGCGAATATGTTCTACCATTTCGCAATCGGATTTTTTTTCCCCACCAATATTCCAACGATCGGCATTATCTATGAAAGTGCAGCCTGGCCGGCCGCGCTAAACCGCGCAAGTGAAATACACACGCACCCGCTTATCATCGATTGCATTCCCGCTAACGCCGGCACACCACGGTTGTGCAAGATTGTCTCACCTACCGTAACGCTCGCGATTTACAGGATTATCTTGCGCAAGGCGGCGCGAGTTACACGCGTGAAATAGTTTTAGAGTGAACGTTGCTGAATTTTAATCCGACGATCACGGCCGTCGATCAGCGTGTGTCGCCGGGCTCTGTTCCGAAATTTTCGAGAATCACCCCGCACGAGATTGAGATCGCGCGTAATTCGATTATAGATCCGTGCAACGCTGATAATCATCATCGTGGAAGAGTTGCAACTCTCCCCGTGTAAGACGCATTCTCGTTTCCTCTTCTTTCTTTTTGTGATAGAAAAATTTCGAAAAAAAGCGATAGAAGAAAGCGATTCTTTTGATAGAAAAAAAAAAATAATTAAAGACACAGTGGAAAGAACATCATGACATCTTTATCACGAGTGAACTTCAAGAAGTATCCGTTATTCGATAGTAAACATTTAACTCTTGGAAATTAGAAAGAAATAAATTCTTACAAAATATACCAAAATATTTTTTAAATAACTTACAAATATATTTTTTTTTGAAACCTTAAAAGAAAACTCTAGTTTTTTTGTGAAAGCAATTTATTTATTCTATTATTTATAAAAGAATTTAGATTTAAGTAAAGAGCCTGTTACACTAAATAAATATTTAGTAATTTTTAGGTATTTTTTCTTTTAGTGTGGAACACGTACGAAGATATCACTTTTTTCTCAGCAAATTTCACAACATGTGTTCCATAGGGGGGAATTTATTTTTCATTAATTTCCGAAAAATAAATTTTTGCTATACAACGACGGGTGCTTTTCCAGGTTTATTTGGCGGAAAAAAGCGATACCTTTTTTCTCAATGAGTTGCGCAACGTATTCGCGATCCACAGGAAGGAATCTATTTTCCATTGCTTTTTGAAAGATACATTTCCGCTATTGAACGGCGGATGTTTTTTCAAGTTCACTCGCCAAAAAAAGCGATACTTTTCTTCTCAATTTCGAGTTTCGCAACGCGTCGGTGTTCCATGAGAGGAGATTTACTTCCCACTGCTTTTTTCGAAGAATCAATTTTTGTGCTATCGAATAAAAGAGACGAATGCCTCCTGAAGTTGATTCAGCGTGAAGCTGTGTTGCGATCTTCCTCGCATTCACTCGAGATCTCGCGCAACAAATGCGCCAAGTAAACACGTCCTCTCCGCCGGACTTCCGTCGGGGGGAAAGGTCAAGTGACGCCGAAAGGAAAATTCCGCAAACGCGCGGTCGATCTAGGACGAATTTCCGCGTGCGGAGTTTCGCCCTGACGACACGGCGTAGTTACTGAAACGATATAAATCTCGGGACGCGATGAAACGCTCGATCAAGTCGCCGCCGGGGTTCATTGATTTAGCCGGCGCGCTCTCGTATACCCGCGAAAGAAGTAGCAACGGCCGTTGTGCATTATGCAAAACTTTTTCCCAGCCACTTGCGAGCGCGCTCGCTCGCGTTTGCGTCGTATCCGATCGAGCGAGCGAGCGAGCGTACTCCTTCGCACCTGCGTCCCTGCGAAAATCTCCCTTCAGGCCGGCTGCGGCGCGTTTCCGAGCGGCGGCAGGACCGAAAACTTTTCGTGTCGCAAACGCGCGATCTCGCAGGAGCGCGCGCGCGCGCGCGCAATGCGCCGCGTTTCGCTTGCGAAACGTAATTGCGAGTCGACACAACATGAGCACGCGGCCGTTTCGACATTATCCGACGATGTAATTCGGCCGCGATCGTTTATCAGACGATCGCGTTACGGAACGATCGCGCGAGTGTGTTTCCTCTGTTTTTTTTATTTCCTTTTTTCTTCTTTTTTTTTTTATTTTTTTGCACGACGCATCGCCGCGTCGATTCCGCGGAGAAGCGCGCGCGCGGCATCGATTGCTTCACGGTATACTCGTAACCGATTGACCTATGTCTACCTACCTACGCGAACACTACAACCGCGTCTCTCCTGTTCCCGCCGGTTTATCGAGCGGCGCTGGGTGTACAGGGTGTCCCACAGCTCGCGGCCTTAAAGGGATGCTGACGAACGATAACGATCGTCAGTAACACAATCGAGCCATCCTTTTTGTATTTCTTATACATACGGAACTTACGCGTGTTACTTTGTTTTACTATTTCAGGACTCTTATTCTTGAAATAGTTGCGTATACGTAAGTTTTATTGCGCATGTTTAATCATACCATAAAATAGCTGCGCAGTAAAATTTACGTATACGCAATTTTAAGAATAAGGGCCCAGCGGAAAACCTAACCACGCATGTGTAGAAATTTTTCTGTAAATTTTCCGGATATTCTTTCATTATCTATTTTCATTATATAAAATCATTTGCGTACAACCAATGCAACTTTGCAGAAAAATGTCAGTATTTTGTCGGTAAAGTTTTCATCATTCCCTTAATTTCGCCGAGAGCGATTCAGAGAGAATTTTTCCTTGGTGGAAATAGCGAGGAGTTGGGGGGGGGAGAAGCTTGTCATCAAGTTCCCGTGACCCTCTCGTCGCGGCCATCTTGACTCATGGCGAGGAAATGCTCTAATCCAACAATCAATAAGTAACCGTAAATTTAACGTAACAAAATAATGAGGAAATTCAGGTTAACCCTTAAGCTACGACGTGTGATCTCAATACTAAAAATAGTTTCTGTACAATATCTTTTGAGAAGAATTTTTGTTGAAGCATTAAAGATCACAAGTAAATACTTTAATATTTTCTAATATTTCATTTTTTCTTATCTAATGAAAACAAAATGGAGTCGGTTGAAGAATCTATAAAATGGAGTTGATAGAAAAATTTCGAAAAAAAGCGATAGAAGAAGGCGATTTTTTTTATAGAAAAAAAAAAATTAAAGACAGTGGAAAGAACATCATGACATCTTTATCTCGAATAAACTTCAAGAAGCATCCGTTATTCGATAGTAAACATTTAACTCTTGGAAATTAGAAAGAAATAAATCCTTACAAAATATATCAAAATATTTTTTAAATAACTTACAAAATATATTTTTTCTTGAAACCTTAAAAGAAAATCTTAGTTTTTTATGAAAGCAATTATTTATTCTATTATTTATAAAAGAATTTAGATTTAAGTAAATAGCCTATTACTCAATATTCTATGAGAAGAATTTTTGTTGAAGCACTAAAAGTCACAAGTAAACACTTAATATTGCCAAATATTTCTAATATCTCATTTTTTCTTATCTAATGAAAACAAAATGGAGTCGATTGAAGATCCCACGCCGTAATCAACGTTGATAAAAGTAACGTCGTAGCCTAAGAGTTAAGAAGGAAAATTGCATGTCATGTTAACATTGCGGTGATTCATTGATTGTTAAAGCAAGAAGGAAGTGTTTGGAATATTTTAGTGGTGTGCTCAATCGATTGCAAGTGTCATTGTCTGGACATATCTCTTTATTTCGACGTGCTCTGCAGAAGTTTTCGACATGCATTTCCTCGCTTTTGACGTCATCAGTCGCCTCGTTCTGCGACGAGGGAGCGGGAGGACTCGATTACTTCGCAATTTTCAACGTAATGCGTCTAGTCGCAGCTGAGCCCCGAGTTAACACTCCGTCAGAGTGAAGTCCACCCGAGGAAAATTCTTTGAGTGATACGGTATCAGTTTTATCGATCAGAGGACCGCACAATCGCAGATACAATTGTGTCATCGCGAGCGCTTCGATATTTCCAGGATCGCGAGTTCGTTACACCGGATAAAAATAAATGAAGTCTTTAACCCTTGCGCATCGGTGAGAAAGAAAGCAATCGTGTTAAAAGTTAACTTCGCGAAGCGACTATAGGCATTCTCCACCTGGCAGTGTGTTTACCGTAAATATATAACTTCTCGACGCGACACACACATATATATATATATATATATACATATATATATATATATATATATAATTGTATATTTAACACGACACCACCTGTGTGTGTGTTGCAAAAATAACGAAATCCGCAAGACTCGCGCATGGGAAATTCATTCGCCGACAATGCAAAGCGCACGGGAGCGGATTCGGGAAAATTGCGCGCGGGAGCAATGTCTGCGATTGGTGATCGTCGCGCGGCTTTATTAAAGAGAGTAGCGCGCCGGGAAATCTCCCTCTCCCTCGAATGTCAAAAGGCGGCGGTAAGAGTGAGTGCTTTAGGAAGCCTTGCATTACACCCTTGCGGCGGCGGCGGGAGAAGACGTGAACGCGGATCGCGCGTATCACGTTACAATTTCAATCGGTCTGATGAGAAGGATCGGCTCGTTTTTCTTTCCTTTTTTTTTTCGTGTTATTAGAGAGGCCCGCGGCTTTGATCGATAAACCCGATGGCCTTGATACGCGCGTCAGACTTTTCTAACGAAGTAAAAGTGGGCTGGCTGCACGAGCTGTGCGAGAACAGGCCAAGTCGCCTTCGTGAGGCTTTAAGAAATTGCACGTCGCCGATGGCATTCGCCGCGGCAAGTGTAATTTTGTCTCTGCCCGGCTGTCTGACTGACTGTTTAACGAGCAGAGGACAAAACGTCACGTCGATCAGCAAAGCTGCACAGTGCCGGGCATTAATCGATGAGAGGATTTTCTTTGATCGAAATAATCGGCAGGTCAATCATCGAGATTGATCAATCGGCATAAATACATTCGCAAATCATTACATCAACTTTGATGAAATTGATTGTTACTCAAGTGTGTGTAATCAGGCACATCAGAGTTTGATGAATTCCCCGAGTGTCCGGAAAAGAGTTGCGTGGCAAAATATTAAATTCCACTTTGATCTACTGAACTGTCACATTTCTTTTGATCCATGGCGAATACAAATCAGATATATTCTTCTCCGTTCCATCTTTTTCAGAATTCTACAAAGGAAATGGCAGTAAAGAAAAAGGAAATTTAGGCCCATATTAATAGTCGGCACTTGAAACTTCTTTCAAGTGAGATACTCAGATCTGAGTTCGGAGTTAAATAAGAGTTTTTCAGTTGAATCGCGATAGCAGGTACATAATGTCGTATCATATAATTCAACTGAAAAACTTGGATCTAATTCTAAATGAAATTCTGAATATCTCTGAGACAAACTTCAAATAACGACCATATTAATATAGACCTTAGATGTGCTTGTTCAAAAACAAAATCCCGCTCGGGAGGGGAGGGGGGATCGCGCGCAATCGTTTTAAGCCACCGCTGAAGAGGTTGATAATTAATTTCTATAATTTCTTACGCGACAGCTGATTAATTTCGGTGATTGATCGGCCGATTATTTGAGTGAAAAGAAATTTATTAACCGCCCGGCGCCAAAGTTATCCTCCTCGTGGCCAGAAATCGCCACTCTCTAGGCGACGATTCTGACGATCGCCTCCGAGGAACGGACGTTGCGTGCCTCGATGATACAATAATCGCGTGATATTACGACGATGGAACGCGCAAGGATCACGGAGAGAGATAGCAAAATAGATTGCAAAATACAATTTCACTCGGCGCTCGATATATCGCCGAACGCACGCACACACATACGCGCAGAACAAAACGTCGTTCCTCCGCGCGCATGATGCATAAATTGCGCACATACGCCGCGCATATAATAAAGAATAAAACACAAGTAGGCACGAAGGAAAACGCCCTGGAAGCTGATCGCCGTCGATCGCGCTCCATTCCGCGCTCGCGCAAGAGTCGCGCTGCGACACATTCAAGGCCGCTCGAGGCCGGATCGAGAGGCTCGAATTCGTCGGCTCGATTCCGCGGGTGTGTGTGCGCGCGCGATAGAAGGAACTCTCGCCCAGAGAGAAACACGAGTTCCTCGCACTCTCTTTCTCTCTTTCGCGAGCCCACTCTCCTCTCCCTTCCGTGCTCGGGCCGTGTCTCTGTCTCCCGTCGCTCCATCCTCGTCCTCCGTCTCGCTCTGGCTTTTTCTTTCTCTTCGGGCAGCAAACCGAGCGCAAACGTCCTTGACGGTCGCTGTAGTGACGGCGCAACGCAGCTCAGCGCAGCATTGCACGCCGTTGCGCTTGTGCGCACTTGCATGTCCCCTCGCCTCTCTTGGCCTCTCTCACTCTCTCTTTCTGTCCCACCTCCACCTCCTCCTCTCTCTTCTCTCCTTTCTCTCTCTCTCTCTCTCTCTCTCTCTCTCTCTCTCTCTCTCTCTCTCTCTCTCTCTC
>NW_022639454.1:2167834-2187235 GCF_010583005.1 Odontomachus brunneus
CTCCTCTCTCCTCTCTCTCTCTCTCTCTCTCTCTCTCTCTCTCTCTCTCTCTCTCTCTCTCTCTCTCTCTTTCCCCCCTTCTCCCCCTCCTTTCCCCTCGCTCTCTGCCTGTCTCTCTGTCCGCCTCCCTCTTCGTCTCTCTGTCCGCTTCTCTTAGTACGCACCGCACAGTAACTCTCCACTTCACCACGCGGATCGCAGTTGCTGCCGTGCATATTACGTCATCAACACCTTCACTTCGCTCGCGCTGTCCGAGCGCGACGTTGTTACGCTATCTCCCGTCGTCTCTCGGACTGCGTTCGCTGCTTTCGGAATTAGCGACGCCTCGGTGCTTCCCCGTTGGATAGCGTTTTCGCGACTCCCTCGCGTATTCAGCGTGGTCCGCGACGCAGGATCTAGCGATACGGTAATTATAGGAGAAAGAGAATGGGGAAAAAGAGAAGGCGAGAACGTCGCCGCCTTCATCCCCGACGGCGAGCGCGGCCGCGTGGACAAGCGGGCTGAAGCTCACGACTTAACCGAGGCTACTTTCGCGGACGTCGTTGCATTACTCGCTCCTGAAAGCTTTATTAACCGCGGTGCAAAGTTACCGCCGCGGGTGTAATCCTATCTCGCGCGCCGGCGTCGTGTAAATTACAAATTGAATACGTGCGCCGAGATCCGACACGAGCGGGCCGCGAGAGAGACAGAGAGGGAGAGTGAGTTTATGTACGGCGCGGCTTTAAGTTATACGTCCGTTAGGTGTTACTCGAGGAAACTTGAGGCGAAAATGTGGCAAAGCTGGCGTTTTCTCGACGTTTTCGCGACGACACACGCACGCCTTCCTCCTCCCTTTCATCGTTCATTCAGGTCGCATCCAACAATCCCGCGTCATCGACGGTCTCATGGCGAGATGTTGCGGGCGATGATCGGCCGGATCTTTTTTTTACAGACCGCTCTTTCATACCGCGCAGAGAGACGTTCTCGCAGGCGGAACGCGCGCATCGACCTGCGGAGACATCTAAAAAATGTATATCACCCGCTCTCTTACATTCTTCGCCTAACGATGAATGGCAGGATTGTTACATCGGCGGTATAGCGCGTCCGAGAATAGATTAACCGCCGCTGCGATTTAAAAGCACGGCCAACACTATGACGTGAAAGTAACGATCCGATGCCGAGTCAATAACCTGCAATAACTGTTTGACCTAAAAATGTCTCGGAGACCCTGCCGAGGAGAGTTTTTCCCGCGCGAGTGCTCCCAAGTCGCGGCGCGGTCGCCCGTCAGATACGCGAGCCGTCAGGACGCAACACCGCGCGAGGATCGCGCTCTCGTTTTCGCTCACGGGACTCGTTCGCGAAGGTCAGCGGCCGCTGAATTCATGTGATCTCGGTCTCGCCACCGTCTCGCACCGCTAATTCGCCGAGCGCAATTCGTTTCCGCCTCGCGTCAATCACCGTCGTCGTCGTCCTCCTCAAATCCTTCCCTTCGGATGTCCCCGCGATCGTTCATCCATTTCGCGTGGCTCTGCGCGTCGCGAGAATAATCACGTGCACGACGCGAACAGAATCGATATATGTAAGAAAATAATTAATACAAGAGGTAAGGAGAAATGATCGGCCATGAAGAGATAAGCGTTGTTTTTAGATCCGGAGTGTTCCGGCTCGTGATTGCAAGACTCGCGACTCGATCAAACCGATCCCACGCTGGAACGCATGCGTTATATCTCGCAAATTGGATTTGGCAGTTAACAATAGCAGTCGAAGGACTCGGACGGAGCAAAAGATCGGCTCTCTTTTACTTTTCTTTCTGTCTCTCTCTGTCCCGCGGTAGATCATAGGCGAAGATAACGGTTTAATTAAGTAAAGGAGATTACATCTCATTGTCGAGATCATACTCTCCGCCTTTAAAGCCGATATCTTTGTTGTGTTCACGCTGAAAATTCCTACGCATAAAGAAGTCCGATTCTATAGTTTGCCAGATGTGGGAAGTACATGCCTATCGCGAATGTGTGTGCAAATTCCCCGCCGCCGTCGCCGTGTTTCGCGCTGCGTTTAATGATGTAACTTCAATATCGAAGTTCCGGCCCGCGCGGCTTTAATATCAAAGCAAATATTCGCGCTCGTCGAGTATGCGCTCCTAAGTTCAATCTACGTTTTATTCATGCCATTCATTGCCTTGTTGTGAAGCTTATTGCGGGTTTTCCCGCAATGCGAGATTGAAACAGACAATTTTCCGGGAGCATCATTCTGCAGTGTATTATTGACCCCGTTGACGTCCGCGCGCCATTATTAATCCACCCTCAGAGACTCGGCTCTCCGATAAGAATTTTCACGAGCGCACATTCCCGCGCAGCCTCTTGTTGGGAAAGAACGCGATACTCTTTTCTGTGCAAATCGTCGCGCAAAATAATATGCACATATGCATAAATATGGATTATATCGTGTTCACAGGGAGTTCACAGGAGATCTTGCGCACGGATTTATAGGATATCCTGCTTTAGGATATCTCTAGTTTTTAGAATGTCTCTGAGACACATTTCAGACATTTATGTCGCGCGTCTGTGGGTATTAATCGCTGCTTGCATGCTCCGATTACTCCTCCGTGTCGCGACTTTTGTGCCGACGAGTCGCGTTGCCATTTGGAAAAAAGAAACGCGCGTACGATAATCCGCCGGAGAAACCCGATGGAAAATACGATAAATAAGTGGGACGCGATAGCCCTTTGAGCGCGGAAGGACGTATTTAGCCTATAGGCTATGAGAAACAGGTGGCTATAAGTTCTTATCTAACATCGATACCTATAGTTCGCCGTTTCTAGGAGCTGTTGGAAACATATCGGCGAGTACACTTCCGAGCGCGAAACTGCGGGCATGCCCGGAAGAACGAGAGAGAGAGAGAGAGGGGGGGAAGGGGGAGGAAAAATGAGAGAGAGAGGAGACAATACCGTTGGAAGATCGCGACAATTTCGAAGATAAAGAGCGCAAACAAGGCCGCGTAACGAGTCGAAGTTGTCCCACTTATAGGCAGAAGTAATTGATCCGGCTGTTACGTAAGACAAGCCGGGATAGGAACGTCGCAACATTGTCTCGCGGCGCATAATGTCCGCGATTCATATCTCGACGTTATCGTAACGCGCCGATGATGCCGTCACAGTCCCGTTTGATTACCGTCCGTGAAAGTGCGCGCGAGCAAAAAATACTCGAGAGCTGTCAGAACTGTGCGCGCGCTTCGATAATATCATTACGCTCGTTCTTCGCGTTATTCACCACCACAACCAATGCGCGCGTTTCTCCCACGGCTCACGCCCACCGAAATGAATTTCCATCGAAGAAAAATCGCGCGAAGAGCACGCAGCGCTCTTGCGTATACACTCAGAGAAGGATTATGGAAAAGGTAACGAATATTTATGCGGTGAGAGTGTGCGTCATATATGGTGGGTAATAATATATTTGGTTACACACTAATTTGCATATATTTGCTACGAGAGGAAATTTGCCTGACATAAGAGGAGATACATCTTCTCGTGAAACCGCAACTTTCCATGGAAGCGATTGCTCGTTCCATTTAAATAGGACTTGAATAAATATGTGATTAACACACTACGAGGAAAAAATACTGGAAGATTTATTTGTGGGATATAAGGTTCATAGAAATAACTTTTGTTCCGATGTCATTTTATTACATCTTAGTTTTCACAAGTAAATTTTCAGGCATTTTTTCTCAGTACACACCGAATAAATATTTTCCATCTTCCAGATACCTTTTCTCTCAATATAGATAAAATGCTATCAATCCCATTATTTATTCATCTATCCATATTATTATTACTATTTATTATAATTATATATTGTTTACTCATATGAAATATTTAATATTCGCTCATGTTACATATTTCATTCAGTAGCTGAGTGTGAGTTAAAGAACATAATTAATAAATTTTATTCGCTGAGTGAAATTAAGAATGAAAATCAAGCGTGCATAAATTACTGAAACAATCGAATATTGTGAATTCTAAAATTTCCAAGAGATTTGATTTAAGCTGGCCACACACACTTTCCGTAACAGTAACCGTAAGACGTTACGTAAGAATTGACCAATCATGTTGACAATCGTCGAATCGTAAGGTCATTTTTGTTGAATACTCGATCATAATTGGTCAATTCTTATGTTATGTTTTACGGTTACTGTTACGGAAAGTGTGTATGGCCAGCTTAAATCAAATCTCTTGGAAATTTTAGAATTCACAATATTCGATTGTTTCAGTAATTCATGCACGCTTGATTTTCATTCTTAATTTCACTCAGTTTTACTTACGAATTACGAATGTAACTTGCAACATTTCTATTTCTGATTGTTCGTAATTCACATTCACACGTGGCGCCGTTAAACAATGCGGCCATTAACACCGTGGTGGCGCGACATGCGCAGTTCGAGATTCACTAATCGTAGTTGCGCGCGTTTAGCTGCCGGAGTGTTCGATCAAATTCGCGGGTTTATTTTAATTCCGGCGCGTTCGCGGTTGAAGAACGGTTGAAGAGTGACATTTTCGGACTGCGTTCTAAGTTTGTTTCGCGAAACGTACGGCGTGAATTGACACTCGTCTCGATATATAGTCGCGAGTGCAGTGTGCAACGGATTTGAGGGAAGGACGCGAGTCTCGGCGCATAGGTTAGGTTATACCGCGCTCCAAGAGACAAGTTATCCTGAGGTTAGTCGCACTTGCAAGACCAATTGTATTTTACACGCAAAGAATTCCGAGTCAAGATCTCTTCAGATCTCTTCAGACTCTAGATTCGTGAAAATTTGTATCGCGTTCTCCTGTTTGCGGCTCTCGACCGGCAATTTTAGACTCACGACGTGGAACGATCGATGATGAAAGCTTTGCGATTCTTTTGATTATAATAAACAAGAGTGCAATTTTGTTCACATTATTGCATTTATTTTGCATTTGTTAATAGACACAGCAACAAATTTACTAAGTTACACTCCGATTTTCATATTACATTCATCGCGACATTTTGTTCGTATTTCTATTTCATCATTTTATATGATAAATATGAAAGAGCAATCTGATCAGTCACAAGAGACATTTTCTGAATTGCGTGATTTTCTTTACTTAAAGTTGCCGCGAGGTTTGTGTACGTCAGGGGGGACGATTCTCATACTTGCACTCGGGGTTTCCACGTTTCCGCAAGTCCACCGAGACTGCGGAGCGATTTATTATCCCGTGGACGAGGAGAAGCATCGCGAGTTCTGTGTCGCGAATAGCTTCGTGCGGCTGGAGGTCTCAGCACGAGAGAAAAAAAGAGGCGAACAAAAGGCGAAGAAGCCGATTCTCGGTTTCGTGGATGCGATCGGAAAACCGTGGAAATCGTCTCGCCGGCAGCGATCGATCGCGCAACTCGCAATACAGGTAGCAGCATCGTCATCGTAGTCTACTCTCTTTTTCGGGCTCCATCCCACGAGCGGAGAGCCCCGCGTTCTCCGCACGAAAGAAAATCTGAGCGATTGTGCCAGCGGAGTTACGTCGAATCGCGTCAGAGAAGGAAAACCGAGGAAGAATAAAGCGCGCGCCGCTCTCGGCGGTAGGACAGTGGAGCGAGGCGTTGTGCAGAACAGAGGGGCCTTAGCCAAATATTCCATTTGTCGTGCTACTTATCTATTGATCTAAGGAATTTCTGGGATAATTGTACGGGCAAAACAGTTTGGGACTGCTCGGAGAAAATGTTAGGGACCCGAAAAATGCTCGTAGAAATGTCTATCCGATAGCTAATCGGCATATATCAGATAACCCTTGTCGTATAAAGAATGAAATAATGGTTTTAATTTGTGTTTTATTAGTCGTACAGCGACTAATTGGGGAAGGAAATATGTGCCTATCTTGCTTTTTGAGTTCCAAGTTTAAAGTGGATGTGTCCGGAAAAGTTTTACAAAATATGAAATTCCTCTTGATTCATTTAAACTATTGTATTTCTCTAATTTAGTACAGATTAAGTATATTTTGTATCCTATTTTCAAGATTCTTCAAAGGGAACAATTAAAAGAGAAAAAGAAATCTAGACTAGCCTGTTTAAAACGAAAAAAAACCACTACTGAAGAGAACAGCATTTCACCGTATAGTTTCTTAATTTTTTAATAAATTTAAGTAAATAATTTAAAAGCAGTCATGGAGCGAGTTGAATTGTTAGTTTTTACTCGAGCGTCACGTGTAACGAGCCTCAAGCTGGGAATCAAAAGGGCAGTTTCGCGAAATACAGTTCCAAAGTCGCGGCAGCTAGTTTGAGGTAGAGACAGACTGCGGGAGCGTGCTCGCGGAGAGTCTCGTAACGCGTGTGTCCGCGTGGTATGTGCATCGCGATCGCGGATCGGCTCTCGCGCGATTCGCGAGAGGCCGAGAGCGATCGAGCTTGTGTGGGCGCCCGCGCGCTCGACGGCGGAGAGCGATCCAGCGCGCGACGTCGCGCTCGTCGACGAGGACACACACACCGCGGGCGCTGTGTGCTTAGGGTCGGTCGGTCGGTCGGTCGGTCAGCTGGGTGGGAGATCGACTCGGTCGCGCTCAGGGAGGGGGAAAGCCGGCGGGAGTGGGGGACTCGCGGCGGTGCGTGCGCGCGAGCAATCGTACGCGCCGCCGTCAGTGTCAGTTGGTTCGCCGCGGCGGCTAGTGTTGTCGTTGACGTGTTACCGACTGCGTTCCGGCCGACATACGTATTACGTTTGCGCGCAACGCTCACGCTACGGCGGCGTACGAACGTTCGAAGGCGAAGTTGCTCTCCCCTCGATCTGTCACAGTCTCTCCCTCCTGGTTCCTCCCCGCGAGACCAAGAGCGACGTCTCGTGCGAACTGACAAACTGAGAGAAGAAGGAGGAAGAGGAGAAAAGGGAAGTGATCGGTACATCGGCTCTGTCGCGGTACCGAGATTTCTTCCGGCTTCTGAAGCGGACCGGCCTGCCCGTTGTCAACGCGAACGGGCGGCGTGACGCACGGACGTGGGCGCGCGAATATCGCCAAGTTCACGGTGCTTTGACTTTCATTGCTTCTCTCTCTTTCTCTCCTCTTCCTCGCGCGCGCGCGCGCGCGATTTCACGACAGTGTCGTCGCAGTCGTTGGAGAAATAAGCCGCGTGACGCTTCGGCGTGATACTCGGTATCGTTCCGCGCAGGTATATCGCGTTCTTATCCTACCCGTCGACGTAGCACGTCAAGATACAAAAAGCGGCACGTGCTAAGTGCGGGCCTCAGAACGAACGAACGGCGGGTACGTGCGCGATCGTAAGAGCGGAGAGGCGGTCACGCGCGCATCGCTACTCGACGACGACGACGACGACGACGTCGGCGGCGGCTGAACTCTCGGACCGGATATACATGTAACGTATCTATGCGCGCCTACATACGACGACCGTAATCTGCGGCTTCTCGGAAGATTAGTGAAAACGTGCCGTGGCCTAGTGTCCCGACGACGACACGCAGGAGAAGGCTTGTACACATTGTAAGTACTGACAAAAACACGAGACTGCGGTAGCGGCCTCGTTCACCATATGTTAAGCCCTTCGCCGCGTTCCTTGCGAATTCGCCGCTCAGCTGGGACAAATCACGGCGGGTTCCGAGCGAGTCGAGTCTAGAGACGCGATTTTGGCGTGCGTTTGCTCGGGACGACATTTGGCAGAAATTCGCGAGATCGAATAGAGACCGGGGTCGTTTCTTCTCGTCCTCGGAGACCTTCCTCGCGGAGAAGACGCCAGAGACGTGCTCTCTCGAGCGGCAATCGGTGAAGAGTCTCTCGGCTTCTGTTGGCGGTGTCATGTTTGCGACTTAAGAAACTCGTCGCTTCTCTCGGGACGTGCATTGTCGCGCGGCCGAACATTCGCATTCCTTGGAGAAGTTTCTCGAGCGGCGCACGCGCACAAGAGAGACCTTCCCTGAATCTCTTCCTGCCTTTCCTAACCGAGTTCGGGCGAAACTTTTCGCCGGAACGGTGTCGATGCACCCCCCGCGAAAACACGCAGGGTAAATGCACCAGCGAGAGCGACGCTCGGTTTCCATAGGAATGGCTCGCGCAGTAATAAAAGGTCGTCTACGATCGCAATCAAAATCGTAAATCTGGCTTGCGAGTCATATCCGTTTCCGTATACGAAAACTTGCGAAAAATGAAGGAATTTCGTCGACGAAGATTCTCATTTTTCGCAAGTTCACGCGAGGAAAACAAGCATATGATCGATTTTCGCAGGCCAATGCCGCGATTTGAAGACCCTTTAGTGCTGCCAACGTCGTGTCGCCATCGTCGTGACGTTTACATTCTCGGAGGTTGTCAATCTCGCGCGACCGATGCAATTAGTCGAGATGAGTAATGGGGAGAAAAAATATGGAATCGTGAAGATCATCATTGAATAACAAGTATTTCCGCGAATTGAAAATAATTAGTTCTTCTACAACGGTGTCCAACTATCAATCTGTTTGTCTATCTCTTCTTTTCTTTTTTTTTTCTCTCTCTATCTCTTTGTTAGTAGTAATGGTTCTATAATTATCGGAGACCGCAGGTACATACGCGGCCCACTTGGGGTACGGACGTATTTCTACGACTTTATATAAGCGACTTTATACAGATTCAGTGGCGATCCACTGCTGGTTCAGTGATCGATCACTCGGCCCGATGCATCTACTCCACATTGTGCGCGAAATCAGCGTCGCCCTTCGTCCCTCCTCTCCTCCACTCTTCGGGATAATTATAGGTTATTGGTTGCAGAGTTCACTTTCACTTTGTAACTCGCATTGGGCTTATGATGTCTCTCGGACGCGGAACCGCGACTAACCTTTCCTAATCCTCTGGACCGCGAGATGCCACGACCATCGATCTGCTTCGAGCGAGCACGTCGCGCGGAGCAAACACACAAGATGTGCGCGCGACCAAATAGTAAATCGGTTCAGCCTCCGCCTCGAGAGGCCAATTTCGAGATAGCGCGTGTAAAAAAATACGCCCTCGCGCGAGCTCTTGCGTTTAAATCCACTGGTTTGACAAGGCGAGGCTCGTTATTACAATGTAGGGTAAGAAAATTGAATTACAACCGACGTGCGTGCGCGCTCATACGCGCGTGTGTGTGTGTACCATGGACATAGTATACATGGACTCCGAATGTTCTGTCGTCTAATAGAGCGAAGCCAACATCTGGAAAGAGAGCGAGAATAGAGGGGTTATAGTTTTCTTCCTATTTTGTCACTTTTTTGTTGCGCGTGCATCCATTTCTTGTTCTCATAATATTATAGCAAAAACACTCCGACTAGACTGGCAAGTAAAAATTTTACTTATATACTATTAGTATAATTTATTATACTAATTATACTTATTATACTTATTATACTATTAGCTTTACTTATTATAAATCTTATTGCGCACTTTGTGCAGAAAAAGACAGAGAACAGAAGGGCTGTATATATTGGCTTCTCTTTTCTGACTGTATGCGGAGTCTATGTATATTATGTCTATGGTCTCTTTCTATATGTTGGCTTCACTTTTCTGGCCGTATGCGGGGTTCGTGTATACCATGGTGTGTACACACATATTCCGCGGAATCGGCCGTTTCGCGGCAATAGATTAGTCAAGGTCGGGAGTATGTCTCGGCTCGCATAACGAATCGGCGGATCGCCGGCAAGCCACGTACGTTAATTCGTCCGTTACGTGCGATCGCGCACGAGGCGGTGTATTAGATCAGTGCTCGCGCTCACCGACTTGTTTACCGTGCCTTTTAACGAGCATTCCCGCGGCAATGGTGAAACAATTATTACGCCGTAACGCGAGAGAGTATCGCGCGATTACGCAAATGGCGGCAAGTCGAAGGAGGAGGAGGAGGAGAAGGCGGCGTTCGCTTAAAGAGTTTATTCGCTTAAACCAAATTGCGTGCTTAAAGTTATATACTGCAAAAATGTAACGCAACACCTATCGCGGTGAAACACATTCGTAGTCGAGAGATCTCGTGCGATTGGTGCACCGCGCTCGTGAGGAATTTTACATTGGATGTCGAAATGTTGCACATGCAAACTTGTGATAGAAGAAATATAGATGACTGTTATTCCAATGCAACTTGGCAGAAAATTATGCCATCCAAATAAGAAACTTTGCGTTATGTAAGATATCAGGGAAAACGCGGTATATAGAAAAAAAGAATAGTATTCACTAAATTATAAAAGCACTAATAATACCGGTGCCTAACTCTGGAAATTCTTATTGTGTTGCTCTTTAAATTCGGATATTTGAATCTTTAATACGGAATACATGTACGTATATTCCACGCTGAAAAAGTTTAAATACTCATATTTAAAAACCAAAACACTAAGAATATCCAGAGTTGGGCACCAGTGTGTTGTTAGTGTTTAGACTCGGTTGGCACTTTTACTTTATATATACCGTCTGTGTGTAACGGTCGGCCGGAAGACCGCTGTTTCAACTTTCAAATCAACATTCCTTATTTAGAGATGGCGATATGAATACATAAACACGTAATTTTGTTCGACAAATAGTGAATTTATGAACAGCTCCTTCGAGGCACACCACTGAAAGTACGCCCCTTAGGTTCCCTGGAAACGCCGGCGAGAACAAACTCCTTAATCGTTCGATTAATTTTTGACGCGGAAAAAGAAAACGATTTCTCTCGCCTATTACCGCCTGCGATACATATCTATGCGTGCTGTTACGATATGTTTACGACATAATGAAGGCCGTAATTTCATCGATAGTTCCTCGTCGCGGCGTTACATCCGGGAGTAACGAGAATAAAAGAGAGCGAGAGAGAGAGGGGGGGGAGAGAGAGAGAGAGAGAACAACGCGAGGAGCTGTGGGAAAGAATGAGGGAGATGAAAACATGCCAAGAAATTTATCGGACGAAGCGACGCTATTGTGCGCGCGTGCAGACTACGAAATGTAGGCACTTAGATGGACGAGTGTGATTTTGCTTAGACGGAAAATTCTGTGTGACTAATGTGTAATTGTTCAGATAAAATTATGACTAATGATAAGTTCGCAAACAAGCTGGGGCCCGCGCAAGCTTAGTATTTAGCGCGGATTATATTGTGCGGCGTTTCCGCTTGCGCGATACGCTCCTCTGCTCGCTCTCTTGAACGAACGTGACAGTTGACGTTGCTACAACGACGACGACGACGACGATTTATGAGCTCGCAAGATCGACCATCGTTTTTCGCTTCTCGCACTCCAATTGCGGCGGCGCGCACACCGATGCGCGGCGACGAGTGTGATCGAACGCGCGTTTACAGGACTCGAACTGATTCACCATCGATTCACTCGGTGAAAATATATATCGCGCGTCGCCGTCGTCGTCGTCGCGAAAGCAGTCGCGTCGGGGCTAAAAATATCGTGCGTAACTTGGTCGCAGTGAGTCGGCCTCTCTTTTCTCTCTCCTCTCTTGCTCGTTTCTTTCCCGTCGTTTTTCCTGTTTTTCTTGCAAATGCCAACGTGGGAAAGGGGCGCGAGCGGAATAATTCGCGCGAAGGCGAATCTCGCGTTGCGCCAGAGGAACGTCGCGGTTTAAACGTTCACGTGCCGCTGTCCCCTTTCCCTCCCCTTAATCGATCTCCTCTTAATCGTTTTAACAGTGTTTGCACGGAGATAGATAACATTGTGTCGATTTATGTCAGCTGTTTGTGAGAGAGGTGTCGCGGGAATCTTAAGCAGATTTGTCAAGACCGTGCAAACGCGCGCTCGATGCAGCGTGTGCGACGTGCAAATACAATACGAGCGCCGCACGCTCGCGCCACGTCACACACGTAGTTTTGATTACGTAGTCAACAGGTTGTTTCGCGCAAGAACGAAAGCTCGTTTAATTCAAGCGACACGTTCGCGCGACACGTCGTGAGAAGTGTATGCGCTTTAGCGAACGTCTCGGAAGAGCAGGCAAGTCGCACAAAAGCTCGCCCCCCTTCCCTCTCGTATCGAAAATGAAAATCCTCTGCGGCGCTATTATTAGTGGGCGATGTTATCGCACGGTAAACACTCGTCGTTACGCGATTAGCTCGAACGGCTTGATTAATTTTCGCCAGCGGTTGTTTCAACGTTCTTCTCACTTCTTTTTTCGCTTCCTCTCATTTTTCTTCGGGAATATCACCCCGACATAAGCTGACGCGCGCGCAAACCTTACGGCAACTTGAGCCCTCAAACGACAAGGTGAAATTGTAAAACTTGAGTAACAAAATGGATTTGTACATGAACCCGACGTTTTTTTGAGTTTATTTTCTATACATTAAAATTTGTGTTAGGACCAATAAAGAATATTAATTAAGCAGGAACAAATTTTTTTGTTGCATTAAAAGAATTTTTCCAATCTGACCTTAGCGCGGATATATTGCAAAGCTTCAACGGCTATTGTTGAAAAAATATGTACCGAATGGAGTCATCAGTGACCTTCCACCTTGTTTAAGAGTTAAGTATGTTAAATCACGAAATTCAGCAACCTTGAGTGTTTTATGACTGATCAGATTGTACTCATGTTTATCAGGCGGAGTGACGAAATAGAGATACGAAGAGGTGATCAAAATTTGCCCCGAACAATGTCACGTAAATAGCTTTAAATATATTTAAATAGCAATATGAAAATTTATTGCTGTATCAGTAGAACAGAAGTCTACGTTATTATACGATATAAATTTAATACTTAATTCGATACACGCAGTATATTTCATGTGCAAATGTGCTTAAAATAATTATGAACGTGTTTCCATTATCGATTGTCTCACGTCGTGATAATCGTGAGAGTCTATCTGCGACTTAAATCGGAACTTTCTCACACTGAAAGTTCTCAGAAAAATTAGTCGCATAGAAAAAAAGAATATTCTTGTTTGGAGAATTTATTTATATTGTTGACATTTTTAAAAATAAAATTATACGATGTGAACGCGAAGATAAATTAGTCTTCGATCAAGACGAATATAATCGAATTAATACAATCATTTCTTCATAGAATATTACAATATTAATATTCTTGGTTATATATTATTAGTCCTCAATCTATTAATTAAAAAAGATTAGCGGATGATTGTGTTAATTTGACTATATTCGTCGCGATTGAAGGCTAATTCATTCAGCGGCATATATAATCTCATTTTAACATTAATCTTTTTTTTGAAATGTCAGCAATAAAGATATTTCCCAACAAGAATATTCGGTGCGCCTATTCGCGGTATTGTTTTATCAATGATCATCGGTGCACAAAGGCGCGCTTCGCAGGCTGACCCGTTGATACGTATGCACGTACGGATGTTATCGAAGTAATTCAGGAACCCGTCGATTCTCTCCGCAAATATACGTCTCGATTGCAGCGCGATAATTTCGTCGCGCGCGCGTGCACGCGTAACATTGTTGATGTTCAGACAAGCGCATTGCGTAACATTGAGAGATTAATCATGGCTCGCGGCCCGAGATGGGCTGCGTTCTCTTTATCGGGCGCGTCGCTCGCTAAATATTGAATGGATGCAAATACGCCGTTGCGCTGGTGTCGAATTTTATTACGTCGCAACACATGCAGATAAATCCTACGTTCCATCGCGCGTTCGCGCCTCTCTTCCTCGCGGATTCTCGCGGCGAGCGAGCGAACGCGGCGCATCGCTCGGAACCGGCTTATTATTCCGGTCGCTCTGCATTACGATTCCTATTAAAGTGCGATATAAGATAGCGACGTGGTGTTACGTGCGCGGGACGAGATACGACGTGCGTCGAGCTCGCTTTTATAATCTCTTTCTCTGTCTCTCTTCCTCTCTAGTCGTTTAAATTCCCCGCGATCCCCGCCTTTCACTCTCTCCCGGCACTTCCTCCTTTCCTCGCGAATCTCCTCGCGGGATCGCACTTACGATGCATTCCTGACGTTTTCTTGACCCTGCTTCTCACCCGAATTTCCGGTCGCAGATATCGCGACTCGTAACCACCCATGCATCGGCGGTCTTGTGTGTGTGTTAAACGCGCATTATGTAGCATCGTCGGACGCCTTTCACCCGGCCGATCCGAATTTCCGCCTTTCGGCAACCCGCGACGCCGCTTTTTCTCCCTTCTTATCAGCGCGCGATGCGCCGCATCGTGTGATTCATTCCGCGCGATCAGTGTTTCCTTTCTTTCAATTCCTTTTTTCGCCGCAGTCATCTTCGTTCACACAATAGGGAAGGAGTGTTCAATTCGGAACGTGACGCGCTCGTCAATCGACGGGCGGTCAGCCGAGCATGATAATCTTCGGTGCTTAAACGGCCCAATCTCGCCTTTCACTCCTCGAGCACTTCCTCCTTTCTTCACATTTTTTCATACCTCGCCATTCTCCGCTACACGACTAGAAGGAGAGAGATACATCGAGTTTTTTTTGAGTCTTTCTGGGAGATACACGTTAACTTTTCATCGCATCGTATTGTCTACCCTACCACCTGCGTAAGCCCACGAATAGCTCCCTGCGAACGCGCTTCTCGCAACATTCTCCCCGGTCATTACTCGAGCCGTTCCGACCAACACGTCGATTTTGTTTCGTATTCCTCCGCTACTTTTTTATTTTCCTTCTCGCGCACATGTAGTCACACTTATCTTGCTTTTCTGTTATTTGTCTGCGCGGCGACTGTCCGTGTCGCAATTTTGCAATTTTGCTTCTATGTTGCTGCAAAAAGATTTTATCCTGGAGTATAATAATAAGTCGGAAATTCTATTCTACTGCGACGCGACGCGTTTGTTGCGCGGAGAGACAAGCGGCAGATAAATCGTTCCTTCCTCCGACGAGTTAAGTACGTTTCGATTTGGTCACGCCCGTGAACTCACGGTCCGCTGGAGCGTTACTCACTCGGAAACACGTGATTCGCGTACTCGCGCCAATTAACGATACTCCCAGCGTATAATGTCTCTCCCGCGTCGTGACGCGCGACTCATCGATCGCGTCGGTCGATAGTCTCACGAGCGCGCTCCTCTTCTCCCGTGAATTTCACGCTGAATCGGGCGAGAAGCGGTTTTAAAGATTTCCACGCGACGGTAACTGCGGCTTTATTGCGGTATTAAACTTCACGTGTCGTATTAAACTTCACCGCCTTGCGCGTCTTTATCGAGCCGAGATCGCCGCGTCGCATATTTCGCGTATTACGATCGTAAACGTAAGAAGGAAACGACGCACAGTGGGATCAAGTGACATTTTATGTTTCGGGAAGAACTGCAGTCTCGAAGTTTGAACCGATTTTTTTTTTATGAAAGCTAATGAAATTTAGAATAACTTTCTCGTGCCAGATTTTTGTTTTTTGCTTCCCTTTTTCTAAATCAGACATCAAGAAGTTAGATTTAGAAATGTTTTTCAGTCGAACGATTTCGACAAATGTGGCAGCTCGAAACTTTTCATTTTAAGAACAATAATTTTAAAAAATTTGATAATATAATAGTAATAATTTAGTTTTACTTAATTCAGTTTTCATACTAAATTTAGGTATTATTTCGAATCGATCTCTATGATTTTTCCCGAACATACAAGGATTTGAATATTTAACCTCTTAGCTACAGGACTTAGCTTAGTCTCAGGACTTTCCGCGGAGCTGTATTTCTGTATGGCAAAGTTCAACGCGGACTGGCGAAAATTATACAACACTGCGATTTATGTCTAGTAATGTTTTTCACTACGTAAGTACATTAGAATACAGTTTTAGATGAATAAATTATAATTTATTAGAAATAAGAATGAGCCACTATAGTGACGTATCGTTCAGAAAGATGGTATATGCGAAAGCCACTATAGTGGCGTACAGTACCTAAGTGATTAATTACGATATCAATGACTGTGCCTGATATTAAAGGTGAGATATAAAATAAGTTATCCAGTTTGATAGAAACAAGTTTCTACATCTGGCTTCATGTTTGATTTAGAAGAAGGGAAGCAAGAGACAAAGATCTGACTCGACGAAATTGTTGCCTACTTCATTAATTTTCATTAAAAAGAGCTCAAATTTCAGGGCTGCGGTCTTTTTTGAGGCATGAAATCACATTCGACACTGTCAATACCACCTGTCTGACGTCAGCTATGGTCGCCTCTTTCGATTGGTGTGTCGAAATCGCACAGGATATCCTGACATCGTGCCGTGCGCCGCAAAGACCAAAAATTTCGTCGTAACTTGACACGAGAGCGAATTTACGAGCGGCGCCGCGCGGTATTCATTTGTACA
This sequence comes from Odontomachus brunneus, assembly GCF_010583005.1. Taxonomy (NCBI): domain Eukaryota; kingdom Metazoa; phylum Arthropoda; class Insecta; order Hymenoptera; family Formicidae; genus Odontomachus; species Odontomachus brunneus. Next base: position 2,183,984 of record NW_022639454.1, read on the forward strand.
TTTACGTCGTAAATTCACGTGATTCGATCGGCGAGCTTTGAGCGTTGTCGCGCGTCAATCCTCGTCGCGTCTCCGCGACTTGCGAATTTATCGGGTCTCTGTGACAAGGCTGATCTCTCGCGACTATCGTCATCGTCTACAGCCTCGTTCCTTGCCCCCTTTCCTCCCGATATCGCTCTGAATCGTTCGAACTTCGAACCACCGATCGGACTTCGCACTCGAAGCTGTTTCTGCGATTATAAACGCGCGTGACAGGAACTTCACAGGAGATGGTTGGCAAATCGCACTTTGATATAAGTATCAATGCCTGGACACAACCCTGGACATTATTTTGATCTCACATTGAGGGAAATTACTCGATAAGAAATTAACAAACGGATATTTTCCATAAAAATATCGATGAATATTTTTATATTTAATCAGGAAATATCCAAGAAGAAATATCGGTTTATAATTTTTTATTTATCTGATAAAATGCCATTATGATTGCGAGTATTCAATTAAATTTTATCTGATATCCTGATCGGTAAAAATTCATCAGTATTCTGATCGGAAATATCCTTTTATTAATTTTTTATTACATAATTTTTTAAAGCAAGATATAAATATTTAAATTTTCAACATAAAAAAATATATATATAAATATTGAGTGTATATATATTTTTTTCTTTGTATCTTATTTATTATTTATATATTATCTATTATTTATATATCTTTTTTTCTTTGAAAGTTTAAATGTGTTTGTGTTTAAAGACCAAAATAAATAAGAATGTCCGGAATTAGGTGCGTGACAAGGAATTGCTTTTACCTTACATGCAAGAAAACCTTGTCCTTAGCGGGGGGTCTCTTCTTATGCAGGCCGACAATACGCCACAGAATCGCGAAGGTGCACAGGTATAGACTAGGTGAAACTGAACACAAGAAGAAAAGAAAATATCCTCCTCTCGCGCGCGCGCGACACTCTTGTTCATAATTCCAACGTCCGTTATTCATCATTATTAATAGATCGCCCATGTGCGGCGCCCCGCGCATAACTCTCTTCCCCGCGCGACCTTTCTCCCGCATATTAAGTCCAATAAATCCGACAATCGCGGCGACAATGTGCGCGCCGGCTGTTCCAGAACGGCCGATTACATTACTCCAAACAATGGCGTGCCCGCGCGAACGCGAATAATGCAAACGCGAACGAACGCGAATAATGCGAACGCGAGGCGACCGTTTGATCGAACTCTCGGCTCGTTTGTTGCCGCGGCGCGACGTGTAGGCGTAATAACGTGTGTGCGTTTATACTCGAAAATATCAGCGCCACGGGATCAGCGTGCGTTGTGCAACGCGACTTCGTTCGCCGCACAGGCGGATGTCATCGCTTTTATTATCCGCGAGGATTCCCTTAGCCCTGTGTCTTAATTCGCGCGGACGCGCAACGAGCGCCGCTATCAAATCAAATCAGCGAGCGTACAAAGTCGCTCACTGACCGGGGAACACTGCAGAATAACGCAGTCTCTCCTCTCCTCCCTCTCTGTCTCTCTCTCTCTTTATCGTCGTTAATATATGGGAAATTTGCAGACGCGACTATTCTCGAATTATATTGATTTGGTACAAAAAATGCGTCATTTCTTCTATAGAAATTCTGGACATTAAAAATAGAAAAAAAGGAATACAAAAAAAGAAAGAAGGGAAAAATAATATAAAAGAAGAAAAAAAAGATGTTTGAAAAAAATATTGAGTCAAGTTGTTCATTTTATTCGTAAGAGTGACTGATTCTTCGCGCAATTGGATAATTCCGTCTTCTGCTTTATTACACACACACACACACACACACACACACACACACACACACACACACACACACACACACACACACATATACACGAGACAAACATTTAGTATCAACTTGGCGATGGGACGCAGTGGGACGCGAGGAATCCGTAAGTTAAATCGGAGAGAAGTTTGTCGTCCTTCGCAACGTGTTACATTTACGGATGTGTTACGAGACTTCCCGTGAGATGTGGAGTGGGACTCGATTGATATCGCGGAAACGACGATTATATTGCGAGCGTTGCCGGCAAAACTCGAGGCGCCTGGGCTATTAATCGAGCAGCGCGGGGAATTCCTAGATATCCTAGGAAACAGTATTAATCTTGAGTCGCGCAACTCGTTCTGTCGTCTTCATGGTCGCGCGGTTCCTTTCCTGGCTCGTGTTTACATTTCGTTTCAATAATCCGTTTTCGAGCGGCCCGTACACGACGACGGCGACTACTCGTCGCTTGATTTATCGAAGGTCAAATATTGGAATTCGTGAGGATCGGGCAGACGAAGAAACGAGCGACAGACTACAGTTTATTATTGCGTTCGCGGCTCGGGCGGAAATTGATGCCGACGAAATTCGACGACGTATATCTCAATTTGTAAATTTGAATAGATATGTAGATGCGCGCGCACGCAACTGTCATATAATTGAATCGACTTTGCATTTCGTAGATTGGACGTCTCATCTGCGCATTAAATTTCCGCGGAAGTGCGAATCGCGCGGAACTCCGCGGAAATTTATTGGATATTTCACTCAGCCGGAGTGAATCGATCGGCCGAACATTGTTCGATGACTCAGCGACATTTCGGTCGATCCGGTCGTGCAGCACAAATAGAAAGCATTTTTCGCAATTGTGTGCACGGAAAACAATTTTCGGAGAGATATAAACGATTCAGAAATTCGCGTTAAAATTGTCAGAATATCATTAAAATTGGCCGCGAAAGTGTCGACGATTCGCACTGAATTCTCCGACGACTTGAAACGCGATCCCTTGGACCGTTCATGTTTTACGAGAGAGATTGGTTCATTCGACGGGGAGAGCTATATCTTGTTTCCTTATAATTGTATCAAATTGACAAGAGCGTCTTATACGTAAGCACTCCGCGTCGCCGCGGTTGCCGATCGCGCGAATATTGAACGTCTGCCTCGCGAAATCGCCGTAACGCCGACTCGCTCGACGAAAGTGGCGTGCGAATATAGGACGGCACGGTTAAGGGTTAATCCTCTCGAGGCCGTGGCGGCATGCGATGCACGGTATACGTATTCGCTACCGTGTACTTAACTGCGGAGTTAGCCCACGTTCGTATTGTTGCAAAACGGGCGCGCGCACGTCTTCCTTGACATTAAAATGTGCACTTGCGAGCCGCGTTCCATCGCGAAAGCGTAATATCTCCGCGCCCACCGTTCTCTCTCTCTCTCTCTCTCTCTCTCTCTCTCTCTCT
>NW_022639454.1:2187808-2237277 GCF_010583005.1 Odontomachus brunneus
TCTCTCTCTCTCTCTCTCTCTCTCTCTCTCTCTCTCTCTCTCTCTTCCTCTCTCTCTTTTTCTCTGTTTCTCTCTGCCTTCTCTCTCGATTACCTTTACTCGCCCTTCTGTCACACTTCTCTCTTTTTAGCGCTTGTAATCGCCGCATAATGCGACGAGGCGAGGCGAGCCTTTCATTTGCGAGGGTCGCGAAAAATCGTTATTCGTTTCCGAGCGCAATGTCGCAACGCCAGTCTCTCTTCTGCAGACTTTTTTTAATGAAATTCTCCATTAAAATGATCAGGCGATTCGCAGTCCCATTTGGGAGGAGGGTATAATTTGAGATACGGTTTCGCAATATTAGAAGCGAAATCGTAGGAGGACGTTTCTCGTTCCTCTCGTTGTCGTCGCGCTACAAAGTAACGCTCGGTCTTGGCGGGCGCGCGCGCAGCGCTCATTCGCGCAGCGAGCGCGTTGCTCAATATTCCGCAGAACCTCTCTCGCGCGCTCCCATGTTTCTCTTCCCTTGATTCCGTGTGACTCCGCGGCAAACTCGCCTCGTATTTTCTCAGTCTCACATTCAGCCGAGTGCGTTTTATCGGAATAAGCACACAAGGCGCGATGCAAATCGCGTTATTCAAGCCCGTCTTTCCAATCGCTGCCTTCCTCGCCACTCCCGCCCCCTCACCGCGTTTTCGCATTATACGCACGTCGCGATCTCGCGTGCAATTGAAGAGACGTAGGAAAAAAGAAGTGCACCTCGAGAGACAGTACTGACTCTGGTGGTCGGCCAGGTCGGAGTCATTTCTCCGAGCGGATCAGTCCTGAGTCGAGATCCAGAGAAGTCCGTACGACAATTTCGGAACACATTCTCTTTCTCTCTTTCTATATATAGAATATCTACATACACCCACACAGACGTATACACGTGCACTTATCGTGGCACTTACCAGGACTTGTTTTGATATATCGCTTACGGACATGCGCTCCGGCATTTTCTTTATCTTGTCCACGATCAGATGTTATTAATGGAGCGAGGCGTGCACCTTGCGCACGCTTCTTGTTTACGATTGCGTTGCTTTCCTTTCATTATCGCGGCGTTACGCACGTTAATGCGTCGTCCGAGACCGTCTATCTCTCTCTTTCCCCTTTTATTTTTCATGGCCGAGCGTCACGCGTTCTCGTCGTCCATTGGGTCAAGTGCGGCTACGAGCATCATTACATACATTTCGTTTGCATCTATTTTCTCTCACCGTTTGTTCGCTCGCTCCCTCGCTCGTACTCGTATCCATTCCCGTCGCAATCTCTCTTCTTCTTTCTTTCCTCTCCCTTTCTTTCCGTCTTCTCTCCATTCTCTCTCGCGCATTCGAGCTCGCGCATTATTCGTTCGTTCGTGTCGACCGTGACGGTGTGTGTCCGCTTTCGCGATTTATTTCCGCAGTTGCGCCGTCGCTCCGCTGTTGCCTTCTGTTATTTTTTATCACAGAAAAGTTCGCTCTCCGCGGACTCCATTTTCTCCGTGCGCCAATGTGGCTGAGATACACCTCCCACGTGTTTCCGCCGTGAAACAACCTCGTGAGTTCGCTGGAATTCGCGAGATTGAAAATGGGGAAGATGACGAATTAGAGCGATCCTCTTGCGCACCCAGGAGAACGTAATCTTATTCTTGGACGATATTCTCTTACGTATGGCTTGGAGAGTATTCTCCTAGAATCAAAAGAAAAATATTCCAACACTCCAAAAATGAATTCTAGTTGCAAAGTGCTAATTTCGTAATACTAGAATAATAGCCAGATCTGTTGCTGTCGAAAAGGAGAGAGAGAGATCCTTCCCGGCTGCGGGATATACGAAGATATAAAAGGTTAATTTCGAGGCTCGCCCACACTCGTTCTCACACACTCGCGTCTCGAGCTTCTGGTCCCGACCGAGTTACGAAATCCGAGATTCCCCGAGTCAGAGCCAGGAAACGGCTCCTCGCGCTCTTATATCGTAATCGCCCATCGCTGTGCCGCGGCGAGAGAGGCGAACTTTTTTTAACTGCGATTAGATTCACCTTTCTATTCATTCGACATGCATAATTGTTAAATAACCCGCTGGAGAGTGCAGTATTTTACGTGGTCGCGCTCGCGTCTAATAGAGTTGCGAAAAGCCCGCTAATTGTAATAATCGATCGAGAGCAAACACACGCGCGCGCGCCACATGTGCATACATACACACGGCTAATGCGATCAGTTCCGGCAGACATTTTCGCAGCGCGCGCGAAAGTACCTCGGCGGCGGATCGGCCTTCGAAAACGCGATAGAAAGTCCGGGAGAAAAGATTTTTCGCGCGCTTCGATCGTACTTTGCGAGCGACTGTGCGTGCAGCACATGTAAAATTCCACCGATTTAAAGCGTCTCTCATCGAGAAATTCATCACGATTCAATATGCGGTAGCGAATTTCTCCGTTTCAAGCAGCAAATTTCTCTGATGCGTTTCTCTCTCTTTCTCGTTTTCAAATCACCTCGATTGCGACGCGGGACACCCTGTATATTTGGAGCGGTCGAGCCGAAGTAAGACGTAAGGCGCGCGTGCACAGACGTTCGAAACAGGTGACGGCCGTCTAAGGTAAAAGTGCATAATTAATGTCCGTCTAAATACGGTGTGGCGAGACGAAAGACTTACCTCGGCGCTGACTGACTCCGCGCGGCCAATTAGAGGCCGGCGAATGTCGGGCAGCGAAAAACGGCCCCCAAAGTGGTCAAGCTGAATTGCGTTCTTTCGAGTACTTCTTTTTTCTTACTCTTTTCCTTTCCTTCTCTCTCTCACACACACACTCTCCTGTCCTTCCCTCCCTCTCTCTCTCTCTCTCTTTCTTTTCTTTCTTTCCTCTTTCCCGCGCTTGTGTTCTCTCCTCGCGCCTTCCTGCCTATATCCTCTTTTTCGATCGTCTTTCTACACGGCCTTGAGGGCCGGCACTTATTTCTCTTTACCGTCGCGGTTTCGTCATCGATCGCGATCACGTGTCTCTCGCGTGCGGAACGTATCTCCCGCGCGTATGCATTTCTCTTCACTTTTTTCCAATTAACGCGGAAGTCGCGTTCGCTCGTCTCGAACGCGACAAAGTTAAGCGCGAACCGCGCGCTGAGGATGCATCTTGTTAGGCGCGAGACGCAATGTGTTAAAAAATATGTAGGAGTATGTCGTACGATACACTTTGCCTCTCTCTCTCTCTCTCTCTCTCTCTGTACAGTGTGTCATTATAATGTAGCAGCCGAGCGAAATGTTGCTACGCGCTCAGGCATGACATATTAAATTCCGTGAAATTACATATTATGAGACAATATTGCGTAAGTCGCACAAAGTAGAGTGTGCGAAACCAGAGTCGTATACAACGCGCAGCTACTTGAAACTCGCCGAACGATTATACCTCGATGTAACCTGACGTATATACCTTACATACATATCCAGCTAGCCAGCCAGCCACCGAACCGAAAGCGCGGCCTGCGGTTTGCGAGGTGCTCGCGAATTTGCCGGTTGTGCAAGTGAGCGAGAATCATCGACGACTATCGACGATCAGAGCGCGAGTACCACGAAAATTGCGCGCGCGCACCACGTACGGCTATCTCGGTTTTGAACGAGGCGTTGAAAGTTCGCGTTTGATCGCGGATTACGTTCCTGCAGTCGTTAATGGCTGGCCGCTAACTGCGGCTCTCGTAACTCGTCGACGCGGTGAGATTCGCGGAAAAGTGGAACGTCGCGCGGGATCGGTCGATGGAGGAGCGAAAACGAGATACGGTGTACACCGCGAGAGCTGCAATGAAGCCCGAACGTTTCCTACATTGATGCAAAAAGCGTTCGGCGGCTATAATTGCGCGGCGGATTGTAGCCAGGGGAACAATTTTCGCGATAAACGCCGCGCCACACGTTGGTGTTAGTGGTAATAACTTCATACGCATATTGTTACCGCTGCTTTTCTTTTCGTTGTAACAGCAAAAAGCATAATTGGCGCCGATCTAGCGAGAGAAATTGTGAGCGTCTTCTCTCTTCCTACTTCTCTCGCGGTGCTGGCTGGCTGGATATGCGCGTGCGTGATCATCGTACGTGTCGTTTACGCTAATCGTCAGTCATCTTGACAGCTGCAAATATCGTATCATATTGTATCCGGACGGGATTAGAAAGATTAGTGACTCTTGACCCAGGAAACGTTCAGCAGTGCATTGGGCATTAATCGATGAGAATTTCCTTTGACCGTACGATTAATTGACAGATCAGTCATCAAGACGAATCAATCGTCATGCATAAAGTACGACAAACGTTATCTTATCGACAATGGTGAAATTAATTATCAATAAAACTTTTAGGTATAGCTCGTTACACAGAGATGAATAATTAATTCCATCAAACGATTCAATTATTTGTGCTTACATACATGTGACGAGTGATCGATGTTGACTATTGATTTGCCGCTTACTCTAGTCCAAGAAAATTCTCATCGATCAACGTCCGACACTGATGCTACTTTTCTCGACTTTTTTTGCCGAAAATTTGTGCACTGTGCTCGTCACAGTGCTTCAACCGCGCTTCGCCGCGAGACTCGCTTGTTCTTGAGAGCCGCGGGACTCGAACTCGCTCTAGTTTAGCCCTGCTGAAGGAATGTGGCTAGTTTTCAAGGTTCGCTGGCACGTACCAGGACGTGGTATGCACCTGGAAACGCGCGCGACGGTGAGCAATAACCGATCTCGTTATGATTGGTAAATCAGCAGCCACGGCTGCTGCGTGAGCGTTGTCACTTTGCATGCCTCCTTATTTATTCCTTCCTCTCGTTCTCACGTCGCTGTTTTTCCCCGCGCGACGTGACCGACATGCTCTTTGTGCTCTCAGACCCGTGACAAGTGCACGAATAGCGGGGATTCTTCGCGAAATTTCGCGAACGTCGTCATCCGCGCGGCATTTTTCGAATCTTCAACAGTAAATATTTTGCTTCCGAGGCAAAGAGAGAGAGAGAGAAGTGGAACAGGTATTTTCTTTCACTTTGCTCATTCTTCTAGAATCCTCTCTCCGCTTTCGCATACTCGACGTTAATATTTCCGCGCAATTAATTCCCCCGCACGCGTTTCCGCAAAGGAAGATGCACGCGAAAATCCATCGGACAGAGATCGAGCGCGCTTTCTCCCGCGGTCGTTCAAACGCTCCGCCGTCCTTTCCTGCTTTATGGCGATTTTGCGCTCGCGCTTGTCACGAGTACGATCGTCGTCCCTGTCTGATTGCTTTCCTCCAGGGCGACACCACCAGACGCTTGGCCGCGAAGTCGCAAGAAAGAAGCCGCGACGGCGCCGCGAACCTTCTGCCGCGGTCACTCGTGGGAGGAGTCGCGCCTCTGTCAAGGTCCGCCGAGTATTCTTATCGAGGTGGCGGCTAAGTACTCCGTCGTGTCCCACATCGGTGTATCGCGCGAGGTCGCGCGATCCGCAGATCGCAGCCACCTGCGAAAGGTGAACGCGACGCGAGTCTGCCGCGCTATGGGTTCCCGGAAAGCCTCGACCGAGAAAACTGTTTTTTTTTTTTTCTTTAATTCTTCCAGATTAATCAGTTCGGGAACGATCGTTGCAATCAATTACAGCGATAAGACGTGACGTTAGTTCAGAATCCTGCAAATCAAGGTACGATTATATTCGATCCGGACCGAATTCATTATCAAACACAACCTACGTCTATGACCGCTTTGATGAAGTCCCGAACTTGTTTGCGTATTGACAATCATCCCGATCAGAATATATAATATAGTGTAGTAAATATGTTGGTATGTGCCCTTACCTGTTTGTTCTGAATTAACTATGATGAAATAATCTGTAGAACTATACAATTCTTCGTACCCCGAGTTTACGGTACTATTCACGTAACTCCAACCAAGCCACAAAGCATTCGAGATTACATGAGAATTATAAGCCAATTTAGCTTGAACAGGTTGATTCCAAGCAGTTAGGTGGCTTGTACAAGATGATGTTGTCAGGTCCTGATTGTAAGTAAGGTCGTGATTATCAATAATCCTGACTATTAGTAAAATTCTGATTTTGTTGCGTTACACGACTTACCAGGACCCGATGACATCATCTTTTACAAAACTGATACAACTGGTTAAGATCAATCTGATCACGAGCATAGTGTCAATTTCTAGTCGGGATTTTGCTGACGAGAAAAACGTCCCAGACGCGCTCTGACTTCACCAAAGTGGAAGATACAGGTCGACCCAGATTATAGTCGATAGTGAATCGGGCTGAATCGAGCGCTATGGAGCCCTGACTTGCGCAGGGCTTTATATTAGTCCTGATCACACAGTGTAATCTTCCTTCTTCACGCGGAATCGGTCGGTCGGTTTTGCGCGAGCACACGGCGCGGCGATGCTTCATTTGTCAGTGTCTTGTTTGCCGGCACAATACCGAGACGCGCGCGCGAAACTTCTTCCACGATAACGATGTCAGACACTTGATAGCGGACATCGTAGTTCTGTAGATCAAAGGTCGGTAACCGCTGGTCGGGTCCTCGCTTCTATTCGAACCCTACACTGTACATGTGCGACTACGGTATAGGTCATCGCGATCGCTTTGTAAATCCCTCTACCTGTCTCACCCACTCGTCATTTTTATGCGCGACTCTTCTCTCTCTCTTTCTCAAGCGAAGTAATGCAAAATTCCACGAAAATTTCAGATACAAATCGAAGCACGGTGAGCGAGTCGAAATTTCAGTCCTACTTGCGATACGAAATATTCCATTTAACGTCTGATGTGTCATTTCTTATTTTTCTCTTTTATTTCTCTCTCTCTCTCTCTCTCTCTCTCTCTCTCTCTTTCAGTTGATTAAACACACTGATCCTTAAGAATATAAAAATGTTCGGAGTTCAGAATCAAAATTTTGATCATCAGAATTTGATAATCAGAAGAGAAGATAGTGATCGTGCAGAGAGAAAGAGAGAGAGAGAGAGCGCGGCTCGTATTTCTACGTTACATTCAGCGCTGAGACAGAAAGAAGGAGCGAATACATGGCTTTGTTTCTCGACAAAATTGCAAGAACTCCGCACGGGCTTCTCTCCGAGCGTGTGTGCACACAGGCAGCTCGTCGATTCAATTCTATTGTACGGGCATCCGTTTCCGATTTATTCGCTCGTTGCGAACGCGTGGCGATTGAATTCGTATCGTGCGGCCCCGCGGTGAGAGTGCAATGATTTGCGCGTTCTCAACGACTTGGACCGAGAGCGCTCACGGAGCCCTCGGGGATCCATTTCCACTGTCGGTTGCTTAAGCGTCCTGGTTGGTCGAGCGCGCGGACTCCGCGAACAAAGAATCTCGGCTCTCACCTAAATTGACGTCGTGATTTTCCACATGCGCTATCAACTAGAAAGCAAGATAAACACACACAATGTGACGAACCGTCAGGAAAAATTGACTAATTGTCACATGTTTTAAAAGACTAAACTAACTTACTGAGCACAGATAAAAAGTGGGTTTTTTCCTACTAATCTCTTCTCTCTCGTGGACGAAGATTGATAACATGATTACCTTCTTAGCTACGGCTGGACTTTCCGCGGAGCTGTATCTTTGTACCGGCAAAGTTCGACGCGGATTGCGTGTAAACAATGCAGCACTGCGATTTATGTCTGGTAATGCTTTTCACTACACAAGTACATTAAAATACAGTTTTAGATGAATGAATTATAATTTATTAGAAATAAGAGTGAGCCACTATAGTGGCGTACCGTTCAGAAATATGATATACGCGAAAGCTACTATAGTGGCGTAGCTAAGAGGTTAAGTTAACATAAACAATTGATTATCCTCTTAATATAAAATGACGCGAAAACACTCCTCGGCAATAAGTGGCTGATCGGATGAGCGACTTCAAAAATCACGTGACGAACGTTTCACGTTCTCCCACGTAATTGCGTGGATCGACGATCTTTGTCCCGTGTATCTCGTTCCGATATTTCATTGTTCCGTTTTTGTCGTCGCCTGCGCGAAGCAACGAGGAGTTAAGGGTCGTCTACAATGCGGTTTGCCGCAGTTTCGAAGTCGTAGCTCTAGTCTGTGAATCGATCGTGTATCTATTTCCTTCACGTAAATTCGTAAAAAATGAGAAGTCTCATAGACGAGTTCGATAGTCATTTTTTACGAGTTTATGTGAAGGGAATAGGTGCACGATCGATTTACAGATTGGTGCTAGACGACTTTAAGGCCCCTGGGAAACCGCGCGGAACAGTTGATTGACGACGTCAGAAGCGAGAAAACGCGCGTCCAGAATTTTTGCCATTTCTAAGTAAAAAGATACTCGTATGAAAGGACACTCCTGTAAGACGCTCCAGAAACAATTCTCTCTTGACAGTCAATAAATAGCCGTAAAATCAACGCGGCAAGCAATCTTTTTCTTTGATCTACCTTTCCTCATTATTTTGTCACGTTCATTTTATGAGATGTCAAGAGAAAATAATAGTTTTGGGAACTTTTGGCAAATATGCTCAAGCGATTTGTAACATTCTTTCACACAAATATCTTATGTGAGAGGCAAGGATTTTCAGCTTGTTGTTCCTCGCTTCTGACGTCACAATCCAACATGACCGCGTCAAGTATCCGGGAGCTTTAAGCTGACTGCATTGTAGACGATTCTTTACATTCGACCCGCTCCGACTCTCTCTCTCTCTCTTTTTCTCGGCTTCTTCGGCGTCATTTCAATTGTCGCGCGTAATCTTCACGCGCAACGCGCGCGTCGACCGTGATAATAAATAAATGGCGAGGGAGATAGGCGCGAAGAAATGTAGACCACGAGCGGACGAGGCGATAAAGTCCCGGCGCGATTCCGCAAGTCCGGTATCGTTTCGAGCGGATTTGTAGGCGGAACCCGCGCGCGTCCGCGTGTCCGCAAATAAATCGCCGTTGTCTATTATAGATACGCGATTACGTCCATTATGTGGTAAGACTCCTCGCGAAAAGTATTTACATGTCGCCATTATATAATGAGCTTGTTCATACTAACGCGGCAAATCGGTGGGATATGTAAGTGAGCGCGAGTCGCGTTTAACATCGTGTGTTTGTACATTATTTTCAGAGAACTCCGTGCCTCCGTAACTCCGCAGATCCCGGTAAACACACACACACACACACATACACACACCACTTAGGTGATTAATCGCGAATGCGAGATAATTAAATGCCGTTGCGCAAAGTCACGGGCGGGCGAGAGAATCGTTCATTTTGTAGCAGATTTGCCGTAATATCCGTTTATCGCTCTTCGCTCTGAGGAGATATGTATACAAGCTTGAGAAGGACGACAAATTCGCGGACTCGAGAATCACGACTCGGCGAGAAAATACCGTTTCACCCGACTACGAGACATTGTTCTACACTTTACACTCTTGTTTGCGGGTGAAACGATCCCGCTCATTGAGTGTTGACTCTGCGTGCGCGCCGCTCATTAACTTCTCCCGCGAGTCAACGAGTCCTCTCGAGGAACTATTAACCTCTCGCGAGGATGCAACGTAAATGTCAGATCTCTCGAAAATTATTACGTGACTGTCGTGATAAATGTAACATCGGCGACGAGGGGACACCAATTTATTTAACAGCTCGCGTCGTTATTACACTCGACCACTTATTTCTTGTATTTCGACCATCGCCGCGCCACGGTTTATTACATATCGTTCTCTTTTTCTCTCGATTTCCGTGTGAGATATAAATAGATAGAAAAAAAAGAATTTTTTATCTCCCCGTAAAAATATAGCTCGAACTCGTGCAGAACTCCGTGTACAAATAACTCGTACAAATATGCGTGCGATTATGTCACGTAGTTTAGCTCGAGTTAAGAGTATCTCGTGCGCGAATGATTCAGCGGATTTTTCGTACGCTTACGCGTATAAACAGCAGCAGTTCAACTCTCCCGTAACTAGGCAGAGCTCTAGATTTGCCGACAGGCGACATTGAGATTCGATATATCGAATGTGGTTATTTTCTATGCATGGCGATATGTAAAGTTAACCTCAATGATTAGCCCAAGTCGATTAGTCACATGCGACTAGCTTGAATTAGCTTCTGACGTTATAATTCTGTACATCAGAAAAACATTCTTCATTAAATTGTGATGTGGTAAAAATATTTAACGGGAGATTACAACTCACTCAAGCGCTATATAAAGCCTTCTAAAGTTTGATCAACAACGTGCTCTTTGCTTATTGTTTCTCTCCTTATCTCTTTCGGATTAAAATCTTAATTTCTAAACCAAAAGAAAATAAAGAAGAAAAAGAGCACATCAGACTTTAGACAGGTGCGGAGACAATATAGTGCACTTGGGTTTTGTAATTCAAGTAGCCAATGAGACGAAACTTTTCAATGTCGCCTCTCTGCTAATCCAGGCCTCCAGTTCTGGCTTGCGAAACCATTCAGAAAAGTAGAACGAAAACAACAACGTCACGGTGAGAAGGAGAAAAAGAAGAGCACACTCTGGAACGCGTGTCTTTCAATGACGCGAGATTCCTCATAGTATTTTATTTAATAACGCACTTTCGCTGTCAATGCGACAAAAACGCCGTACGCGTTGTGCAAACACTAAGTGACGGTGAAAGTGTTAAGCTGCGACAGGCAATTCCTTAATTCCGGCTAATCGTAAACGATCGTCGTTTTGGATCCTTCCCCTCTTCCTCGATCTTGACTTTATTTCGCTCGATCTTGATTTTATTTCGCTTTCGTAAGACCTGTAAGGCGATTTTTTACGTAAAATCGTTCGTTCCTATCCTTCTCGCGCGCGTTTAACGGACTCTCTCGACGCCGCGTAACACCGCGCACGCTACGTCTCCTATTTAATATACATATGAATCGTCCTTGGGCTATTGCGCCTCTTTTCCTATGATACATCGCGAGCAAGCGAGGAGTGAGAACCGAGCTTCGGAAAAACGCATGCGAATGAGAGGAGGATGCAGTTAGTCATTCACGGTATGCATGTCATTACGGTGCGCTCGAGAACGTGACGTTTCAGCGACTATCGCGCTGAAATTCGACGATCGGTATCGCTCGACAGTCGTCGAGAGTCCAGCACATTCTCTTCTCGCAGTACACACGGCCTTATGGGTCTCCGAACATTTAGATCGAGAGTTGTACAATTTTGATACACATCGGTTCGTATAGTCGTAACCTGAAACTTGTTTCAAGTGAGATTTTCAGGCTCGAATTTAGAATTAGATTGGTAATTTAATTCAGGAAGTTATTCAGGGAGTTGATTGAAAATTAAGAATTCTTCCGTTGAATTACGATATAAATGTCACATATGTTATAATTTAATTGACAAACTTGGATCCAACTCCGAATAATAAATAAACTCTAAATACGGGCCGTGGGCTCGTATTAATAGTCGTTACTTGAAAGTTGTCCCTCACGTGGAATACTTAGATCTGAATTTAGGATTAGATTTGAGTTTTTCACTCTAATGACATAATATATGCGACATTACATTTATAATTGCGATTCAACTGAAAAACTCACTTCTAACTCTGCAATCAAACCTGATTATCTCACTCAAGACAGGTTTCGAGTAACGACTATTAATACAGTTCATAATACTTGAGATTGAAAATCACACGAGTAACTTTGATAATGATAGGGTTATAGCGGTATTAATTATAACGATTTCAATTTTATTCGTGCATGCATAACGCCGAAAATCCCGTAACTCTCGATATAGGTGGAATGTTGTTCGAGTATCTATGACGTACGGCTCGAGAAAAAAGCGTTTGCTATTTGCATTTATAATTGCATAGCGAAATAATTACAAACCACGGAAGCCATTCATTAAATGTTGCCGTAGCATTACCGCTAATAACTTTATATGTACGTCCATGCTATTACTTCTTTATCGGAATAATAAAAAAAGAAAACGATCTGGTTGGCGCCGAAAATTATTGATTCACAGTAACATCGACAGTTTTTCCTTCTCGAGCAGTTTTTCCTCGTCAGTCGCAATCGCCGCGTGGTCAAGGATACACTCACGTATTGTACAGAAAAATATTATTTTATCGCTAAAGATTGTTCAGTTCCTGTTTCTAAGTAATAGTTATCTCTTCAACGAGCAATATTTTCTCTAGAATAATCCTCACACAAAACATACTCGTCACAAATCTCACAAATCTCATGCGCTCACAAAGGAAGAATATATTTTCTTTATAAATATATCAGAAATCTTTATCGAAGGATGCTAGTCCGACTCCAACAAGTAGCCCGAATTCTTGCTTCAATATTCTTTATCGAAATGTACTGAATTTGTTAGGATCCAGAATGTATTTTGAATAAATGTGATGTTCGTGTGATGAGCTTATAATAGATCTGCAGGTGTATAAGTTTACAAAGCATCTGAACTAAGTAGAATTTACGTAAGTGCACACTCACGTAAGAAATGCTTGAGAATTTACTTGCTGGATATGAAGTTTAAACTTTATATATCTCACAAGTGAATTTTCAGATATTTTTCTCTTAACGCAGTATGTATTTCTCTGTGTACGGATTCCCGAATAGCATCTTTGCTATTCTTGATCTTTCCTTAATAAACGTGGACCCTTTTGCTCCAATTAATACGTGCGAATGCGCGAGTACGAAGGAGAGACCTTTTGTTCTACCTTTGAGTGGGAGGCACGCGAAGGTTATTAAACGAAAGTTCCCAAATGCATATTAAAAGCCTCGATTATTTTATCGGGAGCTTGGCGCCCACCGCATGAGACGAGAAGGGAGGTCACTTCCTGGTCGCGCAGAGCGTTCGCTTTCTTTGTTTCGCGTCGAGAGCGAAATCTGCACGCGGACTCGGGGAAAAGAGTGGCTCGCTCGTTCGTTCGTTCGTTCGTTTGCGCGCACGTTCGTGCGCTCATCGCGTGAAAGTACGAGAGCCTAGTTTATCTGACCAACAATGTTGCAGTATTATGGCCGCCACCAGACTCGATGCTCACCGCGAACGTGACCTTTTTCTGGTATTTAGGATAGCCAAGGCATTTGCAAAGGAGATACACTCGCTCGCGCTCGCTTGCGCAGGCCGCGGAATCAATCTTCCATGACATTCTTTCCCGGAATGGCATTAATGGGCGCTGATGACAGAGAGAGAGAGAGAGAGAGAGAGAGAGAGAGAGAGAGAGAGAGAAAGAGAGAGCTAGCGTGACGTGTCGCGCTCGCCGCCGCCCTGCGAAATTTACGCGTTTTCATCGCGCTTACGTCGCGGATCGTGACGTCGTCGCCTCGCCGCTATCGAAATTGCACACGTGCGTGCGTGTGTGTTTGTATGTGCACCGCTGTGCCGTTAAATGTTCGGCTACTTGAAGCACGAGAATGATTCTGAGCGCGCGCTTTAATCGCCGGTCGTTAATTTTCATCGTCCGCGCTGTGTCGGCACCGCGCGAAATCGGCATATTGTGATATGAATGGCCGAACCGTTCGTGGCTTGTCGCGCACGCTAATAACAAAATTACGCCACGAGCAAATAGTACGAGAGAATTCTATTTGGGATAATATTGAGTCGTAATTATTCTTTTTTGTCGACCCGTACGCGAGTTATTATCAACGCGCCAGCGAGATACGCCACCGATTGCATAAGGAATTGCAATAGGTGTATCGGTCGATAGGTTTGCGGTCTGTCGGTCGATCGGTCAGTTGTTATGACTGCCGTGATTCATATCCTATATATATGTTCGTCGTGCAATCGATCCGCGCAAAAAACTCGGATTCTCTGCTCATTCGCAGCCTATACTTGCTCTCCGAGAAATTACTATGTATATCAGGGGGAAGGAGAGAGAGGTATATACACACGGCGCAGTATATCGCGTGGATTCTCAAGCGGGAATTGTGTTTTCCGCGTCGTGAGCGAGAGGGACGGAGGGAGAGAAAAAAACTTCCGTCGAAAATGAGTGTGTCGAGCAGATTTGAATTTTATGAGTTGCATATTTTATCGTACATTGAAAAGCAGAGAGAGAGAGAGAGAGAGAGAGAAGTTAATTTTATGAAAATCATCATTTTTGAAGCCAGCTATTTTTCCCTTCTGTTATTTTAATCGAAAAGTAGTACACTGAGAGAAAAAATATTTAAAAAAAGAAAAGATATTTGCTCGGAGAGAACTAACAACATATGTACTTAAATCTATACATTCTCTTTCAAATTGTGTGTGTGTGTGTGTGTGTGTGTGTGTGTGTGTGTGTGTGTGTGTGTGTGTGTGTGTGTGTGTGTGTGTGTGTGTGTGTGTGTGTGTGTGTGTGTGTGTGTGTGTGTGTGTGTGTGTGTGTGTGTGTGTGTGTGTGTGTGTGTGTGTGTGTGTGTGTGTGTGTGTGTGTGTGTGTGTGTGTGTGTGTGTGTGTGTGTGTGTGTGTGTGTGTGTGTGTGTGTGTGTGTGTGTGTGTGTGTGTGTGTGTGTGTGTGTGTGTGTGTGTGTGTGTGTGTGTGTGTGTGTGTGTGTGTGTGTGTGTGTGTGTGTGTGTGTGTGTGTGTGTGTGTGTGTGTGTGTGTGTGTGTGTGTGTGTGTGTGTGTGTGTGTGTGTGTGTGTGTGTGTGTGTGTGTGTGTGTGTGTGTGTGTGTGTGTGTGTGTGTGTGTGTGTGTGTGTGTGTGTGTGTGTGTGTGTGTGTGTGTGTGTGTGTGTGTGTGTGTGTGTGTGTGTGTGTGTGTGTGTGTGTGTGTGTGTGTGTGTGTGTGTGTGTGTGTGTGTGTGTGTGTGTGTGTGTGTGTGTGTGTGTGTAAGCAATCGTGAAAAACTAAAGTTTTAGGAAGACGTTAATAAAACACATGCTTTCTTACCTGAGAGATATTTTAGAGTAATACAAGTATAAATTTGTTACCAGTTATCTACGAAATAAATTTTTTTGCCTGTCAGATATGTTTTCTCTCAGTGTAGGAAAATAACATACATACGAGATGATTATCCGAGTTAATTCGAACGTTAATTCGAAATACTCCGTCTGACTCTGATGTACTATGTCTCTTGGGAATTGGAGAGTTCACAAAGATTCGTTGAAACTCGTGAAAACTTGAGAGACCGACTATCGAGGAGAGACAGATGTGTGTCGCGGAAGCGCCGAGAAGAACTCGGACGTTCTCTGGCTGTGAAGGCAAAAACGTGCCGTGCAGCATTGCACATCCCGTCCCCAAAGCGTTAAAATATTTCCAACCAGTCGGTGAAGAGTTAGTAAATACAGAGTGGCAAATATACAAAACGACCACTAAGTACTCGCGCGTGTAACTGTCGGAAGGAAAGTCGATTTGAAGGAAGAGACGCCACGGCTCGTTGGGTCGATTAATCGACAAATTGATAACGACGGGAAGCTATGCTAACAAACAAATCGTTGTCGTTCGTGGGATTCCGACGACGACGACGGCCACGACAACAACAACGGCGACGACAGAATAACGTAAGCTCGCCTCCGCCGCGTCGCAGCTTGCGTGCTGCATCGAGGACGTGCATTCACGTAAGTCTTCGATAGCTTTGTGCAACGCGTTACGTACGGCGTAACGATCGCCGGCTAATTAGGTTGAGCTCGTCGAGCGTTTCAATTCCACTACGGCACTGTCAGCTCCATTTTTGGCGACGTTACCGCCGTTTATTTAGCCATTTCGGACTAATGGACCGCGGGCATACCGTGCGTGTCCGCGAGTGAGTTACGAATGTACGCCGTGAGTCACATTCCTGCGCCGCGACGATCTTTCGTCCCGCGTGGGCAAAGCGCGCGCGAATGATAATTGATTTATTTTGATGCACCTTCGCTTCGTCGAGTCGATTCGCGCTGCAGGCCGTGATTGGGCGTTCACGACGTCGGACGGGAGCAGCGCGCTCGTTTCCTACGCGGATAAGAAAGTGGAAGAAAAAGAGAGAGAAGTGTATCTGCTGCAATTGCGCACTGAGATAATTCTACGCTTGGAAAATACTGCAGTTTTTTTCTCATACAAATTCTTTCCTACCTCGCCGAGAGAACAAATATTAAAGAGAAATAAGAAATGTTTATTCTGTGGGTATCAATATATAACTTGTACCAATATGAAATGTGTTTGTAACAAGGAAATGCATTTTCTTGAAATCTTGGCTTTTTCACAAAAGCGATTGTTTGTTCCACTTAATTAAAAGAATTTTGTAAACACATAATTAGTTCCCACCGAATACTATTTTATATATTTTGGATATTTTTTTTCTGAATGTGTAGTGCAGAAACAGAATGTGTGTGTGTGTGTCAGTAATGTTTGTCTTGCCAAGTAAAATTTGCCAAGTCACATTTCTCAATAGCACATTTTGGTTCCTAAGATATAAATAACACAATGAAAGGATAATAAGTTATTGTGAAACGTCGATCTGTTTCTCGGTTACAAAATTCTGTAATAATTCTCACTATAAAATTCTCTCCGTGTAGTCAGCCATGTTTACAGCAAGTATCACTATATTGATAGTATTGATAGTAATAATCTCATATGCATATTGTGCACTATTGCTGATTGGAACAAGAGAAATACAATTCGCGGCAACACTGATGAGAATTTTCACGAGATTAATCACCTCTTTCTCTCTCTCTTTCTTTTTCAATGTTTTGCACGAAAGGTTTCCCTCGCGCTTTTCCGGTCTGCAGCATGTCTCGAGATGTATTCAGGATGACATTTTTACCTGGAAGCACTCGCGATTATTCTCCGCTCGGGAATCCCGAAATTCTCCCGTTCCCGCCCCAATATTAAAAAGTATTACACGACAAAACGGGTGGATCTGAATTAGTTTCTCTACCGTGTGTTTACCGAATAACTTGCGGAATTGCCGGACGATTTCGCAAATTGCCGCCATTATTTCCAGCCGGCTCCGCCGATGACGTCGCGAAGCCGCCCGTAATTATTCCTTGTCGAAACAAATTACGAGATCAAGCCTGACTACAGTACGCTCGGTTGAATGTTACGCGTTAGCACGACGACTGACTAACCAACCGACCGACCGACCAACTGATTGACCGACTGACTGACTGACGCGACGACTAACGCCATCCGCGCGATTCTTAGTGCGATTTCTCTTAATTAGTGCCGCTCTGTATCGGGGCGACACACGCGCGTAATCACATGGCGTCATATCGTGACCGAGTGCGATTTCTGTCCCGTTCCGATTCATTATCAGAGATCGAGACGCGCGCGCGACGAAGCTCCGGCATTGCGTAATCGCGTGCGATCTTTCATTGAGTGTATCGCGTTACTCATTGAGGTTCGAGACTGTTCCGTCGCAGGAGGCGAAGGGGAAAGGAGGGGGGCTCGCGTAGCACGTCGAAATCGTCCCGTCACGTAAGATGACGAGCGAAATGAAGCGACGAGGAGTCGCCTTTCACGAGGTGTTTACAACGGTGGCGCAAGGCGTCGCCTTACTTTGACGCGTTGTTTACGGTGCGAGCAGCAGTCCGATTCTGTCCCCCCATTGTGTGTAGCTGCGCGTCGCGGTAGTTTGAATAAAGGCCGAGTAATAAAACGCCGCTTGTTACACGGAGGAACGTCGTAACGCTGTGGCAAAAAGTGTGTATCACAACTTTAATAATTTTTTTTTTTTTATAGAATTTCAATATTAATTTTTCAATATTAGCTAACTTTGTAGAATTAGTTTTTAATGTTATAGGAAATTTGTTATCTAAAAATAAGAAATAAGATAAACGTCCCAGTGGCCGAACATACATGTCTCAATGATTGACATATTGGTTTTGTATTTTTCTTTGTTAAAATGCTTTTCAATATACAAAACAACATAATAAATGAAAAGAAATATTTAGTTACTTTGTGATTTTGTTTCATTTATTGATAAGCATCTTAACAAACACAAGTATATTATTAGTAATTCAATTATCGGTACACGTTCAATCACTAGGACATTTACCGTACTTATTCGGTGAGTACTGACGACACTAATGTACTCGAATCTAAATTCTGTTATTTAAACAGTTTCTTTCGTCAAACAGGTTTGAGGAAAATACATATTTTCTTACTTGGAAAATATTGCGTATTATAATAGTAATTAAACAAATATGTTCTTATACGTTACTAGTACCCGAATAAGTATATTCCATTACTTAGATATTTTTTTCGCTCTCTGCCAGTGCATTTTTATCTTACATCTTACGAACGCAACCTTGCTCGTTTCACTTGCTCATTTATTCACCTTTACTGCATATGTCATTTATCCTGTCCTCATTTTGCTTTGCATTTCGCGTTAACAGCTATAATTAAACGTCCCTGTCGATACATATATTATTGCTGTTAACGAATGTATTGATTAGTCGGCCACTCGTTTGCATAATGCGTAATTGTAACATGTATAAATGTAAATTTATAAAATGACTCGAGAGCTTCGTTAAAACTCGATCAGGAAGGGTCGCGTTAATTGTAGCATCGCGCCGCGCTGCAAACAAACGTGTGTCGGCCGCGACCGGCATTCGATGCGCAAACAACGCGGCCGTCACGGTGTTAAACGTGCTCCATATTGTTCTGAAAATTACGTGCATTTAACGTGTCTCGGTCGTTGCGTCGCGTTGCGAAACGACATAATTCGGTAATCGGTCGGCGGAGAAAATTGCGGATCTCGCGGAATCCATAAAAGCGTCATAATTCCGCGCGCGCGGCCGGAACCGGCTTGGATTTTTGCGCGCGTTCGCAACACGCTCTCGCAAGGTTGAAAGTTGTTGCGACGTACAACTACCTACCGCCGTGCGCCTCGACTTTCGTCGTTTTTTCTCGCGCGAGGGCCGAGACCACAGAACCGAGCATACATCGGGTCATAGGGCAAATGAAAGAGGAGAAGCGTCTACACAAGAGAGTCTCTCTACATCCCTCTTTCTCTTTCTTTTTTTCTCTTTCTTACTAGCAAATTTATTCCATGAACTCTCTCATCTCCGTTGCACAGAGAGATCGCTCGGTGCATGCGCATCAGCCATTGTTTTCAGCAGAAGTGAACAAAACCGACTCGCTTCCTGGTTGCCAGAAACGAATATCGCGAGTTATCTCGCTCGCGTCGCCGCCGCCGCCGCCGCCGCTTTATTGCGCGACGTCACGTTTCCACTATCAGTCTCGTAGTGTTCACCCCACTAATAAAATTGGACTATTACCAATTTGCGCGCGTGTGCGTCTCGCGTTCTCGCTTCAGAAGGAAGCGCGAGCTGAATCGACGAGCGAGAGCATATTTACGGCGTGTGCGCGGCGCGTGATACTTTGTAACGTGAACGCACGCGCGCGGAATAACGCGAGTGCCTGTGTGCCGTTTGTTTATCAAAGGGTGTGCGCAATAATGAGCCACGCGAGCTACCGCCGGAGAGATGCCTCCATTTCGTGCGAGTGAGCAGCTCGACGACGTCAAACTTGAAACTGTCATACATACTTAATTACGACACTGGGAATTACTTATAATTGTTTCCTTAACTTGGTTGAACCAGCTTATCACGTCCGCTATCTGCGAGCATATTAGACATGTCGAAACAGAACGAGCAGGAAATCGACGTGCACGCCAAATTCGAGTGCGCGGCTCGCGTTGCCAACGATATATTATATAAACACAAGGAAAAAAAAGACATGGACAACTAAACATAATTTGCTGTGTTAGCCACTTTTTCTTTGCTGCAGGAACCAATTTCCTTCTTAAGATAACAAGAAAATCTGCTTCTGCGACTAAAAAAAGTAGCTGAAATTATGTTTAGTTGTCCATCTGTAGCAAATTTGCTGCGTTAGCCACTTGCTGTACGAGATTTTCTTGTTATCGTAGGTTTCTGTAGCAAAGAAAAAATAGCTAACACAATGAATTATATTTAACTGTCCATATATAGCAAATTAGTTTGCTGCTGCAAATCCTTTTTTTCCGTGCAGGGTCGTGCGAATAATTTAGTATTATTTCAACTAATCATCATATTTCATTAGCAATCAATATGTGTCAGTCTAGTTGGAAGATCGTTCAGTTATTCGTTGAACTTAGCAGATTCAATCGTAGGTTATTTAATTGACGATTGAATTTGATGAAAGACCGTTCAGCTGACGGTTCATACGAGCAAATTTGGTCGATTCAATCGATAATCGCTCGATTGGTGAAATCAGTGGTCCCTTCAAAGCGGGGACCTATCTGGTGCTTTTCAGTCGCCGGCATCTTTCGCGATGCCAAAAGATTGGTGGATCTTTTAGATTGAAAAAGGACCAAACATTGTGGGACCGAAACGTTTCCACATTTTGTATAAATTAATAACAAAATTTTTTTCGCGCTATGACTTTCTTGTGTTTGGCTCTCATAAGCTCTTTGTTTTCTTGTAATTATCAATTGATTAAATTGTGATCGATTGTGATTTGGTCGGTGATTTATTGTTGCGCCAATACACGTAATTTGTTTAATAGACACAACATTGATTTGAAGGCGTCAATTAAACGGCCTAAATTAATTGAATCTTGATTGAAATTTAATTAAATTCGCCAAGTCCGATTAATGAAAAGATCGTCAATTGAACAGCCTTGAGTTGCATTCGCGGAAATCAATCAACGAAACATCCTTCGATCGGTTTTGCTCGAGTCAGTCGTCAATCAGTCGAATCGAGACGTATTTGCCCCAATCGACCATTGAACTGAGGGAAATTCAATCGACACTCTTACAACTGCGACTATAAATTATTCCACGCGACTGAAGCATCTCGCGCCGCGCGATAGTCCGTGTTGTAAATATGAGCAAGAAAACATTTCGATGCATCGTTTGGAATCACGACGCGTGATTTATCTGAACCGTAAAACATGCGCATCGTCTCCTCAATGATATATCAATTTTATGACACATGTATTTCACACGTCGCACTCTGCGCGCGTGTCACGTGAAAACTTATTATCCGCGATCAGTCGCGTTGGTTCTTTTTTTCCTTTTTCTGACTACCGATTACCAAGCTCGCCTGGACGGAAGTCTGATAATCGCATGTGCGTCAACAACGTTCGTGCCTGTCTGTCTGTGTGTGTGCGCGCGCGCCGTTACGCAAGCCGAAGTTTTCAACCGTAAAGACTGGACCTGCGGATAGCTACGAGGCTTCGGCTAAATCGATAATCAAATATACATACTCGCGGCTGCTCTTACATCGCGCTTGAGCGGATGAAGCGCGTGACGCACCACCGGGCATTCTCATTATAAACCTTCTCTCTTTCTCTCTCTCTCTCTCTCTCTCTCTCTCTCTCTCTCTCTCTCCATTGACACCTTTCCCCGGCGTACTTTCGGACGCTCAGCCGCTTCGCTGAAGTTCGCGGGTTTCCACGCGATTTTAGTCACCGCGTGGCACGGGATGATTGCGAGCCGTACGCGCCGTAGACTTTCGAAACGATCGCTTCCACCTTTCCCTGCCTGCATTTGCGGCTCGACACACAATGTACGGGAAGTATCGATTGGAAATTGACTTGACGTCTCTACGATCGTGCGCGAGGAAATTGATGCGACTTCACGTCCGCAAGCAGAATAGATATTTTAGAAAGAGCGTTCGAAAGTTGAATACGCTGAGTTCTCCCGGGAAAAACATACATTCGAATCTTGATTGAACGTCCCGAGATGCATCTTCCTCTCGAAACGTTGAAAGCAATCGTGCCCGTCTCTGCCAAAGTCGATTGAATATTAACCTTAATTCATATTCCACTCCAAGATTAAAGATCCAAGGCCTGCACTCAGGCTAAGATCTCATTGACGTTGGTGGAAACTGGCATTGCACTGAGAAAAGAAATGTTTGGTATTTGTAACTGTAATCATATAAAGGAACATTACTATAAATTATGATAAAGAAAAAAGTTATCTCTTTTTATTGAATTCTACTGTGATCAGTATTTACTACAATAAATATATAATAACGATAATTAATAATTATAATATATATATTCCAGCGACCTTCCGCGGCTCTTGTACGGGCAGCCTTAAAGAACTGAAAGCCCCTGGCGCGAACGTCACGACCAAGTGACGTAGGAGATTAAAGCGAGTCGGTTTTCCGACATGTGCTCGCGATTGGCCGAGGAACACAGATAGAGGACACGCGAGCGACGATAATTTTAGACATTAGTGGCGTTTCCCGTGCACGCCGGAGTGGGTCGGCTCTCTGCCTTTGGCGGGAACGCGTGTTTTCGCGGACAGGTTTTCGCGCACGTGTGCCGCGCGTGTGCGTGGGCATTCTCATGGAAAGCGGTCGATGATCCGCGAACACATCGCCCGCGACCCTTTTGTTATTGCGCTGTCAATGTCTGTTACGAAACGCCGTCTGCCGCGATAACGTCGCGCGCGAGCCGTCGTAATACAGCCGTCGTAAAACACGACTCTCGCGTAATCGCATTCTCCGCGTTCATCTCGGCGGCTATTGTCACTCAGAACACACATTGTTCGCGCACACTTGACCATGCAAAATTGCAGACTGTCGTGCTGATATCACGACACTAGCGGGCCTGTCCGTGTCACCCGAGACCGGATAATTCCGTTGTGTTGCTGTTCGACCACCGCGCGAAATTCATGTATGAAATTCATGTATGAAATTATTTCAATAGTAAAATGAGCGTCTCTTTCTTACTAATTTTTGCGGAGTGCAGGTTATCAAATGTCATTTCTGCGCGCGCACTCGCGCGAGAAAAATAATTGGCGAGCGTGTAATGAGATCGATTGCGTCGTTCTTCGCGACGCGATTCCTTCTATAAATAGTTTGTCGTGCGCGTCAGCCATTAATAAATCGCCGCGTGAATGTAAATTCATTCCGGCTGGAGCAGTGAACGCGCACGGCTGCTCCCGCAGAAACGTGGAGCGCCTCGGCAAGAGAGAACGAGAAAGAAAAAGAGAGATAATGCCGATCCTCAGAACACGGTTCTGTCTTTTTCTCGCATGTTTCTCGTTTCCTGTCCTTGGCCGTATCTCCCCCGCGCGCGAGAAAGAGAAAGAGAGAGAGAGGGCGAAAGCGAAAGTTTGATCATGGGCTTCCCTTTTTCTCGAAAGGTCGCCGATTAACCTCGACCAGATGCATCCGCCGCCGTCTCGCGAGGGATGCCGATGAGGTGGTTTGACACAAGGCTACCCCCTTGCGAACCGGACCCTTTCTCCTCTCTCTCTCTCTCTCTCTCTCTCTCTCTCTCTCTCTCTCTCTCTCTCTCTCTCTCTCTCTCTCTCTCTCTCTCTCTCTCTCTCTCTCTCTCTCTCTCTCTCTCTCTCTCTCTCTCTCTCTCTCTCTCTCTCTCTCTCTCTCTCTCTCTCTCTCTCTCTCTCTCTCTCTCTCTCTCTCTCTCTCTCTCTCTCTCTCTCTCTCTCTCTCTCTCTCTCTCTCTCTCTCTCTTTCCTCCCTCCCTTCCTCTCGCCAACTTCGACCGTCGACGTCATTAATGCGAGGGGATCCGTTAATTGGCTCTCGATCGCGTCGTATACCACACTCTACGAGTTACGACGTAGTTATCCTCGGCCCGGGGTTTAACAGCTCCATGACGACGAGGTCCGTGTGGAAACCGTACATCTATTCGGCGATTACAGCGTTTTCCGCGATCGCCTTTCTCTCTCTCCTTCTCGGGAGACGGTCGCATCGAGAAAGGTTTCCGAGCGCGACGGGCGTTGCAATAATTCGCGCGGGACTTATTTAAAGCGCATACGCAATCAACCCGGGGGCGAGATAAAGTGTAAGAGCTGTCATGATAACGCATTGCACGCACGCACACATACACGCACGCATACACGTACGCACGCAGTGCGTGTCTCGTCGCAATCATGAAACAAACGTGTGCTCACCGCAACGGAAAACTATTTTCGGCGAGAAACGCGTAATCGGACGGTCGCATGCGATATATACGTATATATATATGTGTGTATGTGTGTGTAATATATATATATATATTATATATTATTATATATTATTATATATTATGTAATATATATATATATATATATATATATATATATATATATTATTCCATGCGACATGTTGATGCGTTGATCCCGCCGACTCCTAACCCTGCGGGGATCATGTGTGGCATTCCGGCGAGAGAGCGTTTTTCTACTCAGTATCTCGTCACGATGATTAGAAGGAAGAGATATGTTCGAAAACCGTACGACTGGGGGAGGGGGGGGAGATATCGCGCCGCAAATATTCTCTTATCAACTGCGTATCGACAGTCAGGTTTTTCTCTGCTTCCCGAGAGATAATGACGTGCCGAGTCAAAATTTTGGCCCTACTTTCGACCTTTCTAACATATCTAAATTCTGAATGATCATGCGAGAAAAGAAATTTGGTTGAACTGTAACCAAACATCTCTCTCGTAAGATATCGACGAACCAGAATTCTGTTCAAGTCAACAAGCTCTTCTGGTTGACCAAACAAGATTTCTGTTCATTAACCCGGATCTTGTTAATCTGAACAGAACTTTGGTAATTTAAATCGGAATTCTAGTTCGTTCATATATCAGATATTTGGTTAATCCGGCCAAATTCTTTTTCCGCGCGATGTATGTTTAATACATATGAAAACTGGAGTCCTAATTTAGCACGTAAACGGCACATTTGCAAGTTTTAAAGAGGTCGATGTGGGCTTCAAGGTATCAAGATAGATGTTAAAGGAAATGGTGAGGTTGAAAGTAGGATCAAAATTTCAATTCGGCGTCTCCCGGCGGCAAGAAGTAAGAGTAAGAAATTGACCAATCGATTATTCTTTTCATATTCGACTGTGATTGATTAATTTCTTACTCTTAATTCTCATGAATTTTCGTTTGAAGTCTGTCTCTTGACCGAGAAAACGGGCGAAGGGTTCCCATCGACGTCGATGGGACGAATAACACTTGCGTTATTGCAGCAATGCCCCACGTTAATCGTTGTGCAACGGCAGGGAAAGTTCCACTTGAGGAATCGTCGACTTGCGAACAACAAAGCGATATCGCTCTCTGCTCGGCCCTCCGAGTTAATTAGCGCTTAAATTGTACGTTAATAGCACAGTGTTGCAGCGGTCGTGCCGATACGCGCCGGGGATACACGCACGATTTTCGATAGGCGCAAAAAACAACCTAGTGGTTGTTAGCGATATCGTTATGTGCGGCTTGTTTCAACACGAAACAGCGAGCGTCACGATGAGTGCTCCAAGTATTCCTCGTTTAGCATCCCGAGTTTTGATCCCATTTTTTGGCCTCAATATTCCATTTAACGTCCATTTTGATACTCAGAAGCGATCAACCATCTGACTCTGCCAAGAGGTTCTCTTTAGAATTTACAAGTGGCACATCTTGTGCGTTTTTTGCTGTTTAGAGACGTTAAGCAGGATCTCAGTTTCTATGTGCGTTACACAGATCTTTCAGAATATGCAGATGTCAGAAAATTCGGATCGAAAGTAAAGCTAAAATTTCGACTCGGTGTGTCTCACTCTTGAAATTTCGTTCTGTGAGATTCCATCCGAAAAAAAAGGAGTGATACCGGAGTCACTCGAGTTGACTCTGGCATATCAGTGACTTCTCATTCGCTACAACAATCTTTCTGTCAAATTTAGCACATCTCACATGTCTTCATTCATTCACTCTGAATTTTTGTTAATTTAACAAAAACAAATATGTTAACAAGCGACATATCTATATATTTCACTTATGAAATATATAACCAAGAATGTTATGTACAAGTTGCGTTACTTCACACTTCGAAATGATGAACATAAACTCGACGTGAAACAATTCAAATAATATACGGGTATATTGGAAACTTTACACAAAAATTTCCACATCTTGATCGACTCAAATGCAAAATGCTTTTCACCGAATGTTTCTACTCGAAATTGGAGTAAATCTGATGAGAATTAAGAGTAAGAAATTAATCAATCACAGTCGAATATGAAAAGAATAATCGATTGGTCAATTTCTTACTCTTAGTTCTTACAGCCACACTTTACTCCCATTGTAGACGGTGCTTTATAAGATCATTTTGAGTTCATCTTAGCCGCTGCGAGGGTCATTCCATTAACTGCACCATACCTTGAGGCTAAATTAAAACGATCTCAAGTGTAAGGTTCGACTGTGAACGTCACTCTGAGAGTTTGAGTTCAGCATTCATCCCGGTGTTTCCGAGCGGCGGTATTTTTGCCGTTGCGCGAGTTTCTCTTCGTCTTGAGTGACATTTTACGTCGAGAAATTTTAAAGGCACGTTTAATCAGTGCCGATCAGGACACTGCGAATTTAACCACGATCCTCTTTTCGGCGTTATAAATGGCAACCGGCTCACGTGCCGGTCACGAGGGAAGCATAATCGCCTCGCGATGATGCCACACGTTCAATCGAATAAATTGCGTACGGCACGTGTAAATCGCGGATCGCGGTCCGTTAATGTAGAAGATAAACGTAACGCTTCGGGGTCTCTCGAAAACACTTTAATCGCATTTAGCGGGATTATCGGCAATAAACAGAGATTGGGAGCAACGTGAATTCGATAAGCCTGAACTCCGATCGTCGCACACGCAGAGAATTAATTCTCCGCGCGCGTTCATCCGCGCGCGATTGTTTCGATCGCGACGCCGGGAATTGGATTTTCTGCTGGTAATTTCGCACGAGTTTCGGTGGTCGCTAATAAAGGAGCGGTAATAAACGCGTCGTCTCGCGGTCGTCAGGTATTAATATCACCCGCGTAGCTTCACGTGCGCTCGGATTCTCGTGACGCGTTCTTCTACGCGGATGTGCTGGAGATAGAAAGAGGGAGATATATATGTATACATATAGATAGAAAGAGAGTGTGTGAGAAGGAGAGGCAGGGAGAAAGACAGAGAAAAAAGGGAGGGGCTCGAGAACGCTCTTGGCGAAACTCATTATTGTTACGTAATATTGAGCTCGCTTCTTAAAGCCGAACTTTCAGGATGCGTCGTCGCTTCTCACGCCCAAACGCCCGTCATAGTACTATGAAAGACGTTTGTGATATTCGCTCATGAGATATTTACATGCCCCGACAAAAAAGATACTTGAAAATTTATTTGTAGTGTAGGAAGGAGCTATAAAGATAGGGGAGGAAGATAAGGGTAAGGAAAAGTGTAACGGGAGGGAATAAGATGAGTCGACAATCACGTTCTATGTTTTCATATTATATTTCGGTATGTTTTAGTATTTATTAATTTTAGTATTTATTAATTTTAGTATTTATTAATTAATATATGACCAATGTTTAATGAGTAAGAGAAAAAGAAGGAATGACGCAATGGGCGGTACATACAAACTTGCAGAAGAGTCATATAAGTCGCGCGAGGCAAGGATTACATAGGTATATAAGATTTGTTTCTGTGAAATAAGATTTTCCCTTTTCTGTCGACAGACTTTGCCTTCCACAAAATAAATTTTCAAATGCTTTCTTTCTCAGTGTGGTTTTTGCTCCGAGAGAAGAGATATCTGAGAAATAGAAATTTGGATATTTATTTTTTAACATATTTATTTATAGTCTCTTGTTTAAATAGAATAAGCACAATTGCTTTCGTGAAAAGCTCTCCGAAAAATCTATATTTTCTCGTATGAAAGAGATCCTTTTTCAGTGTAAAAATATGTGCACTAATGTGTACGTATGTTATATTAGCACTCGATACTTGTAAACAAGTATCTCTTATCTCCCAGATATATTTTTTCTCAATATACGAGAGAGAGAGAGAGAGAGGAAGGGGGGGGGGAAGAGGAGACTATGGTTTGTCTCTCTAGATATGTTGCGCGTGACTGCGCGGTGCTTATCGTGCTTTCGGGACGCACAAAGGGTATGCTAATGTCGAACGCGTGCCTCCCTCATATTGTCATGGAAATAAAGTTACTTAATATTGCAAAACCAGTGGCGCACGGTGCGTGTGTGCGTACACCAATAGCAGCGGCTTGCGAAACACCAGCGATGAATAAAACGCCGATTTATTCGCGAATAACGCGCCGAGAAGGTATCATCCGCCAACGACGCTTTCGCGTTCGCGGGAGGCTAATGGACTTCCCGAAGTGCCTCGATACTTTACGCACTTTGCGCTCTCCAAAACGACTTAACCGTCTCTCTTCCCCCTGCCGACTGTCACCTCCCTCCCCCCTCGTCCAATCTGTCTCTCCTGGTCTCTTATGGTCGTTGCGCAATCATGATAGAAATGACGAGCGTCGCGCGGGGGCTGGCTGGACGAGAGAAGCGCGTCGCGGGCGATTAATAAATTATTTATCAACGCGAGAGATCTCGTCGAGGGTGAGTAACTCACCGCGGCGGTCTATTTCCTGCATGAGGAACTCGTGATTCGACTCGGTCGTGCGCGCGCTGCTATTTGGCTGGCGATTAAGCCGCAAACTTCGCGGAGCCGAGAGTCACGGAGGAGCGTCGTCGCGGTAATCTTCTTACGGGGGACGGTTAACTACCGAAAGAACCGACTGCACGAAGGACGGGGGGTAAATACGCCGTTTCGCCGGAGGTGGTCCTCGTTCGTAATAACAGCGAAAAGGACTCGACCGATGCGCTACCTCTCGCGTATGTCATGTTCTCCAGGCGAACTTCAGCGACGAAGCCGGCGAGAGAGCGAGCGAGCGAGCGAGCGAACGAACGAAGAGGAGGACTCGCACCTAACCTCGACAAGGTCGGCGCGTTTCCTCTTTCGCGAGAGAGCTCGTGCACAGCGCCTTCGGGGTCTCCCCCTCTTTTTATCCGACTCTCCTTTTCCTCGTCCCCACCTACGGCGGGTCGTGTCCTTTCCTCTCTGCCTTCCTCCGTACCGTTCGCCTTGTCCCCGCCAGCTCGTCGATACGACGGCGGGTCGTCGTCGTCATCGGCGACGGCGACGCGCTCCTGCTTCTCCTCTATCCTGTTTTCTCCTTGCTCTACCTCTCGCCCGCTCCCTCCCCTCGCCTTACGCACCGTGTCTCCTCTCAGCGTGAGTTATATTTTGCGAAAATAACAGGGACGACCTCGATCCAGTGACGTCAGCGGCTCGGCGCCGCTTAATTATCAATTTAACGGTTGTCGCGGGCGAACCGGATTCTTTTGACGCGTATTGCGGGGATGTAACCGGTCTCCCTCTCCTCTCTCTCTCTCTCTCTCTCTCTCTCTTTCTCTCTCTCTCTCTCTCTCTCTCTGTGTTTCGCTCTCTCGCCCTTAGGAGACTCTTAGATCTTCATTTTGGAAGGAATCTCCGACGAGACTTTCGTGGATTTTGTGCGACGACGGGAGTTGTTCGTTTTTCGTTTCGTAGAGGAACTTTCACCTCGGGTTTACTGGGAACATTGAGACAATTATTGCAACTTTAATGAACGTACTTCTGATACGCGCGCG
This sequence comes from Odontomachus brunneus, assembly GCF_010583005.1. Classification (NCBI taxonomy): domain Eukaryota; kingdom Metazoa; phylum Arthropoda; class Insecta; order Hymenoptera; family Formicidae; genus Odontomachus; species Odontomachus brunneus. The sequence goes on from NW_022639454.1 coordinate 2,217,004, forward strand.
TCGACATGATATCTGAAATCTCAAGGAAAAAAAAGAAAAATATATATATGTGGGTTTAGTCCGGAGCTCCATTATTCATGGCGAAATGTTTTGGTATGCATAAGCGAGGGTTCAAAGTTGTATGCTAATTTATGGTAATCTCCGTATTTAATATTATAACTACACCGTGCGACGTCGCGTTACGTTATGTGATTCGCGTTACGCGCGCGCGCGCGCGCGCGCGTTATAGGCGTCCAATGAAATAAAGTTCAAGGACTTCGATTAAAATGTCGCAACATGTGTGTGTGTATGTGTATGTACGTACACGCTTTGCATCGACGCGGCGAGGGTCGCATTTAATTGCGAAACCGGTTTGTGCGCACAAAGCTTTTTTGAGTCTTCGCGATACCATTTCCAAAAAAAAGCATGTTCAATGAGCGTACACATTTACTGCACACGTACACGTGTTTGTTACAAGACACGCAAAACGCGATGCGGTAATGTTGTTACCGAGTTTCTGGCGCGTTCACTCATTTATTTATCTTCTTTTGATATCGCCGTCGCGCACGATCGTTCAACTATCACTTGTAGAAACGACACTCAAGTAGATCCCCGGCACTTGTCCTTTTATCGCGCTACAGAGATTTTCTAGAATGTTTCAGAACGGATACTTAATCTTCGTCATTGCGCGAGTAAATAAGTGATACGTTATTATGGAGAAAAATCAGCAAAAAACAGCTGCATGTGGGAAAATTAAGTCATCGCGACGCTGCTGTTACGATAAATTACACGTAGAGACACTGGAGAAAAAAGGAACAGGCGTGACACATGACGCGGGAATACTCATCTTCGTAGCACAACTTGCCGAAGATCAATGACCAGTGACGTCACGATTGGTTCGCGTTGATCGTGCACGTAACTCACGTTACGCAGACACACGCACACACATTTACAAGTACGCGGCGCCAGAATCATTCACATATGTGGCTCGCATAACATAAGTGCGCATCACGGTAGCAAAACGTAACAAAAACAGCTTTTTCTCTCTCTCTCTCTCTCTCTCGACTCTTCTGTTTTTTTTCTTCAAGCCGTGTCAGGTGCTGTCATTCTGCTGTCGACGATTCTCTTCGCGTTCTTTTTAATCTCTACCTCTTCTATCTCTCTCCTGTTTTATCTCTAGTATATATCTCTCGAATCTATTGTGCGCCCGCTTTCTTACGGCGCACATCGGGGAAACGATTCTCGAGCAGGTTCTCGAATCAGCTGGAAGTCCTCTAACTGGACTGGCGAGACCTTTTCCGAGGGTCTCGTCCCCTATTTCGTACCAGTTCACAAAACACTCGTGCGTTCCTTTAGATTGGTTTCTTTCACACCTACGTTCATCTTCGAAGAATTCTCAACACTTGCCGAGCCAGAACTCTTCCCTGGTATCTTTCTAATTATTCTCATCGTGTCAGGACACGCGTACGCGGAAAAAAACAGCACAGTTGGCTCACATATAAATCTAGTTGTGCTGACCAGATACAATAGCGAGATACGGGACAACCAGTTATGTGGTTGGCAGCAAGTATAGAGCAATCGTTGAGTTATAGTGACGACGATAGTCGTTCCAACCAGTGTTTCCATGATAAATGTCGCCCTAGCTGCATTTTTTGTTGCCACAATTGAATCATACGCAGTTACAACGATAAAATTGACATACCAAAGCAACTGAGACATATCAACTATATACGTCACCGTCAACATGAAGATAACTAAAGTGATGCAACTATTCTGCTCACAACCACATATTTCGTGCTTATGTGCATCATATCTTATATCCGTGTCTATACACACTGAGAGAAAAATGTATGATATTTGGAACTATAATGGCATAGTAAAAATATTATAGTTAGGAATATAATTTTTATAGTAAATGTTACCATAATATTTGTAATATTTACAAATATAAGTATAGTATAACTGACCCGTGTAAAATTTTTACCAAGAATTATAATTATTTGAAATAAAAAATATGGTAAGGTGGCAAATATTGAATAGTAAGAGAAATTAACTATTTTATATAGTCAATACAATTGGAATATTTGGCAAATATAGGTACATGTAACTATATTCCCAAAAGGTGCTTTATCATATATATAGAGTAATAAGATGGTGACTATAAATCTGTGTTCATTCTACTATCATATCTTCATGTTTAGATGAACTATAAATATATGTTTGAGGCCAAAACGAATTATAAAATATAGTGAGATTATAGTTATTCCAATTATTTTTTTCTCTCAGTGCATTATTACTGTTGATTGTTTGATTAATTTGCCATGTATCGTATTCTGATGCAACGGACAGAGAGAGAGAGAGAGAGAGAGAGAGGGAGAGGAAGAGGAAGTAATGTTGGCCCGGTAAATGTCGTCGCTTTGTCGAAGCGTAACTTACGGCGCACTTGGACATTACGACACATGAAAATGAAAGATGAAACGGTTGCCAGTCGGGATTTAATTGACGCAAGAACACGCCGAACGTTCGCGACTGTAAAACATCGTGATGAGAAGCTACATTTACTCATTTCTTCTTTTCTTTTTTTTTCTTTTTCTTTCCGCGTACCGTGCGCGCATAGTTTGTGTATGGGAAAAAGTGCACGTACACGAGCATTCCCATATCGCACGGACGCACGTTCCCACGTAGAGAAAACCACGTGGACGTAATTTTGCGGTCTACGCACCTACACCGGTGAAAACCGGTCGTTTATGTGTAATCTCGCGCGTGGATTATCTAAAATATGATTTCATACTAGCCTTGGGCGCCCACGTACATACAAAATAGGTACTGCGCGCGTAGGATACCTAAAAGAGGGGGTTAACTTTGGCCGGATTATGCCGCGAATTTTTTACACTTTTTTTTCTCTCTCATCCCGTTTGCTTCGGAATTCTACAAAGTCGCGATGTTATTTCGCTAATGCGGGTCCATTCTCGAGGAAAAGCGTGCGTTGCACCGATGCGTGTGTATAGCCGGGCTATGTGAACGCATGTGTGTATATTTGCTATATGATTTAACTTCGCTGCCGATTCGCGCGTGGTCGAAGTACGCGTCGGCAGCGGCGCGAGGGAAACTTTCTAAGTGCATTGTCTCTCTATCGTTCGATCTGACGCACTTAGCAACATTTTTGACGTAACTGCTTTGCTCCCCCTCCCTCTCTCTCTCTCTCTCTCTCTCACTCTCTCGTTCGCTCCTCGTCACAGCACGACGTAATCGCGCTCGTCGCTAATTAACGTTCGCTGCCATGATTTATATTTGAGGAATTCTCTTCGTGGGCTACGTTACATCTGTGGCCATGTATAGTATAAACAGACTCGGCTGTTTACTATGTGGATACACAAAGAGAAATGTCATTGGATTCTATTTAATCTACAGCTTTGCGAAAAGCTCTTTCATATAGAACCTACAGGTGGCATTTTATGCGTTTCCTACTGTTTAGAGACATTAAATAGAACTTCAGTTTTCATGTGCACTAAATATACGTTAATGCTTCAGAATATACAGATGTTAGAAAATTTAGGTCGAGAATAGGGCTGAAATTTCATCTCGGGCACACATGTGACGCTGGCAACGAACGTGTGTTAAGTGACTTCCACTCTCGCCTCTTTCCTCTTCCCCTAAAGGGAATACCAAATTCGTCAAATTTGTTCGCGACTCCGCGTTTTGCTTTGTCTCTCACACTTTATACTTGGCATGCTTGCTCCTGCCTCCGTCGCTCGTTCTCCGCGAGTAAGGGAAAACGTCGGGTAGTCGACACGCTCTACTTATTTTCGACATTCTTCCGCGGATGTTGTCGGGTATTAAGGTGCACGAGGATTCAGAAGCAAACGACCAAGTGAATCATGAATAATAATTGTTACATAATTGGAAAATAATCGATAAACCTTTCCTTCATATCTGACGAGGCCTGAGCACGAGTGTTGAAAAATTTCTGAGTGTTGTAACGAGTGCCGGCGCTGCTGTGTGTTTCCACCTGTATTTTCATATCCCCGAGTGCGTCCGCGGAGCTTTTTCTCCGGAGTTGTCGGCCGGAGAAACGCGCGTCGCGGCGGGCGATTCTCCCGGATACGCGCGCGCGATCACGAAATCGAAATTCTCCGCTGGCGCGCGCGCGCGCGCACGGCACGCACAAGAAGCCGCCCGAGTGCACCCGATGCACCGGCTGGCGGTAGTCGTCGTCGGGTGCAACGACCCTCGCGACATGAAACTGGGACATCCTCGGCTCTTCTACGACGTCGTCGCTACTCGCGTATACACGGTGACCCCGTTTTCCAGTTACGGCGATGCCTACGAGCGCGGCAATGTGCCTAACGTCCTAGCCCGAAGGCCGAATGTTTCTTTTGATTTTCATTTTCACGCCCCTAATATATATATATATATATCTCTCTCTCCCTTCTCCTAATTAATCCGCGCTTGGAATCCACGGTTCGATCGATCCTCGGTTCATCGACCCGTTCGTCGTCGTGAGCACAGAAGGTAGAGATCTCGCGCGGTTACCTGCGCACAATTTTGCATCAGGTTGACTCTGCTAGCTTTATATATTGGGTTGGTCAGCAGAAGTCTTTTCTCACAGAACATACGCATTTGTCGGCGTATGGAAATTGATAATCGAAATCAACATTCTGCAGTAATTTACTGTACCCTTTCGTTTCATGTTTGCTACTATATTTTAGAAAATGAGATATGTTATTAAAATTTGCCGTTTTTAGTGAAATTGACTATGTTACTTGATAAGATAGACTTCACTGACAATCTATTCCCGTTGGAAACAATGTAAACCTGAAGAAAATTGATATAAAAAAGAAACTACAATATATTCTCTTCGTGTATCAACACAGTGCTCCCGTGGAAAAAATCCTTAAATCGATCCAACATTTTGGAAACGAAGCACGCGGCTCGGTCGATTTTTCTCGTGGCCGACAGATTCCAAGGCGGTATCCTCAAAATTGCTGAGGAAAGCTGGAGGATCCAAGACACTTCCCCGTGAAGGAGAGAAGTGAAAAGGATAAATGGATAGATTTATTTAATCCTGCGGTGGAGGCGCTTCTCACAGCATACACAAAAAAGTAGAGAGAAGAAGGGAGAGAATTCTCCACCATACAAAACCGTCTAAATCCGCTCAATGTCCAGAGAAAGTGGCCGAATTCCGGGATACTCTGTACGTATAGACCGACGGAGAGGCGACACGACCGGTCAAGTCGTCGATATCCTTTTTCTCGTCGGCTACATACGCGTCCTTCGTCAGGCGACCCAGGCTACAACACGTTTTATAGCGACACAGCGCGGCGCTCGCCCTCATGACACTTCCGCATTGCCACGTGCAGGCGGACCGACCGACGGATGGACTGCTGTTGCCTCTCTCACGACTCCGCTCGCGACTCTCTCGGGGGAGAGAAGGAGGGGGAGGGACAGCAGATGCCTCCGGACAGTGATGGATCGGGGCCTCGGAAAGCGGTTTTTCCTTCGACGAGCGTGATACGCGACCCGTAGTCTCTTGGTAGAATACACCAGCTACGTCTGCTGGTGTGTCCAGGTGAAGCCTGATCGTTCGCGCTCATCGACGTAACCCGACGTTATGCTACACGAGTGAAGGCTGATCGTTCGCGCTCATCGACGTAACCCGACGTTATGCTACACGACGAGAACTCGCGTCTTCTCGCAAAGACTTCTCCCGAGAAAGAGAGAGGAGAGAAAAAGAGAGACGGACTTGTCAACAGTTCATAAATGCAATGCGCTTTCTCTCGGGTACTTCGTTCAAACTTGAAGTCCATCATCGTGTTGTCGTTGCGAAAGACTGTCGGGTCGAATGATTAGATTTAACGACCTCAAAAATTAAGGTACGCGAATATGCTTGCGATGTGCAGTCACTCAGACTGAAATATCGACTAGAGAATAGAGTAATTGTCCATATTACTGTGCCTGTTTCTATCAGTTTTCCTTTCCACTTAAATAAGCCATAAAAAAACTAGCACATAAGTAGAAAAAGTATTTTTTTTAATTAAGATTGTGTTAAATTTAATAAAAAAAATACCTTTTCTATTTATTTATGCTATTTTCAGGGCTTATTTAAATACAATACAAAGGCACACTAACAATAATATGGACAGTTTCTCTATTTGTGCCAGATGGGCGATCGACTGTTTTTCAACCAAACCCAGGTGAAAATAATATCAGATAACACTTTACCTAGACTCTTTTTCGCAAAAAGTAGAGTTTCGGAACTCTTCAGAACAAAAGAAAAGAACCGTTTTATTAGACACTTGATACTCTTTCTTACTCTTTCATCTCCGCCAGGGAAGACGCTCACACACATGTCACAGTCTGCAAATTACCTTTATACACGCAACTGTCGGAATTCATGAAAACGCTTCATTGTCCCGGCTGAGCCGACGCCTAGATTTACTCACTGGATCTTCGCTACTGCGACTTTCGTGTTTAAAGGGTCAACGCGCAGCACGGTAGCTGAACGTTTCCGGATCGGCTTCGCCGTGCGATTGTCCGGGGAGACAATGGATCGCTCGTTCGCGCTACGTCGCGCTTGTACGAATATCGGCGTCGGGGCTTTCGCGTGTGCTCGGAAGGAAACCGCTTATTCGAGCTTGTCAAAACCCACACGATCGTGTCGGATTCACGACGACGAAAACACACACACACACACACACACACACATTCTCGCGCTCGTCTCGCGATAAATTCGGGGGGGAACGGACGCGCGCAACTGGTTGCACGCTATTCGCCGACACGCGAAGGTGCACCCACATTCGCCGGGTCGCGCCGTTATTGGAATTGGGCGGCATGCGGACCGAATCGCGTGCACATGGCGGAGCGCGACTCGCTGTCGCCCACGTGCAATTGTTTCAACCGCGCGATAGTCACCGCGCCTCGCGTGCCGCTCCGCGAACCGTGATGTAAATCGCGAGCTCCACCGCACTGCGTCTCATCCTGTCCTTTTCGAGCGCGAGGGGGGAGGGGGAGTGGTACAAGGCAAAGAGTGAACGGCGAAATTTGGAATTTGTACACTGAGAGAAAAAAATAGTTGGAATAACTATAATCTCTATAAACTATATGTAGTGTTGAAGTATGAACGTCGGAAGCGATTGTCGGAACGTGTGATCTGTAGTCGCGACAGCCGTACCGCTCGCGCACGCCGATAGCATTTCGGCGGCACAAACATGTCAAATAGCCAGTGGTAAGCGGCGGATAGTAAAGGGAGCGATTTCCTTCTTATGCGAGACCGACTTTTGTCTTCGGATGGATATAAAAGAACGACGAGTGAGTCGTGGACAGTTCAGTTGTAGAGAGTCGTCTGTAGCGTAATAATCGTGTCGAGAAACTTCTTTTGTACTAGATATATATATATATATATATATATATATATATATATTCCGTATTAAACATATATATAATCCTACGATCTATTAAATCAAGTCTATCATCCCACTTCTGACACCACATATATTTTATAGTTTGTAGCCTCAAACATATATTTATAGTTCATCTAAACATGAAGATATAGTAGAATGAACACAGATTTATAGTCACCATCTTATTACTCTATATATATATTAGGTGTACAACTTTGCTTCCGCTGTTTTTTTTCCGAAATTCGAGGCTTTATTGTAAAAAACTGGTTATACATTTATGATTCAAAGTATTGTCCATCTTTTGGGCAGCGTACGAATCCCGCGTCGAAAAAACTGGTCATCTTTTGAGGCGATCCACGAATCGATTCAATTTTTTACTTCTTCATAAGACCGGAAGTGCTGGTCAGCCAGGCCATGTGCCATTGATCGAAACAAGTGATAGTCAGAGGGAGCAACGTCTGGAGAATACGGCGGGTGGAGTAAGACTTCCCATTTCAACGTTTCCAAATATGTCTTGACCACTTTCGCAACATGGGGTCGAGCATTGTCATGCTGCAAAATCACTTTATCGTGTCTCTCGTTGTATTGCGGCCGTTTGTCTTTCAATGCTCGGCTCAAACGCATCAATTGCGTTCGATACCGATCGCCTGTGATTGTTTCAGTCGGTTTTAACAGTTCATAATACACTACGCCGAGCTGGTCCCACCAAATACAGAGCATGACCTTGGAGTCGTGAATATTCGGTTTGGCCATCGACGTGGAAGCATGGCCGGGAACTCCCCATGAATTTCTGCGCTTGGGGTTATCGTAATGAACCCATTTTTCGTCCCCAGTCACAATATGATGCAGAAATCCCTTCCGTCTTTGCCTTTCAAGGAGCTGTTCACAAGCAAACAAACGCCGTTCAACATCTCTCGGCTTCAATTCGTACGGCACCTAATTTCCTTGCTTCTGAATCATTCCCATGGCTTTGAGGCGTTTTGAAATGGCTTGTTGAGTCACTCCCAATGATCGTGCCAATTCTTCTTGATTTTGACACGAGTCTTGATCAAGTAATGCCTCCAATTCTGCATCTTCGAAAGCCTTCTCTCTTCCACCGCTATGCCGGTCTTCGACGTCAAAATCACCGTTCTTGAAGCGTTGAAACCACTCACGACACGTTCTTTCACTAATAGCGACCTCATCATAAGTATTTGAAAGCATTCGATGAGCCTCAGCCGCAGATTTCTTCATATTGAAGCAGAAAATTAAAACCTTCCGCAAATGACGAGAATTTGGCTCGTAAACTGACATTTTCAATCGAGAATAACTTTATGATACAGACACAAATCGACTAATGTTTCTATGGGGTTATGTTGACAGATGCCCAAGTTTATTGTATGACGTCTATGATCTATTTATTTCGATCACCACTTACCGCTAAAACCATCTATAGGAAAACGGCGGAAGCAAAATTGTACACCTAATAGTAAAGCACCTTTTGGGAATATAGTTACATGTACCTATATTTGCCAAATATTCCAATTGTATTGACTATATAAAATAGTTAATTTCTCTTGCCATTTAATATTTGCTACCTTACTATATTTTTTTATTTCAAATAATTATAATTCTTGGTAAAAATTTTACACGGGTCCGTTATACTGTGCTTATATTGTAAATATTACAAATATTATGGTAACATTTACTATAAAAATTATATTCCTAACTATAATCTTTTTACTATGCTATTATAGTTCCAAATATCATACATTTTTCTCTCAGTTTAGACAGAAAAGTTGTCCGTAATTTCTAGGAGTCTGGGGTGAACTTTCCGTCTCGCCCAACGAGAGAGACCGATTTTCTAACGCAGAGCTCGCACGGCGAGTGATGCATTCTTCGATTTTCGAGAGATTCCGTTTCGAGTCGCTTGGCGCTCAAGCAATTCGTAAGGCTGCTCGCGGAGCAAGAAGGCAGGGAAAACAACGCGGAGCAAGAAGGCAGGGAAAACAACGCGGAGCCTTCCGAAAATCGGCCGGAAAGTGCATCACTTGCCGAGCTCTTTTGGGAGAGCGCTCTCGTTGAAGGAGACGGATAAGTCCACAAGAAACTCATCCGAAAAATTACAGACAACCTTTCCGACCGTGAGTGTAAATAAATTCAGCAGCGAATTTATCAGTCATTTAAATTAGATTTGTAAAGGTTGTTTTACACAAGTGATCCACATGGCATTCGTATTATCATGTAGAACCACGAAAAAAATCCGAAAAAAAAAAACAATCAAAATTTGCTCCGAATTGTATCGTGCAAAATGTAGAAAGAAACTGAATGAAACTTTCAGCAAATTCATTGCTGTGCATAACAAAAAATTCTCATGATTCACGACATCTAATGATTGATTCAGTGCGTTATATTTGTCTCATAAATTGTAAAGTTTCTGTCATCATCTCACGTTTTTTATAATTACAAAAGTCTATCTGGCTATTCGTCTCGTTTTTATCAGTTCAGGCAAAGAGGAGTATTCTTTAGTCTGCACTTTGAAGTAAACTCCATTTGGAGTTCACTCTGCGAGATAACAAAGGCTACGTGAAACACAGAGCGAAGACTCTTCGAGTTCTTCCGACGATTTCCGAGTTTGCCTTCACTCAATCAACAGATCTCCTCGAAGCCGCGCGTTCCAAAGTGCATTCACTCCTTATCCCACAAAATTATGGCGCTGCAACTGTTTTAGGATTACAAACGGAAAAGTTCCATGAACTATACCGTCGTTAGTGATACATGAATCACGTATGCTTATAGTAGCGTTCCATAGCGCGTCATCATTTATCGTTTCCCATGCGCCGCCACCACTTATATGGCTTGTGTGTGTGTATGCGTGCACGAGGACGCTACAGCCGTCGTCTCCGCGATGTTCCTGCCGCGGTTACCATCCGCGGCGCGCGTGCTCGCGCTTATCGCGTGTGTCATTTGCGACCGCGTTCTTGCCGCGGAAAACTTATCGAGAAATTATCTCCGCGTCGGCCATCCTCGGTCACTTTAGCCGGCGACTCTTCCGCGTCTCCTTCCGCGCGAGATCGAACGTCGAATTTCCGCAACGAGAGCGCAGCTGCGACTGCCAGCGCGATCTCTTTCCCGCTGCGCGCGTAGATCGAACGGACTGACGGACGTATTCGATTGCGAGCGATACACTCGACATTTAAATTGCCTCTTGCCGCCGCCTCGCGGCAACACACATACAGACGCGCACGATCTACCGCCCCGAGCGCGAGAGATCTACCGCCCGCGCATAAGACTGCGACTTTACGTCCCCGTGTGTCCGCGCACGTGGTGGACGTCTCGTCGGCAATTTCTTCGTTGTACTCCGCGGGTGATGTAGGCCAACGAACGACGTCGCGCCGAACGGATTGACGGAGCGCGACGCTGCGCGCGAACATCCGCGACAAATACGCCTCGTAAATTCTTTAACGAAAATGTCGATGCGCGATCAATTATTTATCAATTCCTCACCGCGCGCGCCTATAGATGGCCGCGGCGGTGTTGTCCGTGCTATAAGCTCCCTCTTCCCTCGCCGGCCGTGCGAAATGGCGAGTTGTTGGCTCCTTGCCGTGCGGCACCTACGATCGTTGATCTGTCCCGAGGAATTTTGTCTCCACCTCGGCCCCTCGTTGCCGTCGTCGTCGTCTTCTTCTTCCTCGGCGCGTGAAAATCCGTGCCCGAGTCGCGAAACCGAAGATCAAGGTCGGGGGAGAGGAGAGAACGCGCCACGCTCGCGACTTCGGAGGAAACGTGATCCAACCATTCGGCAAGTTTTAGGCTTCACGTTCTGGTCAATATTTCGCGATTCTCTGTGTGAGATTGTATAATAAAATATGACCGTCGAAATCGCCATTCTGATAGTTCGCACGATACTTTGTGTTTCTCCGGAAGAGCGAGTGATGTTTCGCGACTTGATGAAGATACGCGATTCCCAGCGCGTGTTCTGGAACATGTCATCGATATCGATAACGCGATACTGCTCGGCGGAGTTGACCGATGAGCGGCCTTTGTGAACGCGCGCGGATAATGCTAATGCCACGCATTGCGGCTCGATAAGTCCGGGACGCGGTATTAGTGCGACATATCTTCCATATCGGTTCGATCTCCTCAATCGTGATTGAAGCTCGTTAGAAACTGCGATTTTCGTTATTGATGACACATACGCACGTACGCACGATATACCTCGCGAGAAACCGAGATGTAGACGTTGCGAATTCCTTGTCAGGGATAGAACAGAGAGAGAGAAAGAAAGAAAGAAAGAAAGAGAGATGGAGACTTGAATTATTGTACCGCGAAACCTTCGCACAATTCTCGGGATACGAGAGCGGCGCGGCGACCTGCCAGAATCTGAGTCATGCGGAAACGATGCGGCCTGACTATGAGGGGAGCTCCTCTCGGACACAACTGTATCTCCTGAACTGTCGTCGTGTTCTCGTCAACGACGAGTAACGACCGATCGCGCGTCGTGGAAAACAAAAGGCCGCGATACGACGGAATGTAAGAATATCACCTGCGTAGAGGTTCACCTTGCAGCTTTTTCACTCTATCGAAGTTTAAAGTGAGCTGGACGAAGTCCAATACTGCGAGTCCGCATTATCTTTAGAGACCATTTGAGTGTTTACGATAACGTTATCTCGGAACCCCGCGTTCTCGAATACCACAGCTTGTAGAATATCGTTTTTCCCGTGAGGGGTAAAAGAACACAGTTAATTTCAATACAAATTATTGTCAGAGTCGTATTATTGGTAGCTTTGCCATCTCTTCAGGGAGGTGAATTTATTAAAGAGAAAATTAAGTTAATTATAAAGTGACAAATGCGGCATCCATTAATCACACGACAGGATTATTCCTTCTCTTTTTGTGGGATTTTGTGGTGAATATTTATCTTCACATTATTACTTATTATACAGATTATTTATAGCTTGTCCATCTCTTCAGGAATGAATTTATTGAAGTTCAAATAAAGTAATTTAATTATCAAGTGGCAAAAAATCCATCAATCATATGACGGAATTTTTCTTTCTTTTTTGTGGAATTTTATGGTGAATATTTATCTAATAGTGAAATATTAATGGCACATAATGAGCTAGCGCGGATGTCTTAGTGCTATTAAATACTAATAATTTTAATAATATGATTGTGGGAGGATAAAAATGTCAAACGCACATATCGAAATTTTCTCTTCGACTAACATACACGAAGAATCAACCTTTCATACTTAGACCGATCCTTGAGTCCCAAATTTAAATATATATTTTAATTAAAATCCCAAACCCCCATTAAACCGAAGACTTAAATAGATTCCTTTTTTTTTATTTTTTTTTATTTTATGTGCGTTTGACATACTGGACATTTTTATCCTCCCACAATCATATTAATATTACAATTATATTAGTATTTAATAGCACTAAGACATCCGTGCTAGCTCCTTATGTGCCATTAATATCACTATTAGTTAACTCTATAAAGAAGCGTTCTATTATTTCGGTGAATATTTATGTTCACAATATTATTTATTATATCGACTATATATCTTCTCCACCTCTTCAGAGATGAATTTAATAAATGTAAAAAATGTGGTTTGTAAAGTGACATAAAGGTGATGACATAAATGTTTTGCTTGTTAATTTTGTGATAAATATTTATGTACACGCTAACGTTCATTATATTTTGTCAACAACGTGCGAATTAAAAAACAATATTAGGCGCATCTGAGCGCACGCATATGTGTTGGTATCTCTGAAAGAATTGGAACTGATTGTCTGACTTATTGTTTTACATGCCGCGCGATTATAATCGCGAGTAGCTTTCTTCCTCTCAGTGCGCGACCGACGATAGTTTGCGTGGAGAAATGTCGAGTTGAATTTTAGCGATTGCATGTGATCGGAAGTCGGCGTAAAAGACATGTTGCCGAAGCCCAGGGAGATCTATAAATTCCATTAAGAGCACGTAATCATATGGGAAATCGCGCTCTTCTCCGGTCTCTCGCGAGCGTGTACGCCGCAGCCGCTATTCGTTGACCTCGCGTTGCACTGCCTGCATTCGACGACTGCGACGACGTTATGCCCGTATCACACTAGCGATCGACGTTTGCGCTCGCGTCTACGATTGGCTCTTAACCAAAAAAGTCCGGCTCTTGGCCGGAAAGATGCTCGCTGCCGGATAGGTTAAGAGACAATTTCAGACGCAGTCGCTAATCGCTAGTGCAGCACCGGCATTAAGTCGGAATGAAAACAGCGATTGACAATTGGCGATCAGTGTTTCCACCAATCAGAGCAACACAGTCAGTACACGAAGAAAAATAATTTGCTGGCCTAGCAAACTTTCTGCTGGTCTAGCAAAATCTTTTCGTTATTATATGGACAGCAAAAAGATTTGCTGAGAATATTAATCACTATTTGCTGAATCTACAAATTATTTTGCTATAAGAACCATGATGGATTTATATAAGCAGTTGCAGTTTTGCTCCAATAGCAAATAAATTTGCTAAGGATACACTATTTTGCGTCAATAGCAAATTAATTTTTTAGGACAAATATACTTAACAACTTTTTTTCTATCCTAGCAACAAAACTAGTTCTGCTCTGATAACGAATAATTTGTAAAATTAGTTACGTCAACTAAATTTTTCTGATGTCACTACGAATATGCAGTAGCATCGACGATTTTGCTAAAAGAGCAAAATTATATTTTTCCGCGTAGCTACTTTGCTTTAATTGGTTGAAAACTAATCGTCAATCGCCAATTGTTAGTCTGATTCGAGCTTTATGAGCCGCGCAAATGTTTCCGGATGCGTCGATGACAGAGACGGGGCACGATCTTTCCGCATTTTCACATAGACGATGCGCGCGCGCGCATCGCTGAGATTTACCCGCGGCGTGGAATGCAGACGCTGCAACGCGTTGCAATTTGCAGCGACTACTTCGACTCGGCCCTCGGTGCCGGTTGACCGGTGACGACGTGATTCTCACACTCGTCGTTTACTTTCCACTCCCCTCGGGCATGCGACCCGACGCGAAATCGAAACTTTGTGGAGGATTTCGCGACACTCTTAACATGTCGAGTGTCGTAACGGTGGTGACCGGTCGCCGGTGACTATGATGCCGTCACGTCTTATGAGCTATCGAGCATAAAGTATAATTAATTGCATCTAGAGAGTTAGTTAGGGACAACCAATAGAGAGCTAATGGAAGGTGAGAGGTAAAAGTTATATAAAATAAATGTAGAAAGTATAAAAAAAAATAATACTTTTTTGTCGCTCTGTATTTTTATGTATTCAACAATATAAAAATATAATATTCTTTATATCTAGGGATCTGGTTAGATGGCGTGCATGTGTGAATTTGGAATAATTTTGAGATGTTGAGTATAGGAGGTCAGATAAGAGGAATTACGTAGGAATGAGTGTGCAGATAGTGGATAAGTGAAGGCGAAACACGACGTTAGGTAGGAAGGCAGGATGCAAGGCAGAAAGATGCATAGGTGGTTGAGATTATGGCGTCATAAAGAACGAGTAGGTAGAGTAGTAGTGTAGGTAAGGAAGGCGGGCGAGAATTGGTATGGTAATGTAGAGGAAATTATCAATAGAGGAAATGTATAACAGGTGGTAAAAGAAGATGGAGATACATAAGGGATAGAAGTAGAAGAGGAAAGATATAGGATCCTTGGGCAGGATATGGAAACAAAATGGAGGTGTATGAAAGAAGGATGATCATAAGATCTGGTGAGACAGACATTGTGGGAATTAGGAGGAAGTGTAAAGAACAAGAGGAAGAATATAGGTTATGAAATACTCCCTTTTTTTAGTGAAGTAAACTGAGGGAGATATAATGTCTAGATATAGCTTCCGGAATGAGGGAGATATATTGGCGGTGAGGAAAAAAAGGAATCATTTCATGGAGTCAGTAGGAAGTATAGAGTGAAGCAATGAAACCAACATATATTCTTTATATCTTATAAAGAAATTATACAGAGACGACAAATGTGCAAAAGAAGTAATATAAACGATACATGTACATGCGTCTCGAATTGCATGTACTTTTGCCGATTCAATCGTCAGTCAAGCTACATTGAATGAAAATCAACGCGGTGGTCGCGTGTTGAGAAGTTCAAGAGGTCTCGAGGAACAAGTTGCAAACCGCGAGTGCCGTGTCGCAAGTGCGTGTTGCACCTTCTGTCTCGTCCACGAGTAATATCGAGGAAGCGCGACGCGCCGATGCCCCAGGACGTACGTTACACACGCGTCCTGAGAAAATTGACGTTGGTTCGCGAGAGACGCACGCGCACGCAACAAACGTCCAATTAAGATCGAAAGTTCCGCGATAAACTCGGCTAGTTTACGTACGGTTAACGAAAGCGCGTACGACTACGTCTGTAAATAACGCCAACAAGAGAGCGCTCAGCCAGATACACGCACACGTATCGTAAGCCATCGAGCTCTCCTCGTCGGTCGAAGGGTTCGCCGCGCGCGCGCACAAATTCCACGCTGACGGGAGAGCGTGTAGACGCGTAATTCCATTCCATTCCACTCCGTCCCCCGACCGGGCTGCTCCGGCGATATATCGAAAACGCTCCGCGCTGCGTCGTAATGTCGCGGAGCCTGCGCGCGACGGAACGACGTAAAATGTCGAAGGGCGCGCACACCGGCGCGCCCGCTTGGAGAGGACCCGCCGCGAGATAAATAACACTGCGAAATTCCGCCACGTCGCGTACCGGCGACGATAAACCGACCGGACATTCTCGTTACGGCGCGCGCCCGACGAAATATTCGCGATGCGCGGGCGCGAGCGAATGCGTAAACGCCATTCCGACCAGGTTTGACGTGAGTCGACGACTGCGGGTGTCGGCAAAATCGATAGCACTTAGTGAGTCGCCGTCGTCGCCTCCTCTTCGTCGGTCCAAGCTGTTTCTCTCTCTCTTTATGTCTCTCCCTACCCGGCACAAGCGTGGGCGTCCAGAAATATATATATGTATATATATACCTATGACGCGCTCTCTACCCTCATCTCGTCCATATCACGTAGCCACCCCTACTGTGCACACCGGGTGTTCCGGACGTGCAAGAAACGGCGAGACTGTGCCCAGGTCCGAGCTTACTTGGTAATTCAGTAACTGAAGCAACTTTCGTTCTGTATCGGGTCTCTCTACCTTTCCTCAAATTGCTCGGATTTAATACACCAACTTACCCCCATTCCCTCTCGTATTGTGCAATGAGCAAATAATTGTGCGTTGTTTCGCTGCCGTCAGGGCTTACGTGGGCTTCAGGTGCGCTACTCCGAGTACATTTAATACTGTATATTTAATTAATTTCACGCCGGAGAACTCCCGGCGGGAGCATTCTGTTTTACTCCCAGGTGCTTTTACGCGAAGGACCAAAGGATTCCCATAGAAAGTCCCCGCCCCGCGGGTGTGTCTCGCAACAAGACGTGTCCACGTTCCGGTGAATGCATATCATATTGTCCCACCTTGCGCTCCACCGCGAATAATTCTTGCACGAAAAAGCGCAAGCCCCGCGAGCAATTAGAGATCAAAGGTACACCCGGTATCTCTGGAACATTCTGTAACCCGAGAGAGGGAGGGCGAATCGAATTTACCCTCTACGATCTCCATTCAGAGCCGCCCTCGCATTCTTCCGCGTGACGTCATAGAAAGTATCGGAGCATTCACTACGCCGCTCGCGTCCGTGTGCGCGCGCGCGCGCACACGAGCGTTATAGACGAGCCTCTTAGGAGAAAAAGGGAAAGAGACAAAGCGCGGTCTAGGATGCGCGCACCCGGGCGATAAGTCCAGGATCATGTTCCCCCCGCTGGAGGTGGCGACGATAGTAGTGGTAGTGTGCCAGCTAGATGCTGGTGACGCCGGCGATATCGGTAGCAGCGGTGGTAGTGGTGAAGGTAGTGGTGGTGGTGGTGGTGATGGTAGTAGTGGTAGTAGTAGCAGCAGCAGTAGTAGAGGGCTTCGCACTGGCTTGCCCTCCCGCACCCCGAGTGTCGCTGACGTTGCTGTTGCTGCTGCTGCTGCTGCCATCACTGCCGCCAACCCGCTGCTCCGCCGCCTTTCACTCGCGCGCGGGCTCAGTTCGCTGGTGTCTCTCATCAGCTGCGGGTCTCTTCGAGGTGCTCGAAGCGCGCGCGCCCAGTGCGACTGATATCCGTTGCGTTAGGTACGTGTGTCTCATCTGTCGTCTCGCCGCGTCCACGCAGGGTCGTTCCTCGCGGATTTTTTTGCGCGACGCGTGGCAAGAGAAACGCGTGCGTTGGACATCCTTCCGGCGTCTTCCTCCTGGTCACTGCGCCTCACTTAGGAGCGGCAGCGCGACGCGGCTTACCGTTCGCACGCGAACATCGGGCTGGGATCTCTCGGGAGATTTGCGGCACATTAGAGCAGTAGCTTTGTGCACCTTTCGCGGAAGAGGATGTGACTTCCGCCGAGATGTAATTTGCTCTCGCGAGGGGATCCTTCTTTGCAGCTTGTTTCGTATACGTGTGAGTTAAGGAGGCATCGCCGGCGAAGAGAGTGACGACGGCGTGTTTAGTGTGCGTGTGTGTGTGTGTGTGTGTGTGTGTGTGTGTGTGTGTGTGTGTGTGTGTGAGTGTGTGTGTGTGTGTGTGTTCCGTAACCGCCGCGCAATAGAGGCGGGTGTGTGCTTTCTCGCTGTCACATTTGTTGCTTCGTACGCGTCGAAGTTTCGTGCTGCCTGCGAACGAAAGGTGCACGACTGTGCTGGCGTCGTTGAAAACTTTTATCCGCTCGTCGTTACGTCGTTTGTACGGTTGCAAATGATGGTGTTTCATAACACGGTGGTTTACGTGAGTAACCCTTTTGTCGTGACGCGCGTCTGGCACGCATCTCGCGTCGTGCGAACGCCGCCTTCGCTGAAGTTATTACTCGCGAAGCATTTGGCATTACGTCGTAATTAGGCTTCAGCGTGTTGCGTCGCGCCGCGCCGCTCTCAGCCTCGTCCCGTCATTTTCGCGAAAAGCACCGTAATGACATCGCGAATTGGCAGCAAGCAGCGAGCTCACGACTCGTCGAGCCGTTCCTCTCATTATTCTCATGCTCGGAATTTCGAAGTCGAAACTTTTGCATTTCCTGACGGGAACCGCGTGTGGTATAATTGGAAAAAAGCGCGAGAACACGTTTCTCCTCTCTCCATCTTTTTTTTTTTTTTTTTAACAAACGCGATTGTCGATAGACGTGGAAAAAAAATATGCTGAAACTCGAGCGGAATAATATCCCGAAAGGTCATCACCTTTCGAAACCCGAATCCCCAGACAACGTCACGAAATACGACTTTCCCGGCACATTGGAAACTGAGACCCGTATTGTTAGTCATAACATGAAGATTATCTCAGCTGAGATATTTTAATTTAATCAGATTTGAGGTTTTTTAAGCTGAATTGCGATGAAAAATGTGATGTTGCGTATATTATATAATTCAGATAGAAAACTCGAGTCTAATTTTGAATTCAGATCTGAGTATCTCATTTAGGGCAGAATTAAAAAACGACTAGTAATTTACGGGCCTTGGAGATGAAAACGTGACGGAACGCCAAGTGTCATGTCGAAATCGATACAAAGAAACAATGTGTTCAAGCACAATAAAATTGCTAAATCTTACGAAACATCTCGTCAGATACCTGGCAATATATGGAGTCCTGAAAAAGCCCAAATATTTATCTGCGATTTTAGACTTTTTGAACAGGATATCCACAAATCCTCCGACATTTCGCCAAGGCTGTCCGCGCCACGCGGTTTTCTTTGTGTCGAGATTTCGAGGAGCAATAGCGTGCCGCTTCCCGACGTGTTGAGATAGATTCGAGACATTATCTCGGGGCCCGAATTTCGGGATTACATTTCCGCCAGACATTGTGTCTCGTTATGCTCGAGTCACGGGCTTGCGGTTTTTCTCGGGATTCCGCACGATTTCGCGCTGTGCCGGTGTCGACAGAGAGAGAGAGAGCAAACGCGAAAGACCGTTGTAAGAACAGGCGTTTGAAAGCGTCCGCTCTTCCGAGACAGGACAAGCTCTCGTGTCAATAAGCGGTAATAACAGCTCTCGTGTGAGTCAAAGACACATCCGT
The DNA here is from genome assembly GCF_010583005.1 of Odontomachus brunneus. Taxonomy (NCBI): domain Eukaryota; kingdom Metazoa; phylum Arthropoda; class Insecta; order Hymenoptera; family Formicidae; genus Odontomachus; species Odontomachus brunneus. The sequence goes on from NW_022639454.1 coordinate 2,236,481, forward strand.
GACCTTGACTGTGCGTAGTATCCGATAGAGATGACAGTCTGCTTTGTTGTTTTCGAGCGTGGTCGTGTCTCCTCGGCGGTACCGTTGTGTCGTGCAAAGCGGTCGAGTTCTCGTCTCGCGAGAGTAGACTCGGCTAACGTCGCGACTGGCTCTGTGTGGCTGTTATTATCATTATTATTCTTATTATTACATAGCAATAACGAATCGCTGCCTCCCTTTCTCTTTTTCTCTTTCTCTCCCTCTCTCTCTCTCTCTCTCTCTCTCTCTCTCTCTCTCTCTCTCTCTTTCGTTCTGCCGACGCGATCTTTCGTCACTTTCAACACAGCGGCGATTATCGCGGAACGCATACGATATGCGAAAGCAGGTCTGATAATAATCGATAGGCTGATTTTTGGCGACAGATTGGCGCCGCACGAAGGTCCGCGCGCGAATCGATACGGGATTCGCGCGCGAATAATGAACTTCCCGTGCACGCTATACCGCCAGAGAGGAAGATGTGTATCAACTTGGAACATGTACAACAGATTCGTTCCACCTCCACTCCGATTCTACGTTTGTCTCATCCTTGATTTTTAACGTATCGTGACGGTTCATGAATCAGAAAAAGGTGAGAGAGAGAGAGAGAGAGAGAGAGGGAGAGGGAGAGGGAGAGGAAGAGGGAGAGAGAGAGAGAGAGAGGGGGAGGAGCACATATAGAGAGAAAGCGTAAAAATAAGTGGCGGAAACAATACGCAGGGCGCACCGGCGAATTTCATTCCCGCGCCGCGATAAAGGAATTTTTGCAATCTCGCGCTTGC
>NW_022639454.1:2237287-2244265 GCF_010583005.1 Odontomachus brunneus
GAGAGAGAGAGAGAGAGAGAGAGAGAGAGAGAGAGAGAGAGAGAGAGAGAGATTTATAGAGAAGCAGGGAAGGAGAGAGGGAGAAAGTCTACGTTTCGATAGCGCGCGATTGCAGAATTAATAATGAACGAGAAATAATCGACTTAATCGAAATACGACACTCAGACTTGTTGCACTTTTCCAAGAGCGGCGCGGATATACACACCTACATATGAAAGCCAATAGCCGAGGGCTCGTCCAATGGGATACGCGACTGGCTGCTGTGCTAGCTCGGCGCGTACGTCGCGCACCCGGACGTAACCTCGTGGCATTTCTCGCCGTGCACTCGTACACTTTGAGCACCATGACATAGATATCCGCTGAAGGGCGCGCGCTCGGTCGCTTGCTGGTATGTGTGTGTGTGTGTGTGTGTACGCGCAGTGCACCGTCGGAAATTCGCACGCAAAACGCTGAAAAGTTTTTCACGCTTTTTCGACATCTAACCACACGTGGCAGTGAATGTCTCCGCTTTTCGCGGAGAGCGTGTGACGTAGAAGCGCGAGCTTTCACGGGGAATGTAGACACATCTCGCACAAATATTTTCATAAATCTTCCGGCGGCTGTTATCCAATAAAGGAATAATCTCTCGTGGGGAAGCGTGTGCAAGAAAAAGGAAATGGATAAGGAGGGAAAGAATCGAAGACCGTTAGTTTCGCGGAGAGATTTATATCGGTCGAGTTCTCGTAAAAAGGCGCGAATCACGTTGGCTCGTTCGTGTAATTCGCTAATGCATCGTTCGCTCTCACTCGCGCTAGCTCGGCATAGAGAGAGAGAGAGAGAGATAGAGAATCGTCGTAAAAATCTCGTCGTCTGGTGATTGTTGCAGTGTGGCTCCCTGGAGATCGGCGAGGAACGCCAGCGTCGGGTCGCTATGATGGAGTCGCTCTGCCAGGTGAACGGCAGTAAAACCAACGGCATCAGTAATGGCGGTCTCAACGAGGCCAACAACAATAACAACAACAACAACAACAACATCAACAATAACAATAACAACAACAGCAGCAGCAACGCCAGCGACTGTGCCGATCCGCAGCAGAGGCTGGCGGTGTTGAGCTTCGAGCAGGTGCGCCGTCTGAACGATGTGATGAACGAGGTCGTGAGCATCCACGGCCGGGGCAACTTTCCCACCTTGGAGGTCAGATTGAGGGACCTCGTGACGGTGGTGCGTAGCAAGCTGGAGACCGATCCGAGCAACGGAGGCGCTGGCATGAGGGTACGCGACATCCGACTGAACGGCGGCGCCGCCTCTCACGTGCTGGCCACCGAGTCCCAGCCTTACAACGACCTGGACCTTATCTTCGCGGTGGAGCTGTCCAGCGGCCGCAACTACGACAAGGTCAAGGCCGCGGTGCTCGGCTCCTTGTTCGACTTGCTGCCGGAGGGCGTGAGCCGCAAGCGCATCACCACGTGCAGCTTGAAGGAGGCCTACGTGAGCAAGATGGTGAAGGTGAACAACGACGGCGACCGGTGGTCCCTGATCTCCCTCGGTAACTCCCGGGGCCACAGGAACGTCGAGCTCAAGTTCGTCGACTCGATGAGGCGGCAGTTCGAGTTCTCGGTCGACTCGTTCCAGATCGTCCTCGACTCCCTGCTGCTGTTCTACGAGTGCAGCAAGTTACCGATCGGCGAGAATTTCTACCCCACGGTGGTGGGCGAGTCCGTGTACGGTGACTTTCAGGAGGCGCTTTATCACCTGCACAAGAAGCTCATCTCGACGAGGCACCCCGAGGAGATACGCGGCGGCGGCCTGCTCAAGTACTGCAATCTGCTCGTGAAAATGTACAAACCGTCGCAGCCGGACTACATCAAGACCCTCGAGCGGTACATGTGCTCGAGATTCTTCATCGACTTCCCGGACATAGGGCAGCAGCGCGCCAAACTCGAGAACTACCTGTGGAATCACTTCGTCGGACCCGAGGAGGAGACTCTCAAGTACCAGTACCTGATGTTGCTGCACAGCGTCGTCGAGGAGTCCACCGTGTGCCTGATGGGCCACGAGCGACGGCAGACGCTCGCCCTGATCGAGAACCTCGCGTATCAGGTGCTCTGCCAGGAGCAGCAGCAACGGCTGACGAGTCATCAGCAGGCGCCTCAGGCGCCGCCAACCACCTACGTCTACGCCAACGGCTACTACTATACGCCCGTCATACCCGCGGCGTGCTACACGTGCACCTGCAACTGGATGGCGTGCTCGTCGTGATGCGACGGCATCGACGCCGTGGAAGCCGCCGTCGCCGCTACCGCCGCTATCGTCACCACCAATACCACCGCCGCCGCAACCATTACCACCACCACCACCACCACTACCACTATCACCACCACCGCCACCACTACAAGTACCACCACTTACAACAACAACAACAACACCTCCACCAACGTCACTACCACCACCGAAATAGGAGCTACCAGGAGAAGAAAGAGAAGAGGTGGAACGAGCGTCCTCAGTTGTTGCGAGCCCATTCACATGGATCCCTATGTCCATTGGTGTCGCAGGTACGAGTGTGGAGTGTATTACCTTTGCGCCTACGGCCCTTGCTGCGCCCTCGATGAACCGGCGGACGTCTGCTGCACTTGCAGTTCACCAGAGGACACCGAAAGCGCAGAGAGCGAGGAGGACGAAAGCGACGATTCGCTCGTGTCAGACATCGAGCGGTCCAGACTCCTTCTCAGTTGACGTTCGTCGAACTCGTCGTCGGGCTGATCCGAGCTCGGATACAAAGCGGGAAAATCATCTTCGCCGCCGAGGATCACCGGCAGGCGGAGTAATCGAGTCGCGGATCGACCATCGGGCGGCGTTCGGACGGTGAACACGTCATGTCGACGATAGAAGAGGGAAGCAGAGAAAGATAGAGAGAGAGAGAGAGAGAGAGGTAGATCAAACTCTCACCTCTCTCTCTTCTTCGTTCGCGATTTCACAGATGCCCCTGGTGACGGGCGCGGTAGCGACGATCGATGTTTAGGACCAAAATGGTACCCGGCTGCGGTTGCGGTGAAACGACCAAAAGACTACAAGACTCCAGAAACAATGTGTTGTGCCTAAAAATAAAAAGAAAAAAAAGAAGGATCGCGGAAGGAGACGCGCGGGGAAGAGACTAAGGAGGAGAGACATATATATATATATATATATATATATATATATATATATATATACTCGTAGTCATACACACAGACACACACACATATATATATATATACAAACAGGACGGCGACACACGTTCCTCCGACGCGTCCAAACAGCGTATGTTCAGCGAGAAACCACGGCGAAGCGAAAAATTGCCGTCGCTTTTAATTGACTAAGCGTGCGAGTTTTGTGGACAACCCTTCCGGGAAGAGAGCGCAAGACGACGGATCGAGACGGGAAGGACGGATTCTCTCGACACAATACCGTGCGCCGAGAAGAAGACGGAAGCGACGAGGAGGGGGACACGAGAGGCGTCGGGAAGCTTCGCGACGGAAGAAAGGAACGAGAGAGAGAGAGAGAACGCGTGTGCGTCGATATGAAAAAATACGGGCGACACGGGATCACGAGATCCCGGCTGCTTCGAAATCGCCCGGATTTTTTCCCTCGTTTTCTCGTCTCGCTTCTCCCGCGGAGACGATCGCGCGCCGATGTATAGCAGCGAACCAGGGAGAGGGAGGAATGACGAAAAAAAAGAGAAAGAAAACGGGGGTTTCGGCGAGGGAGGAAAGGTAATTGTGCGAGCGCGTGGCGTCTTGCGCTACGACAAAAAAATATATAAATATATATATATAAAAATATATTTAAATATATATATATAGATATATGTATAAATCTATGTATAAATAATTAATGTGTGGCTGTGAACACATTTCATTTAGATACTGTGTATAAGGCGATAAGATTCCAAATTCGAGATGATAATTATGATTGTGAGAACGGCCGACACGGTCGAGAGAAGTGCGCGGATCGAGAGGGAAACGCTTCCGAGCCGTATCTTTCTTTCATTTCAGTAGAATCGTAGGCGAGCGTATACACATACACGCACATACACACACGCGCGCATATATATATATATACATAAAGAGAAGGGAATGTTTGATCAGCCGCGCTTTTTCTCCTTTCTTTCTTTTTTGTTTTTAACAAAAAAAACGTCAGATTAGCAAAAAGAAGGACGCGGTTTCGAGAAGGAGAAGAGACACTGTTTAACATCACGGTTGTGCGACAACGCGAGAATGAGAGCAAACATCGAGGTATCATATTTTTCGACAAAACGTAACATTTATACCGCGTTCACGAGCGCAGTGAGTTCAAGCGCTTCATCTCTCTCTCGCTTCAGAGTTACCGTAAATTGTGTTGTTTCCCACAATGCAGTGTATGTGCGTGTGTGTGTCATTTAAACGAAATTGCTACTCGTCAACGACACCCCACGCGCGAAAAGATCATTTCGGGTCGTGAAATTTCTCTTCTGCAGCCTGAAACTCGCTTGACGCGTGCGCGCACGGGGGACAATAGGATGAGACGGCAGAGAGGGGGTGAAAGAAGGAGTCATAGAAGACATAGAAAGAGACAAATGGAGACGGGGGCGGACTTGCCTCGAGACTACCCTCCTCGTTCCCTGACAAGAGCGGGAGCAGCGGATCTAGGACGGGCAGGGAAGGGGGAAGGTAAACTCGGGGGGTGACCACACACCCCGAGAAGGTCGCTTCCGAAGAAGGACGCGAGAACGCGTTGTTAGCATGTAACATCACGATCGACCGATGTGCTGCTCCTCGTCGTGCAATGGGCCCTCTCTCTCTCTCTCTCTTTTTTTTCCTTTGCGCGGCGGCTCTTGCATAACTTTCTTTATTAGATACTGTAATTATTTAAATAACCCTCGCGAGCGAGAGTGTCAGCGACGACAGCAACAACGGCGCATTGCTTCGCGCACTCGCGAGTACTTCGGCTCTCGTTTCAATGTTCCAGTGTGCATCCGCGTGTGTATATGCGTCTTATACATACGCGGAGGTACCGTCAGAGAGAGAGAGAGAGAGAGAGAGAGAGAGAGAGAGAGAGAGACGTGGTCGCGGCGGCACTCTCCTTTCGGTCCATCCGCGCACATTTAGTGTGACATGCGCACATATATATATATACACGTGTACACGCGCATTATTACGTACGCATTTGCTCCTCTATCTTGTCCTGTCCCTCTCCCCATCTGTCACTCTCTTCCTTTACCATTCTTTCTGCTTCTTTCGTTATTATTCTGTACTCCCGCGCGTATGTGTGTTGTGTCTGTGTGTGTGTATGTGTGCGCGTGCGTGCGTGCGTGCGTGTGTCTCAGTTTACGTGCGTATCCGTATCGACTGGTGACCCCGTTAGTTAGCTCGCTCGCTAACAGGCCTCGTTCGCCTCGCTCGCTCACTCTTACTTTCAGTTCTCGAGCGAAAGTAAAGGCCTAATAAAAAGCCCGCAAACTGGTTTTTCAGGTATATCGCGCGTTAATGCTAAGGAGATCCAGCCGCTGGCGCAGCCGGAGTGCCTCTATTGCCGGCCTATCGCCTATCGCTCTACTACTACTACTACTACTACTACTACTACCACTACCATCACCACCACCACCGCTGTTCCCCCGCCGTTTCCTCCCCCTCAACCTTCCTGGACGCCCCTCGTATCTCTCGCCAAGCTCTGACGCTCGATCGCGCCGCGACAACCTATTCCGCGGCCCTCGTCTCGCCTCGCTTCGCCTCGTCTCACCTCAACTCGCGAGTTTCCGCAAACGCGAACTTCTACGAGCATCTCTTCTCCACGGCTACGACGGTCGATGCACGAGCGTTGATCTATAGGATGCTCGAGAATCGTCGTCGTCGTCGTCGTGACGAATTTCCGCGGTTCGATTCGGCGCTTGATAAAATATCCCGAGTAGAACACGCCGCGTTATTAACGTAGAACGAAGGAATGAGAGAAAGAGAAAAATATGTACGATAGAAATGGTTAATACCGTTGTGCGAACGATCGATTCCCGCGACGAGAAAGGGAGGTCGTTGATGCCAGAAATCTGTATTTCAATTTAACCGCACCGCGATTCACGATCGTCAAAAACGTTTCAGAACTTTGATGCTGGAAGCCGGGAAAGTCTCTCTCGGCGGGGACATGCTCCTCCTCTCCCGGTATTTTCTGTTGCCGCGAAAATACGCGCAGCATTTGCGTCGCGAGAGAGGCGTATCGTGCCACATCGCCCATCGATATTTTCGTTGTTTTCCTATTCGCTATCTCGTTGTGTTGTCGCTGTTGTTATTATTAAAAACCCGTTATTATTATGTACCCGGTAATAATTTCGCTGGTACAGCGAAAGTTTTTCGTCACACGTGTCGTCCTCTAGTGCCTTTCGTCGCGCGAGGCTCGTGTCGTCCGCCTCACGGAGAGTATCGCGATTAATGATTACACGATTATATATGTCCGGCGAGCGTTCAACGAAAACTGCTATTGTTCACGCGAAGTGATTCAATGCGTTCCTTCGTCGCGCGGCTGGAAAAAAAAAAAGAAATAGAGTACTTACACGGCGTCCAGCTGGCATCGTTCTCGCGAGCAGCGCGTCCACGTGCCTCCTCGTCTACGAGCCGCCGGGCTTTAATAACAGCCTTAACTGCAAGTTTAACATTGCAACGTGCCTCCCTCCCTGTCCTCCCTCCTCCTTCGCGTCGCGTACCGAGCCGCGCTCGAGCACGGCGCTCATCGATCGGCAAATTAATCCACGATGAAGTCCAAGATGAGTCGCCGATCGGCCGTGGAATTGTGCCTTCCGCTGCCTATAGACGGCAGCGAGAGAAAGAGATAGAATGTGTTCTGCTCTTTTCCCTCGTTTGCTTTCCATCGTTCTTTTTTCTTCCCTTTTCCTTTTTGTTCATTTTTTTTAAGTGGCGACGCGAACGAAATCGCGACTAACGATTCGACGGGAGGCATTACTGTTCGTTCCTATGTTCCTTCTCCCCCCCCCCCCC
>NW_022639454.1:2244387-2270379 GCF_010583005.1 Odontomachus brunneus
CCCCCCCTTTTCGGGTCTCACGTTCGTTTCTTTTTATTATTATTATTATTACTTTTTTTATGTATAATAATATATAACGAATATTGATTTGTGTGATGTCTTCTTTCGGTGTTTCCGCGCTTAACAACGTTTCTCGTTGAACGTAGGAGATTCTTTTACGTGGCTTTTACTATTCCGGTTTCATGCGATGAACTCGATGGCAGAACAGGGTATTTAATGTGAAAAAAGAGAAAAAAAAAAAAAAGGATTGTAACCGCGTGCCAGAACGCAGTGTAGAACTTCATATGGAAGTGAATAAATGAGAGAGAAAATATAAAGAGAGAAAGAGGAGAATGTAATCGAAATTCAAAAGTGGAATCGGCGTAGTACATTTTAGCATCGGTTTGTTTCTGTGTAAACTTTGTCCCGCATTGTTGTTGTTGATTTTTCATTTTTTTTTTTTTTTACATACAAATCATTACACAGTCGTATTGCGTTAAAGGCTGAGTGAAAAAAGAATGCCCGGCCGACTGTTGTTGTGCACTTTTCTTTCGCCGTGTGAGTTTCAGTCGGAACTTCAGTCAGAGAGAGTGAAAGAGAATGCGCGGCCGCGGTGAACGCGGTTCTCCTTTTTCTTTCTTTATCGCCGATCATATTGTACTCGTGCAGGTGTAGGAACGCGCGAAGGAAAGGAACTCGCGCGAGCGAAGCACACACTTCGATCGAGCCGACGACGAGTCGAAGTCAGCTGTCATGATCAAGGACGCGTTGATTACGATTCGTCGCGCGATAAACTGGCACCGCCAATTGCAGCTCTTGCGGATCGCCGAGAGCGTAATCGCGTCGTGCAACGGCAGAGATAAGAATATATGAGAGCGCACGATTCATGAGGTGTGTACGTGCCTTTCGTATTCGCGGCCAAATTTCGGCGAAATTTGGACCGGCCGAGTTTGCTTCAAGGTCGTGCATTAATTCGAATACATTCGCAATACACTCGGAAACAAATTCGTGATTCAATTCTCGCGAACGAAGCGAGAAGAGCGAGAGATTAATACGAGGAGTGCGAATAATTCCGACCGAGTAAGTGTCCCTTCTTGCGTTCACGTAAGCGCGCGACGACGTTCTTCATAACTCGCGTGTTAAATAATAACTTCGATAAGAGAGCGCGCACATTGGAAGTGGATCGATCGACGCGCGAATTAATGCGTAAGCGCAAAACGATAATCCCGGTCGCGGACACACGATAATGACCGAGCGAGCGTCTCGCGCGATCTTCAGGCTGCGTATTATTCGTTTATTATCGTTTGTTATCGTTACGTTATGAGAGAGAGGGAGAAAGAGAAAATACGATACGATAGTTTTATTGAGTAAAGTGGAAGCCGAAGCTTGGCTTGCTATCGAGAATATTTTCGAAACTATGTAACGACAGGAATTGAGATAAAGGAGTGGTGTTAGAAAGAGAGAGACAAAGTGAAAGAGAGAGAAAAATTGTCAAAACGGAAATGTCGCACGTGCAGGCGCGTACGCGTGAGGCGAACTTGGTCGGTGTAATTTGCACGTGACGTGCGAAAAGGCTTCTGGCTTAGTCTTTTCGTTCGAGCGAACGAGCAAGTTGACCGGCCTCTTAGACAAAAACCTAAATGTCAGCATGCAAATTCAGCGTATATACATATGGAAGAGAGAAGAAGAATATGTAAAAAGTTATAAAGTTTGCAAACTTTAAAAACACGGATATACAGATACATACGCGACGTTAGAAGATAGAGTCGTTACGAGAATGTCGTAAGATATCGCGCGATAAGAGGAAAAAATAAGAAGGAAAAAGAGTTGAAGGTGATTCTAATTTGCAGGGTGACATTTTGGTCCATTGCTATGAGAGAAGCCTCAATAGTCGTCGCGTCCGCAAGACCGAGATCCTTCGAGTTGATGTTTTTTCTTTTCTGGTTTTTTTACGAATCGATTACGCGCACTAAAGTTGGAGGATAAAAGAAAGGGAGAGAGAGAGAGAGAGAGAGAGAGAGAGAGAGAAAGAGCCCTCCATCCTCTCGAGATCGACCGTCGTCGGAATAATATCGTTCTCTCATTGCGATTGTCTTTCGTTGTCGATCGAGATAGAGCCCCCTCCCCCTCGATTTTCACTAAAAGCGCTTTGTTAAGAGTCCACGGTTCATACGTAACTATGTACTATACATATATATATACATATTATCTCTCGAAGGAGATGGAGAACACACACGCCCATGTTACATTACCATTATATTTTACTACAAGAAATGCGACACTAATGAATTTATCTCTCTATTAATGTGTGTAACGCCTAATGGAAAAACGTTATAACGTAATTACATGGTAATTAAAGGAAACTAGCACACAGCCGCAGATGGAGAAGTGTATTTAAAGAATGCTACTATCGTCCTTAGAGAGTGTTTACTAGATTACCCGTTACGACTTTTAATCCTTTAGTAAGTCCTACGCGCGCGCGAAAGAAAGAGAGAGAAAGAGAGAAAATGTGTGTGCATGAGAGCGAATGAGAGTGAGAGAAAGAGAGAAAAGAAAGATGCGATCGAATGGCGAGGAACTAAGAATGACACGGAATGACACGAGGAGAAAAGGACGGATGTATATGTACATACATACTTCACAACTACACGCGCGAATAGAGATAAAAAGATATATATGTATATGTAATTTACGTCCAGAGACGAGTTAAGAGTAACTTGAGGCCCCGAGCTCTGAGAGGGATGCACGGATCCCGAAAAAATTGAAAGAAAAGTACAATTGGGGGTGGAAATCGCGAACTGACTTTCCCGCTACGAGCATTTTCCCATTTCGTTTGACTACGAGCGGTTGTTTCTTTCTATTGTTTTTTTTCTACTTTTGAGTGGGTAATTTTGCTTTAAATACGAGATCCGAATATGACAACGATGGTAACGCGAGATTGCGTTGTCGAGACTTAACTCGCCACTGGACTCTTCGTCCGCACGGTGCATATATATGTGTTGTGTGTGTATGTGTGCGTGCGTGTTCGTGCGTGGCGCGTACATCTGCGCGTGTATCGGCCTACCACCATTACTACTACATCCTTAGACCGAGGTACGTGTGTTGTCCCGTAAACGTTACTGCTACGCGCGACTACGTGCACGGAGAAAATGTTGTAGTAAAAAGTTACGTTACAAAATTACACTTTTCCTCCTAAAACATTTTCTGTAAAGCTGGACTATACCGAATTTGTAGCATAAATTACCACAAGAACAGTAAATTCGATCTTTACTGAATATACGATTTAAAGTAACTACAGTGATTTTGTAGCGAAACACGTGTCAAACGAGCATTAATTAATTTGGAGACAAAAATGCTTGGTGATTTCGGTCGCGATTCTACGGTCCAAAGTCACGACAGTTTTGCCGTAACGTCTTCTCCATGTACACCGCGATAAAAAAAAGGGGAGAGAAAAAGAAAGACAAAGAAAAAAGAGAGAGAGAGAGCCGCGCGAAGCCCCCTTTTTCGTTTCGAGATTTTAGGATAATCAGCCTGATAAGTGCGCCCGATGCGCGCGCGGAGATTTGCGCATACATTACACGTATACTCGAGAATCCTCAGAGTCGACGTCGCTCGAACGCTAACGGGAGCGAGGGAGGCAGAGAGACCGGCGCTTTCGGCCACGCGATGCAATGGACAAAAAGCGGAGCGATCACACGCACACGTTCAATTCGACCGATAAACGACGTTCGTTCACGTTGACCGATTCGAGGTCGACCTCGAGGCGATCTCGAGGTGCAGCTTCGAATACACTTTCTCAATTGGTCGTGATTAATAATAGTTGTCTAGCTTTAGACTCGTTGATCATCATTAAATAAGTGAATAAATAAGTAAAAAAAATATATATATATATCATGAATAAATAAATAAATAAATATATATATATATATATAGAAAGAAAGAAAGATGAGACGAATATATATATATATATATATATATATGTAAAAATTTAAGAGCTATTTACAAAGATTAGGTGTTTCGCTGTTGATTTTCCGTTATCATACTCTAGACTCGTAAGAGAGAGGGGAGGTGAAAACGATGAATTAGCGTCGGGCAGCGACGACGTCGACTCGAGGATCGGATTCGCGACGAATACAACAATAAGGATAGAAGGGCCTCGAGATAAACGATATTCTTGCCTCGTCCGTTGAGCCGAGAGCGATATTTTCCGCTTCTCCTCGGACACACGGCGGGGATCGGATATTACGCGAAAAGGAAAAAAAATCATAAGACTCTCGTATAAAAGTATGTATAAGGGCAACGCTATTTTTTTGTGGTTAGACTATGTAAGATGTAAGATAAACGAAAGAAGAAGAAAAAAAAAAACACAATTTACGAAAACCAAATTCTATATCGGTTTAGTCGAGAAGCTAGTTGATTAGACACGAAAAATACTATATTTGCGAGAAGATATCTATACCAGTGAAAGGAAAGGAGAGGAGGTTTCCTAATTGTTCCTCCCGCACGGCGTCGTCGCTTTACGATCGTGACGGAGAAGAACGAGACGATCAGCCGCGATTCTCGAAAGAGAAGAGAAAGAGAGAGAGAGAGAAGAAACGACATCGTTTGACAAGAACGCACGATGATTAATGTGCAATCAACGATCGTTTGCGGGCGCGATCGTGAGCGACGAGGACGGCTTGAGAATACATGCCTTGCGAATGAGATGCTTTAATTTGAACGTAATTGTATTATATATATACACACACACATATATGGCCTACCCACGCCTACCACGTATACGACGTCACGATTCTTCGATCGACCACACGAGACCTCTCGGCGAACTCTTCGCGACTCCGAGCGCGGGCGGTCCATCCAGACATTCGCGCTAACGACGTTATTTTGGCGCGGATTCGCGAGCTAATTAGAGTTAAATTAGCTGGAGGTGGTCGGACGAGAAGAAAAATAGTAGGACGCGGGCTCCGAGTGAAATTTCACGTTTCAGAAAAGACTGCAGTCTCGGAATTTAAACCGATTTTTTTTTTCTTCAATGAAAACTAATGAAATTTACAACAATTTTGTTGAGCCAGATTTTTGTCTTCTGCTTCCTTTTTTTCTGAATCAGACACAAAGAAGTTAGATTTAGAAATTCTTTTTCAATCAAACAATCCCGACAGATGCGGACAGAAAATCAAAACTTGTTTCTTTAAAAACAATAGTTAATAAAATATTGATAATAATAAAATAATTTGGTTCTTATTCGGTAGCTATTATTTACTAAAGTTACATATTGTTTCAATTAATCTTTGTTGAATTATGGTAAAATTTAGCCCACGTCAGTTTGACTTAAGCTTATAATCAGAACCTGAGTATTTAATTTCAATATCATATAATGTCTGTATGCTTGATGTTAAATTAGAAATGAAGTAAGCTATCTCTATTGTTTGATTGAAAAATACTTCTGAATCTAACATCTTTAGTATCTGAGAAGAAGGGTAAGCAAAAGAGAAAAATCTGACTCGACAAACTTGTTCTAAATTTCATCGGCTTTCATTAAAAGAGAAAAAAAATATCGAAATCGACTCAAATTTTGAAACTGTAGCCTTTCTTGAAACATGAAGTTTCATTTGACTTCACCTTGCGGCGATATCTTCGCTACGCGACCACTCGCGCGCTAATTGGTCCAGCGCGGGATACTCGAAGATAATCGAACGATCTAAATTCATTCCAGCGCGGCGGATTATCGACTGGTGCTTCAAAGTGCTCTTACGTGCTCTGTGAATTATTCAAACAGGTCGACACAGAAAAACTGCCGTGTCCGCAAATAACACGGCAGAACTATATTCTGGAAAAGAGAGTCGGGAAACTTCTCTCAATCTGTATTAGCAATATTTATTCACGAACAGCCGTCTCGTCGCCCAGAAAGCGCAAGATATCCAAATTCATAACACTGTTAATCTCGACGAGTCTTACTCGAGTCTTTCGGCTATTATTCTCGGGTTATCAACCGAATGCCTAATGAACGAACCGGAATTCCGACTGGAGTCACCGGAATTCTCTTCAAGTTAACGACGTTCTGATCAAGCGGAGCTTGCAACTGTTCAAGTTGAACGGTCGCAAGTTCTGCTTGACTAGAAATCCTGTCGATTTTGAAGAGAATTCGAGTGATTTTAGTCGGAAATTCGAGTTCGTTCACATTTCACTAGACATCTTGATCTGATTGATGTCCAACCAGATTTTTTCTCCGTGTATAGAAGTTATATCTTAACAACAGGACTTAGAACGTCTCGAACACATCTAGGGACGGTCTCAGGAGATTTTGCGCTGCCTGGACGACAGTAATCACGAGTCTCGCTGAATGATCGTTCTATCTGACTAGTTGAGTCGACTTGCTCGCCACTCGCCACCATCGGGGACGTTTCGAAATCGATTTTTCAGGCCTGAATTTCCCCGGTCGTGTTCGGTCTTTCCTGAAGTCCGACACACTCGACATTCGTTCGAAATCAACGACGCGTGGCGCAACTCGGCGGCCCGCCGCTCGTTTTACTCGAGTGCTCGCGTGGTGGACCTTGTCAAAGTAAGATTAATAATCAAGATCGCGCAGTGCACGGTACCCTCTTTTTTTCTCTCTCTCTCTCTCTTTCTCTCATGCCTGGTTGATCGAGCTCGACGAGATTCGTGCGATAAGAACGCGTCGCAAAATACCGATCAACGAGGACTGGAACGTCTCTCCTGACGTGTGTTTTGCGGACTGTCCGAGTCGTTCGCGAAATTCTCAGTCGTCAATAATAAGGACGACACGAGAGTGGAATAAATCGTCTCTCCACCGACGCGCGTCGCAGTTCCTGGCGAAATGATCGAGATAACAACGTTGCGGTTTTGCAATGCATCGGGCGTCAACAGCCTCGCTTAATTACGCGTTGAAAAATATTACGCTTTAAAATACCTGAACGTCTGATAGTTAATTAATTTCACCGAGTTAAATTCGATAAGATTAGCTTCAGCGAATCGCTGGATTTGCGCACTTTGCGAGATTCCGTCGCAGGCCGTCCGATCGTAATCGGAATTTTACGCGCGTCCACTTTTATCGATAAAAGCTATCAATAAATGATTGTTATTATTGTTATTACCTTTGCTTTCGGTCGTACTGAGAGTGCAAGATTTCGTCGAGGCGTCACGCGATACAGATTCGGTGGGGAGAGGAGAATTGCGCGGCACATGCACGAGGGGCGCGTTGGAAGAAGGATAGAATCTCGGCGATAATTCTCTCGTCTCCGTGGTAACAGGGATCCTCCGTGCGTGATGCCAGATATTCCTTAAATAATTCCTTTTCTACGAGCCGAATCAAATCTGTCGCGGCGGCGGAACTCGCTCGCTCGCTCGCTCGCTCCTCAGCGCAATTTCCGCGACAACGCACAAGACAGAGCTCCCGCTCGCAATTCCGTGTAATAACGGGAGAGCCTTCGCAGACTTCCACATGTGTAGGCGTGCATGAACACACGTATGTGCATTCGCGAGCCCGGGACTGATTATTCAGACGTTCCACGTGAGAAATTGCGGGCGGGATCTTATCTCTAATTGAAGATCGTCTGAGGTCTTAAAAAAGAGAAAATTATACAAAAGAAATAAAATAGGCGCTCTGAGATCCTGAAAATCAACCAAAATTATTACATCGTAGTTTGGGTTGGTTTTTAAGAGAAAATTCTCGAAGAAGGCGAGAGAATAAGAGCGAGTTCAAGGAAGCGACGAACTTGTACAGAAAAGAAAGGAGAAAGATAACTATTTCTCGGATGTTTACACGATAAAAATCGATCCCTCTCCGTCCTCCGGGTAGCTCAGCTCGAAAGAGACACGGGTCGAAGGAGGCGCTCCTGATCTGGCATTGCTAACGAGGAAGCGCTGTGCGGGCCGATCCTCCGGAAGAGAGCGGCCCATTTCCGGTCGCTACGGATTCATTAGGGCCTCCTCGCCGCGAGTGGTTGTCGTCGTCGTCGTTGTTGTTCTTGTTCCTGCTCGGCGTTGCGACGAGATCTCTGTTTTTTATCATGGAACATTTACGAGATTTGAAAAGAAACAAATGCACAGTTGAAACTCAATGGAAGCAAAAGGAGAAGACAACTACAGTGCAAGTTAGCGCAACCAGTTCAGCAATAGAAAACAAACCTAAAAATTCCCATTGTTCGACCTGAGAACTCGCAGATCGCGCGTTTCAGGAGTTCTGTTTGTTTTCGAACGCTAAGAGAAAAAATGCGTTAAGTTAGTGAGACTTTGTGCTTGAAGGAACACAATACAAAATTCGTTCAAGCAAACGTTTAGTCGATTAAACAAATTATATAGTTAAGATTATTGATTTGATGATTGCAATTTAGTCAGTAACTATATATCAACCCAATTTATTGTACTGATAATTTGTTCAATATATAGATAGTAACTTGTCCAATATTTCTTTGAAAACTATTGGTTTTGTCGATCCAATTGTTTTTCATCTCAGTGAAAAACTGCTGAACTAATGCACATTAGTGTGATAAAAGCGAAATAAAGTATAGCTCTGTTTCGCTCCAACTTATTGCAGAAGTTCTCCGAAAACGAACAGACCTAAGGTTGCACCTCTTTTCTCCTTTTTGCTTCCCGCCGAAAGACTCGAGCGAGGAAAGTTCGACAAGAGAAACGATCGCGATTCTATCGTACGATCCCTGACTTAGGGATCCGATTGGAGGGATCGTCGCATCGCCGTTTGCAAGGACCGACGGTCAATTCGATATCACCGTGTCCAACCGTACGGCTGGATTAAGTAATCTTCAACGCGAAGCCACCCACCGTCGGGGCGGCCACGTGTGACACACGGCGGTGTTTCTTTTCCGGTTTTGCGCTCTGGAAACGCGAGAGGAAAGCCGCGAGATACGCTTGGTCCTCCCCTTCGCGAAGCTGCATTTCCAAGTCAAGGATGTCGAGGGAGACACGAGGATATGAGATGAATTTCGGCTGCTGCGATATTTCATGATCGTTCGCGGCACACTGGAGAGAGAGAGCGCGAGGGAGAAAGATCTCGTCCTTTCAGCCATCCATTACAATTAAGTTATTACGCTGATTAATGGCTGCAGCAGCAGCTATTACCAGCTAGATGAGCGGCAGTAGTAGTGTAGTAGCAGCAGCAGCCGCGTTACGACCGTGTAACCCGTGACCGCAGTTATTGCGATCCGGTGACATGGTGGTATCGTAACGTCGGTCACTGGAGCGAGCAGCGGTGCTGCACGTTACGCGATACCGTCGAGAGAGCGTGGAAAAATATCGCCGCACCTTTTGCGAAGAGCGACAGCAAGAGGGTCTCCTCTCGCGGAAAGTGTCACGGCGAGAAGAGTGAGAAAGAAGGAGAAAACACAGTACAGGACGAACGTATCTCTACCTCTCGGCGTGGATCTTCCGGGTGCAACCCGGAAGGCGGCGGAAGGAAGCTCTTTTCTCGTGTCGGATACGAAGGACGAAGATATCTCTCGCGTGATCTCGATCGATCGGGCCGTCCCGCTCGCCGACGACGACGTTCCCTGAGATCTCCGGATCCGAGAGATCTCACTTCCGGCGATCGATCGGAGCGGCAGCCGCTCTCTGCGATCCGGAAGGATCGCGCCGTCGTTTTTCCCCTCGCTTTCCCCCTGCCTTGTTCATCCCGAACGTATCTCTTTGTTTCTCGTTCAGTCGTCTGTCAGATCAGTTCTCGTCATCTTCTCTTCTCTTCGGATTTTCCGCGCGACGACCATCAGGTCGAAGGTCGAACCTGCCTTCTGATACACATACACACACACTCTGCATACGCATACACGCACACGATCGAGTGCATGTTGCGTATATGCGCATGCAGATAATAAATGTACACACACGCATGCATATACAGAGAGAGGGAGAGAGGAAGAGACATCTGTAACACAGATGCAATCCACCCGTATACACACACGCGCACTGCAGATAACCATGCGTAAAAACGAAAGGAAAGCAGGTAACAACGACGCACGCATATCGCGCTTACGGAATTTACGATGACTACTCTGTTAACGAATGATTTACTGGTAATAATAATTACGATGATAACATTAAAGTTTAACATTACCCGTTTGTATTTTAAGAAGGAGAATGTAAAGTGGAGGGAATAGTGAAAGATGAAAGAGTGTGAGAAAAAAGCTAGTGAGAGAGAAAAAGAGAGAGTGAGTGAGTGAATGAGAGAGAGAACGAGCGAGCTATCTATTTCGTGCGATATCAGAGTGCGTAAGTGGGCGCCAATCTGGTTAATTTCTTTTTTTTTATTTCTCTGACTTGCCCATGATTATATATTCCCATATATAAAAATGTTATAAGAATACCTATAAAAAGTGAAAATAAATATCATGTAAACACCGAGAATACGGGTAACGTGTTGTCTGTCTGCGATCCTTCATCATCACGCTCTTCCCTCCTAAATCGTGTCGGTAACATTTAAAAAAAAGATAGTTTTTTTTCATATAAATTTTTTTTTCAATTTTACTGTATTTCTATATTACTATATTTCTTTTGCAGGTATATAAGCCAGTAATAGAAAATAGAAGTTTCGCTAAGAAACGTATTAAATTTCGAAACAGCAATCTTTTAGTGGTACACGTTTCAGTTTCTAAAATATACATAAATGGCGCATATAGGATGAAAGGATAATAAATTATTGCAGAATATGTCGGACGGTTACAAAATTATTTCTGTAAAATTTCAAAATTATTTGTACACTTATTATTCCGTATACAGAATCAAAAACGAGCGATAGGATAATTAAACGTGTATACATATATAGTACGAAATTTTGTAATTCTGCAGTGATTTGTTATCCTTTCATTCAGTGTGTGCTATTTATAATTATGTACACATGCATCACAGAGAATCCTTTTTACCTCCGGTATCGTGCAGTTAGTGTAATTCGTGTTATATAATTTCAGCGGATTATAAACGGCGAACATACGTCCGAACGCGCTGGTAAATGGCGAAACTCTGTTATCTTAGCGGTTTCGAGCGAGCCTTATCTGGACAAGCGCTTTAATGCGGCCGTTAATGAGCGCTTACATTTAAGAGCTAAAATTAACTATTAAAAAGAATTGAACGTGTATAGCGCGCGATAAATGCCGACCTCGTCAATTTTCCTTGCCTCTTTTTCCCTTCGTGATAATAAGCGACATTAGACTTGCACGTTCCCCAACAAAAGGAAGAGTACAACGACGAGTTCCAGCGATACCAAGGGTAAGAGTGGACCAAGTTTTTATCTTTCACTAGGCGTCGAGATTTTTCGTCAACGAGGCGTTCTCTCTCGGTGTCCTCCGTTCGATTCAGTCTGTCGTATCTCCGGAGGATATCCGGGTGAATCACTGCCACTACGTGTGCTTCATCACGCTCGCTTTTCGAATAAATTTCCCGCGAGCGATGCAAAGGTCGCGCGCCACAGGTCGGATTTTAATCGACGTGACGTCGCGCGCGTTTACGACTCGCGCGCGCGTTTACAACTCGCGAAAATATATCCGCATATTCATGAGCTCTCAATCGCCGCCCGCCGCCGGTTGATATTTTCGCATGATCCGCCGGAGGCGAGTCGTCTGCTGCGTGATGTTTGCGCGCGATTCGTCACGGTCGGGTCCCGCGGTGGTGTCACCGGCGCGATCGAATATGCGTATCGTTTTCATTTTTAGCCGGCTGGCCGCGCGCGCAACTTTTGCGGCTATATTTGCAAAAGCGCGCAGCTGTGAGAAACTAGTAGCTGTATGAGGTAAGTCGGCTTCTAAACCGGTATTCGAAAACGAAATCCCGTTTTATCATAACCCGTTACGGTAGCGTGTAATTAAACTTGTTTCTCGTGTGCGGCCGCGATCGCGCTCGCTCGCTCGCTCGCGCGGCGGCGGTCGATTATGAATTCAGATTGATCGAAAGTACAATCGTGTCGTGACATTCACTCGCGACAGTTTCGCAAGTGGCGCGCGCGCATGCGGCAATTAATTTCAATATGAATTGTCCTATCCGCTCTAACCCGCGGGGCTGTCCGCGTATACAAGGTGTCGAAGCGTCCTGCATCTCGCGTGTACATGTAGATTGGGTCCAACTAAGCACAAAATTCCTCTATCATTTTGCAAACAGTCGGGTAAAATCTGGAGTATTTGTTTCAAGAGGATTGACGAATCATCGCTCATGATACAACAGATTATTTGTGAATGGCAACATTTGCCATTCCGTGATTGATCAATTCTCGTAGATTGGATCAAATTCAGTAGAAAGGTCCTTTATTATTTTGCAGATAACCACGTAGATATTTAGTTATTAATTAAGAAAGATTAGTGCACGATTGTGCGTGACCACTTCACTGATCTTTGATTGCCATCGCGTGCTCGTAGATTGGATCAAACTGAGCAAAAAGATCCTCTGTTATTTTGCAGATAATCACGCAGATTTTTGTTAATTAAAGGAGATTAGTGCATGATTGTGCGTGACCACTCCACTGATCTTTTTTAATTAATAACTCAAAATACTTTGCGCGGCCGTTTGCGAAATGGTAGAGGAATTTTATGTTCAGTTTGACAAACATTTACGATGGCAGACGTCACTATCCAACTCATCAAAGTGAACACAAAATTCCTCTGCTGTTTAGCAAACAGCCACGTAAAATTTGGGTGTTTGCTAAATGGCAGAGGCAATTTTAAAAAACCAAAAATCTGCACGTACACGAGACGCGGGACGCTCAGTGTCGGGGCACCCTGTAGGTGCGTATAGGTGCGCGAGTGTCTCTCTAGGTCGGTCGGCAAAATAAAAGCAGCGACGTGTCGCGGTGTGGCGCAACACGCGAGCGTAAATTTCTCCTTCGCACCCACGATTTCCCGAATGCTACTGTTGCGGCGCGCCGCCGTGCCGTTGCCTTTCGTTGCGTAAGCACGCGAGCCGCAAAATTTCGACTGCGAGCGTGACGGTAACGAAACGCCCCGATCGCGCCAATTGTTTGCTTTCGTTTTTTGCCCGTGGAAAAGGCGAATTCCTCGAAGCCATCCGCGAAACGGTACGGAGATTCCTCGGGTGTCCTCGCCGTTGTCGAGCGATGGCGGCGCGTCTTCACGATTAACCGACCGATCTCCGCGCCGTCGACAGATAAATGTTCCTCCGTTTTACGTTCGGTTTCGTAATTAATGTGCCGGCCCCGTAATATACCGAAAATCTCGATTCAAGCCGATCGCCGGCAAGAATGCGGATCGACGACCAGCGCGAGTGAATTTGCGGAGAAGGTGATCGCGATCGCGATCGGGTACGTTAATGAACGCGATAGGATTCCCGATTCCGCGATTAGCGCGCGCTCCTCTGTGTTCTCGGTCGCTGGTGCAAATTTCACGGCGCGGATCGGCAAGATCAAATGGATCTATCGACGCGTACCCGCGCTTAGCGTTCCGACGTAAAAACGCTCGGCACAAGCTTCGCAGAAATTCTCGTGATTTATGACGGCGCGAGCCGCTATCTATGAGCGAGCAATTACTCCGAATTCCACGTGCAAAAGTGTAAGTCAACGGTGTGTCCTCGTGGACGTCGCCGTGGATGCTTAAATCGCGCCTGTCTGGTCATCCTCGAAGATCTCTCTCTCGGAGTCGGATGCGATTTGGCAACTGGGAAATGTTGAAATTTGTTCGGAGACGTCGAAAACAACTCAGCATCGCGTTATTTATTGCGCTCATCGATAGAACATATAAGTGATACGACACGGGATGTTATTAGTCAATAACTTACGGTCGAATTAATTGTACGGTTAACTCTCCATAAATAAAATATTGGCGAGAGTAAACAAAGTCGCAATATGATTAAAAACCGACATGGTTAAAAAAAAGTAGCATTCACTCATTATCGTTTTAACATCTAAGAAATGTCGGGGAAACAGGGGATATTAGTGGTATGTCAATAAAAATCGAGCGTGTGGAACGACGACTCTTTCTTTTCACTTTTCATCACACGCACGGAAATTGTATATTGCACAATCATCGGATTCGAAAGTAACAGTTCAAAAAGGAAGGCGTACAATAAAGAAGTGTCATCTCTTCAACAATGAAAACAAAGATTCTGCGGCTCTTATTAATGAACACTTTTTCGTCTGCAAACACTCGCGGGTTAACAACGACAGATTCCGTGCGTACAATTAGATAATGAGCGAGCGACCGAGGCGAACAGTGCAGAAGTTTTATCTGAGATTTGTACGGGCCGTGACTTTTGAGTCGACGGGTCCGAAACCTTCGTAACAAGCGAGCCGAGCAACCAGTCGAGCGCTGCCCGCGCGAATCGCTGAACGCACGAAACGAAACGATCGAACGAACGAACGAACGATCGCGATTACACAACGATTACCGACGAAAAGTTTTCAGTAAACGTTGCGACACTTTGCGGCAAGCGGAATTCTTCGCGGTCGTCGCGGTCAGTTGACCCGCGGAATGCGTCCGTGCACGTTGCGCGCTCCGCGATTGGGATTGAGCGCAAAATACGCGCTTTTCGCACCTTTGTCATGTCGAAAACTCATCTTTTCAATAATGGGGGCTATATGAGAATTAAGTGCTAATTAGACACTAATTCAATACTGTATCTGCTGAAAGAATAAATATGTTATTAAAATACTACTTGTACTTTGGCGTTTTATTTAGATGCCTTCTCTCCTATTTTCTTCCTATAAAGTTACATGCCTAGCCAGAAAAATTGATAAATTTCTGATTTATAACCGTCTGATTTATAATAATCACCCGATAAATATTTCCTCTACTGTTTGACTTGTGGTTGACTTGAACTACTTACATTAATTTTTTAATACCACGTCGTATATCATATTCTCCTAATCCAAATGTACAAAAAAGCTGAATTTATATTTATATATAATTTATAAATTTGTAATAGAAGAATATATAATATATATAAAGAATATATATAATATAAAGAATATATATAATATGCAAACAGATAGTGCGAATTTCCGAGATAATATTGAAGACACACATCAATTTCTCTTTTCCAAATCTGTCCAATTTTAGTATTAAGAAAACATAATGAGTAAAGAAATAACAACTTCCTGGCGAAAATTTTTGCGGAACCTCGGAATACTTCCACGCACATTATATTCTCTTGATACAAATCCTCAAATTTAGAGAAATCTGGCCGATTTTCGCCTTCTGGTACCAGGAGAACATGAAGACCGAAGAGGTAACAAGAGTTTCTGGCGGGAATTCGGAATATCTCCTCGCACATCCTATGTTCCTGATACAAATCCTCGAAATTGGAGTGGTTTGCCGATTTTCGCGTTTTGATATCAGGAGAACATGAAGATTCAAGAGGTAGTAAAAGTTTCTGGCGGGAATTCGGAATACCTCCTCTCACATCCTATGTTCCTGATACAAATCCTCGAAATTGGAGAAATGGTTTGAAAGATGGTTTGCCGATTTTCGCGTTTTGATAGCAGGAGAACATGAAAACCCAAGAGGTAGCAGTAGTTTCTGGCGGTAATTCGGAATACCTTCTCGCGCATCCTATGTTCCTGATACAAATCCTCGAAATTGGAGAAATCTGTTTGCTGATTTTCGCGGTACCAGGAGAACATGAAGACCCAAGAGGTAACAGAAATTTCTAACGGAAACTCGGAATACTTTCTCGCACATTATATTCTCCTGATATAAATTCTCGAATTTGAAATTACCGATTTTTATATTTTGGTATTAGGAGAACATAAAAATCGAAAAAGTAACAGAATTTTCTGGCGGGAACTCAAAATATCTCTTCGCACACACATCATATTCTTCCGATACAAATCTACAAAAAAACTGAGTTTATGTTTATTTTATACTTATGAAGTCGACACAGGAGAATATAATGAATAGAGAAGTATTATAAATAAAGAGAAAGATCTTTTTAATACTCAATCATTTATATTTTCGTTTATATTTTAAAAAATACAATGTGATATATGCAATATATATATATATAACTATACAATATAAAATATAATATTTTTTTAATACAAATAATATGTACATATAGAGAAACATACAATATATAATTATCGATTTTTATATGTGTGCATATAAATACATGGTGTTTCATTTTAATCGCCCCAGACTAATATCTCAGAAACAATGTATTTTAGGAAAAAATGCTTTCAACGAAAGTAAGGTTTAAAAGATTGCATTTAATTGTAATATCCATTTGACCTTGAGTGGCGTTACCAAGGTCAGGTCGAGGTCAACTTTGCTTTCTTAAATAAAGACATATATTTTTTTATTCTACGTATAGAAACAAACAACTTTTGTTTGAAAACATTTTTTATACGACCTCTATTTTCTAAGATATTTACGGAAATATCTACAAAATTCTTAGTTTCAATAATTTTTTACTCAAATTTTATCAACTTGACCGAAAAATAACGAGAGATAAAAATTGTTTATTTTCTTCTCGTAGAGCTCTAAGAATTTTTTAATTAACTTTTTAGTAGCATTTTTTTGCATTTTTTTGAAGTACTAAAAAGTTAATTAAAAAATCCTGAAAAATTCTCAGTGCTCTACGAGAAGAAAATAAACAATTTTTATCTCTTATATCTTTGGATAAAAGAAAAAGATTTTCGATGCAATTTGTTTGAACCTTGTTTGCTGCTTGTAACCTGCTAGTACATTTCCTCGAATTATTTGTTGCTTTTAGAAAGGATTTAGAATTATTGTATTTATGAAACTCGTCAAGGAAGTGACTGTATAAATTTTGGAAATATCACGAAACAAGCAATGGCATTTAATTAATTAATTCAGTTTATTTGAGGAGAATAATGCGGTCTAATACGCGTAATGTGGTTACGAATCGAGCGACGTCACCGAAAGAGGATTGCTCGAGTGAGAGCAACGATCTGGTGAACACACACCTACGCACGTGTCACATCTCGTTGAATATATTATATCGATATCATATCGCCAATGCGCGCTCGTTCGCTCGTGCTTATCCATTATCAAATTACATTATAGCGATTAAATTAATCGTCGATTATTAGTTGTTATTCCGATAAAGCTCGCAATTTTTGTCTGAGCCTCACGTATGATTTACGATAAAATTCCTTTTTTCTTCTTTTTTCAACGTGTTTATTCGATAAACACGTTCCGGGCTTAATCCAACGAACTCTGTAATTAATAATTACAGTGAATTGGGCGATTGGGTATAAGCCGACGTTTTCCCCCATCGATAAGTAATTTTCGCGAGTGCATTTATGCGCGAAGGATTCAGCGGCTTTCCGTATTTGCCGTTCATATCGGCCTTCGGAATATCCGGTTCGAAAATATTCAGCCTCGGAACTTTTCGGAACAATAATCGACCGAGCTGCACGCGCCCAGCTACCCGCGCGCATGTTTTAATTTCATTTATTTAATACACGGCTAGACTGCGCGGGGTGTTTTCCGTTCGTAAATAAATTCGTTCAACCGCAATAGGTAGCGCCTTTTACATATTGACGAGAAATAAAAATCCCCGAAGTGTACGCCCGCAGAGCCACTGCGAATATTGAACGGTCGTCCGAGTTTTTCGCGTTTTTTACGCGCGTGCGGTCATTTCCCGCGTCGTTTTCATGTCGGTTTTGCAAAGTCACGTTACGTCGCAATTCGACGTTTTATGAAATTATTAAACTAGTAAAAATATTATTTAGACGATCTTAACGTAATCTGTGAATAAATCGATAATTTGGCTACTTTCAAGAAGAGAGAGAGAGAGAGAGAGATGCTTCCTTTTTTCTCTTTCTCTCTTATATGATACATGATATGTTACAGATTTAGCGATGTCTACATTTTTACGGCTATACGTTCGTTTTTTTATTCGTAGTGTTCTAGACATAATTTTAAATTAATACACATTCTCACTCACACACACACACTCTCTCTCTCTTTCTGATACACCATTAATCTGATACACATTAATCTGATTTGTTTATTGTAAACCTCTCTCAATTATTTAATTGTTCTATTGTTTTATTTTGCACTTATTTTCCGTAATGTGCTTGAGGGAACTATGTCCAAAAGCGCACAATAGATGCAGCTCTGTCTTATTTCTCTTTTCTCATTATTATTATTACTTTTTTTACTGTAATATAATTCCTTCTTTTCTTTTTACTTATGTTCTATTTCATGCGCTCTTACAGAGCACGCCCCAGGATGTTTAATAGACGCTGTTATCCATCCATCTGCCCCTTCTTTTCTCGCATTCTCGCATGTCTAGAGATACAAACGGCTTCTGTACAGCGGTCCCGGAGAAAAGACACCGTGTACAGCCGCGTTAGATAATATGCCGCGCAAGTGCACACAGAGACAGCATCGTCAAGAGCGCATCGCGGTACTCTCGCAACACTAAGGGAGAATTCACACCTGGCAGAAGTGCAGAAAATAGAAAGGTAGAAGCCAATCAGAATTCGCGCTGGTAGAAAAGCGGAAGCTGTCGACTATCGCCGCGCGAGCGACACCCAGCGCGAGTTCTGATCGGCTTCTGCTTTTCTGCTTCCTGCTTTTCTCCGCTAAGGTGTGAATTCGCCTTTACTTTTACCACTGCCCTTTCGCATTTCTTTTATCTCCGTTTTTTCTTTTTACTTTTTGCTCACGGGTAAAGCGAATTTACGGCCGCCGCCGGATCGGCGAACGCATCCAACTCGAATTTCTGCCGCGGCCGATCGATTTTTACGCCCCCGTTTTGTTTTCCTCGCCGATACAGCGACTTTTATTTACGAGCGACGCGGTACACCTGTGAGGAGTATCCTGGCTATGTACGTGTGCATCACGCTCTTCGTCTCTAACCTCCCGAGTTTTGATTCTTCGGGGCTCGCTACCACTGCACCGCCCTACTGGGAAACCGTCCGCCAATATTTTTGCATGTAACAATGCAAAGCAGACCGAATCTGTTTGTCTGTGGAATAAAACACAGAATAAAAAAAAAGTCATGGCTTGTCGGTCCCTTGTGGGAATCGGTGGGTCGTGACGCGCACGTGTTAATTCCGAAAATGGTGTACTTTACGCCCAGAGCTGCGTTCTAAAATTCTACTTAACGGGTAGAGTAGCATTTAATTTACCAATCAGAACAAAAAGAACTTAGATCTTCTTTGTCACGATTGATTAATTGAATGTTACTTTACCGAGTAGAATATTGGAACGCAGGCTCGGTCATCAGGTTGTCGCGAACGTTTCTCTACGCTCTCGTAAATGTCTCTCGTCCATCCATCGAGCCGTTCTCGTTCGTACGTTCGTTCGTTCGTTTGTCGGCGACATGTGGAAAACTCGGTTCAATCGCGATAAATCAAGCCAAGCCGGATTCTCCTGGATGAATATCTAAAAGTTCGATCCGCGGGCGAGAGTTACAATTTTCCGGCCGACGAGCAAAACAGGTTCGACCGGCAATGCGATGCGACGCGACACGATAGGCGAGTAGTTTAGATGGATTCCCGCGGCAACACAGTCGGGGCTTCTCGCTCGCACCTTTATTACGCATCTCGTGATCGAATACTCTCGCGCGAAAGTGTTTTTCTCCCTTTCCCCGCGCGCGGCATTTAAGGCTCCTGGCTCCTCGCATTGTCTATCACTTTTTAATGACGTTAGAAGCGAGAAAGTGCATACTAAAAATTCTTGCGAAATACGTTAAAATAAAAATATGTATCCATAAAGTAACACTTGCAATCGATTAAACAAATTTGTAAGATACTCCGTGCACTCGCCTTTTGTTCTAGCAATCAATAATTTGTCGTAAATTAACGTGACATACAATTCATCTTCTTAACCTATTTCTTCGCCTATTTCTACTCAGATTAATTTACAATAAATTATTGATTGTTAGAGCAAAAGGGAAGTGCACGGAATATCTTACAAGTTTGTTTAATCGATTGCAAGTGTTACTTTATATACATATTTTATTTCAATATATATGTATGTAGATATATATTTTTATTTCAATGTATTTCGCAAGAATTTTTAGCATGCATTTTCTCGCTTCTGACGTCATTAAAAAGAGATAGATAATGCGAGGAGCCTTAAGATAGAAGTATCAATGCCTGGACACTAATAATATTAGCACCTAACTCTGGACACTTTCATTGTCTTGTGTGTGTGTTCCTTAAATACGAATATTTAAATTCTCAATATGGGGAGAATATGTATACGTATATTCTACGTTGAAAGGTTTAAATATCTAAGAAGCAAAACAATCAGTGTATTAGTACCCACGCGATGGAAAATGCTATGATTTTTACATCTACATTCTGTACGATTGGGGGAAAATTTGTGCGATTTCAAGTTAAATAGTTATTGCATCAAAAAGTTGTCGGCGCCTCACACGTCAACAAAAGTTTTCGGCGGACTCGACGACACTCGACTGTCCGCGGCTGGAACTTTCGATGCGCCAGATCGCTTGTTATTATTTCTCCACGTGCCTCTCTTGCGACCATTCAATACAGAGAACGGATGAAATACGCGCGCGCAGTTTGTGTGAGTTGCTGTAACCGCGTTGTGTTCTTACGCGCCGGATATGCATCGATGCATAGCGGAAGTTGCAAGTAGAAGTCGCGTTTTGTCACCGTGCGATCGTTCCCGCCTCAATCATACATACTCACTCACACATACACACATACAGTTCTCTGTTCATATTACGATCTCAATTATCCCACTTTTCCCTCGGCGACTCATTAACTACGGTGAAATTCGGGCACGTTTTTGTAAATTTTACTGTTAAACTCTTCTGCCGAGTCGAGTTGAGACAATTTTTCAAACGGGATTACGACGGGATTATGAGCGAGATGATCATATACGATGTTCGTAAATTTAATTACTCGAAATATCGCGTTCCCTCGAAGCGAAATATCCATATTCGCGCCGGCGGAGAGAATGTCAGGCCGATTTTATCGGGCGAATCACGGATCTCTCGATGCGATTCACGAGCGAATTGAGAAGTCAACGAACGGGATAGGGCAATGAATTAAATTGATCGAGCACCTAATGGAGATAAATTGAAGGAGCACGGGCGAGCCGCTCGTGCCGTGGGTGTCTCCGTGTAAAGCTTCGCGCACTCAAAAGCGAATAAAATTTCACAATTCAACGCTTTCTCATTATTGTAATTTTTTTCCACGTTTATCCTCAATTTTCATCATTCTCCACTCTCACTCTTCCTCTCTCTCTCTCTCTCTCCCTTTTTTTTCGCGCTCTTTCTCAAGCATATTCGATCTGCGACCCGATCAATTCCTCGTGAATTCCGACTGTCACTTCCGCGTGATGCGTTTGTACGCGTCGTTCGAGAACGTTTCTCGTTGCTTCGAGAATGCCGGGTGGTCAATCCACCGCGGCATAAAAGTGCGGCTACCCGAGCGAGGCGGATGCGAGCGACAATGTATAAGTGAGCGCAAGGACGTTGTGTATCACAAGAGCCATAAGTGTATCGATTAGGCGAACAGCACGACCGCGAACGCTGCCCTTCGCGGGGGAACCGCCGGAAAATCCATGAATCACAATAAACGCGGCGATTTGTTAATATTTACAGAAGCATCCGGATTTGATTTCAGAAACGCACACACGCGACGCGGAATATCAGTCCGTCCGTCCTTGCCGCGATGAAGTTACGTAAAACACGCAGCAGACAACTACAACTATATCGCCTCGAGCACGCGACAGGTCGTGTTGAATTTTTTACGGTCTCGAGCGAATCGCGCGCGGCGAGAGAGAGAGAGAGAGAGAGAGAGAGAGAGAGAGAGAGAGAGAGAGAGAGAGAATGGGAACACCAGATATTTCGAGATTATAGAATTTCCACGCGCGCATAGATTATTCCACACTCTCCTCTTCGTGAACCTTGATCGACTTCGCCTCGGCGTTCTTTGCCTTCTCGCCGACAAAATGACAGCGATAGCAACATAAAATGATACTATATATGCAAATGTATAAAGTAATACAAATATATGGAGTTATCAATATATGAAGACACAGAGAGAGAATTTTATAGTGAAAATCACTGCAGAGTTTCGTAACTGAGGAATAGATCGACATTCTGCAGTAATTCACTCCGTCCTTTCATTTCGTATGTGCATTTCGTGATAGTGATCGAACGCCGTTTTCGCGGTGTGGACACCGCGACGTCGTCGATAATTCATCGCGCCGGCGGCCGAATGCAGTTTCGAACTTCGTGCAAAAGTGAAAGCGGTCTCATCGCGCGTCCTTGATAAAAAATTTAGATTAAAGATTTCTCTAGCCGGGGCATGTCACATCACTCAAGATTACGTTTAATGGGCTTCCATTAAATTGAGATACCTTCGAGCACGTGTGGCCGCGCGCACCCGACATCTTACACAATTTTGCAGTTTCTCCACGAGCGCGAGCGAGTGTAGTAAGCTAATCGAGTCGTCCTTCTCTCTTTCTCCCTCCCTCCCTCTCTCTCTCTCTCTCTCTCTCTCTCTCTCTCTCTCTCTCTCTTCCCTTCCCTTCCTCCCTCTCACGCAAACTCGTTCATTTATTACGGAATAGTTCCTCTATTTACTTTGTCACTGCTACGTATCGCGGGGTTCATCATTCATCGGTCGGGCGGCCGGTCGGCGCTGATTGGAAACGCGGCGGCGAAATTAAACGTGATGAATAGCTACAAAGTAGACACCACGTTCTAATTCCGCGGAGGTTCGTAAACGAATGTCGAATCGCGATTGCGCAATACGTAATTGCAATTTATCACACAGCCGGTAGGGTGTCACATTGAACACCGCTGTCCTTTCGTGGACTTTCGCGATGAAAGTTTCATCGAAGGATTGTCGTTCGTTGCGACGTACGCATCCTCCCGACTCACGCACGCGCGTATCAGTTGTACAATCCGCATAATGTTAAGCATTATCGGTTTAAACGAACAAATTCCTCAAAAGTCAACCTCGTTCGAACATCCTTGTATATTTCCGGCCGGCGCGGCTGCTCGAAAGTCCACGTAATAGATGTCTACAAAAAATACGCGGCCTCCGCGTGTTTGTTTATGTACGCGGCGGCGTCCGCGAGCGTAAATACCGAACAGCTGATTCGAGACAGTTCCGTTAGCGCTCGACCGCGTGACGTGAAATTTATTTTGAACCCGGATCGCGCGGTGGCGAGGTTACCGGGATCGTAAGTCGACCAGGACTAGACGGCGGAACCGAGACAGAGACGAATAGATCGCGGCGACAGCGAGGATAAAGGCGTACGTACGTGCGAGCGAGAGAGGAGAGGAGGGGAAGGGAACATACAAGTAGCAAGTGCAAGCACGAGAGAGACAGCGAGCGAAGGATGAAGAGTGAGATAACTGCCGGAGAGATAGAGGAAGAGTGAGAGAACGAGAAAGAGAAAAAGAGAGAAACGGGCGGCGAGGGAAAGAGAGAAAGGCTGGCAGAGAGAGAGGAGAGAGAGAGAAAGAGAGAGAGAGAGAGAGAGCGGTTAATCCGCAAATGAGATCGTTGATAGAGTTACGACGCAAGTGGAATGGAATCGAAGCCAAGGGTGTGGAGGACAAGGCGGATACAATGCCGATCCCATTGCAATTATTATTGAATCGCGCTGCGTTAGAATTCGTCCGTGCAGCCGACGACACGCCGGTGGCCCATTCAACTCAGATCTCCTTCGATAATTCAGGAGGACACGAGTCCAATTGTGTGGCTGCTGGGATGTTAAACAAAGGAAGAGATGTCTTCAAAATGGCTGCGTTCAGAAAAGAAAGCTACTTTGCAACTGTTGTAAAATTAGTGAATCTAATTGGTATATGCTCTTGGATTCAACCAAAATTAAGAGCATACTCCAATCAGATTCACGAATTTTACAACAGTTGCAAAGCAGCTTTCTCTGCTGAACGCAACCATTAACACCAAGACGATGCGCATCTCTTGAAAAGTGAAGGAAAAAATTTAAATAAATTTCCATTCGTGCGAGATATGAAACAAAAGCTGAACTTCTTTGCACGCGTTTCGATTATTCGAGTTCCGTGTTTCTCGCATCCTTCATATCATCATCAGAGTCCTTAAACAGGCTGTACGCTTCTTTTCCTCGGATTAGCATCGTTACGATGAATTAAGATGAAAGCAAGTGTTTGTTTTCTTTCAAATAATTATTTTTCACGCGAGAGACCAAGCGAAACTCGGAAAAGCTTCCTCACAATGGTTCCGATGTTTTCGCGCCGTCGAGCCGACTCGAGGGAAGCCTTTTACCGGCGCGTTCGCGGTGTAATCGGGAGATTAAGAAACGCGAGAAATAACGAGTTGTTAAATCGCGTAATGATAGGTGTAATAATGCGGCGCTCGATATGAGGGGATTTATAATTAATGCTCGTTGTTGCGGTAGGCGATCGGGAGGGAGCGAGGCACAGAAGGAGAATGAAATATCGTATGCACGAGTATTGCGAACGAGTATAATAGCGCACATGCGAAAAATGGTAAAAGCGTTCTGAGGAATGGCTGCGTAGAGTCGTAAAAAGGAAAAAACGGAACGCCGAAATCCAACGAGACGAGTTCTCGCGCTTTCCCTCAGCACAATAAACTTCTTCTACCGTGTGTTACCGCGATGATAATTACACCTATTATTTTAAAAAGATTAAGAAACAGATTAAGAAAGATTAAGAATATATTTCACAGATTCTTAAAATATGCAAGCAACTCTCTCAAAGCAGAGAAGGGCGAAGCCATCGGATATCGCCGCGAAATTTAATCTTCATTTCGGGAGGATAATAACGTTTTATATTGAGAAAAAATCTAAGAAACAGGAAATATGTATTTGCTGAGTAATAATAACATATCTATTTAAAATTTATTTATTTTTATTCGAATAAATAAATACTTTCATGAAAAGCTGAAGTTTTCTTAATATTTCAAAAAAATGTATATTTTTTATTTGAGAAATATCTTATGTATTAACATAGATATAATTAATAATGAGATTAAATCTAGATAATACAGATATTAATTTATAGTAATATAAAGATAAATAGATATTTATATTTTATATTTTGTATATCAGTGAATATATGTGAATATATTATTATTGTCCCTATCGCGAATAAATATTTACTCTTTTATAGATATAATCTCTTTCTCAACGTAACAGTGTCAAATGCACGCGCAGAGGAGTTCTCCTGGACTTGCAATGTAGAGAGTCCACACCTTCCACTTTAAAGACAAGCCTATCAGATAACCGTTACTTAAAAGAGGGAAAGTAAACTGAGTAATGCTTTTCTTAGCAGTGGAATGATATTCTTCTGTATACAATCCCGATATTATCTCCTTGCTTCTTATCCCCTTACTTCTTCCCTCTTATTAATCAAATAACAGGTATTTTTTAAGTGTTGCGAAAAATACCACCTCGGCCGGGAATCGAACCCGGATCTCCCCACTTCTCGAGCGGGATGCCGTGCCAATTCGACCACCGAGGTTTCGAGGGAAAAATAAAAAATTTCTTACTATTTAATCAATAAGAGGGAAGAGGGAGGTAAAGGAGGTAATGATCGGGACTGAAGGCTCGGTTGGTTCCTCCTTGACGCGTGCGCTTGACACCGTCAGAAAGTTACCTTCCCGAAATGCAGCAATGTCCGCGATGGCTCTTACTCGCGGCCTTTCTCCACCTTGATTTGACTTTAGATCACGAGATATATTTCACGATTTATTGCGTGCGTGCGCGCCCGTGGAAGTGTCGTAATAGTTATAAGCGAGAATAACGAAGCGTGTAATTCTCTCAGCTGTGCGCGCGCGCGCGCGCGTTCTCGCACGTGTAATTACGCGTGTGCGTATTCGCACCTGGCCTTTTACTCGCGCGCTGGCCTAATAAAAGCGACCGCCGAGCGCGCCCGATCTGTACCTCTCCCCCTCCCTCCCCGTTGCCCACCCACCTTCCTGCTCGCGCGACAACTGTATACAATTATTATGACGGATTAATTGCGATATCCGCTCGCGGATAATAATCGGTCAGTTATGATTACAGTAAACTCGGCTCTGTCGAGAGAAAAAAAAGAAAAAAAAAACGAGAGAGAGAGAGAGAAAGAGAGAGAGAG
>NW_022639454.1:2271098-2277644 GCF_010583005.1 Odontomachus brunneus
AGAGAGAGAGAGAGAGAGAGAGAGAGAGAGAGAGAGAGAGAGAGAGAGAGAAAAGAAACACACGTTCCGGTTTTTGCGGCGATTTAATTGCGAACTCGCGGCACGGTCATTCGCTCGATACGCGGTAATGTACGCGTGCGTTACGACATTTTAATCGGCAATACATGACGCACTGATATAAATAGAATCAATTTGCGATTTTTCGTCGTCGGGCCTCGGTTATTATCGAAGGGGGCTCGGCCTTTGTTAGTTTTATCGTTCAATTCGCCGCGTCGCACGTTTTCCTTCCTTTCGCCCCTCTCTCTTTCTCTCTCTCTTTCCTTCCCTTCTCTTGTCTGCGATACTTAGTCTTTTTTGTTTTTTCTTTCTTTTCCGTTTTTCCTTTCGAACTCACCAAGTACTCACGTTGTTTATCTTCTCGTACAAGCCGAGCCTTAATGAGACTTAAACCTGCTCGATCGGCCGAGACCAGCCTCGTTACCGCGAGGCAACGCGTGTACCACCCGATTGCTCGCGCAAAGTCCGCGATGATCGCGCCTCGTTTGCCGGCCGGGCTCTCCGTTGGCCTGAGGAGATTCCTCTCTTCCCTTTTCCTTCTCCCTTTGTCCCCTCGCACACCAACGGTAGCGCAATTAGACGAGAGTCACCGCGCATTTCCCCCGGGTCTCGCGCGGCGGTGCGAGTTCATTACGGAGATCCGCGCGGCGGTAAATTAACGAGCGTCGCGTCGAGGTCGCGAGAATTCGCGGTCGATTCGCACCCTCTCGGAGCCTGCCGCGCGACTCCAGCGAGTCACAGAAAGAAAAAAAGAAAGAAGAAAGAAAGGAACCCGTCGGCTCTCCTGGACGAGACCGGCGGCGTCCACGCCGAAGGTGAAGGTGATGGAAGCGGTCCTGTCCTCCGGCGAGTCACGAGGAGTCCGCGAAGAAAGCGCGCGCCCGTGCGCGAGGTCGCGCGAGAGAGATCCG
Source organism: Odontomachus brunneus (assembly GCF_010583005.1). Lineage (NCBI taxonomy): Eukaryota > Metazoa > Arthropoda > Insecta > Hymenoptera > Formicidae > Odontomachus > Odontomachus brunneus. The sequence goes on from NW_022639454.1 coordinate 2,272,067, forward strand.
GGATTCCTGGAAATAGCAGCCTGGTCGTCCCCGCGATTGCTCATAGGCCGCGAATTGCGCGAGACGCGCAGACTGGTTTAGCAAGATCCGCGACGATGACAAAGAAAACGCACACTGTCTCCCGGCGAATTAGGCGCGATGATCCCTCGGAAGGACCTGACTGGCACTCGAACGGATGCACCTTTCGCGAATCGCGCCCAAAATTCGCGTCTCGGACGAGAGATCGCGAATAGCGTCGAGGTTCTACGTGCAATATGTATGTATATAAAATAGAACGGCTGTCTGTATCTCCTCCATCGACTCCTGAACCATTTGACCGATCTGGACCAAATTTTACGTAGCTATTCAATGGGCGCGTTCAGCGGAAAAAGCGCTCGGTGAGCAATCAGCGATTATTGGTTAGATCCCTAAATCTAGACCAATTACATTGACGAATTATTCAATTATTGTGCAACTGTTGAGTTCGCTGAACGCACCCAATGAGACTCTGCGGAAAATGCAGACACCCCATCCTCTCGTTCAGGTATCATTCCCTTGATACTTTGTGATAATTTAAATTTAGATGTTCTAGATGTATGAGAAGCAACGCAACCAAGCAGTTTGAGCTAATTCAAACTGTCACTTTGTCGATGGCCCACCTTTCGTTGTGTTCGCGATATTGTTTTAGAACCGTTTTGTGTTGTTTCACTCGCAGCGCAAGTGTGCGCGATAAAGTTGTCATTGTTGTTATTATCATGTAAAGGACACCTGAGTCACGGGGAATTACATTGAGATGTGAGATTGTCGGTCTCTGACACAGCTGTAGTAGTCGGAAACATAATAGAGTTATCAACGTATGCATGCGTACCAATGAAGTAATACAAACGAAGAGCTTCCCGCAAGAAATGCATTATGTATTACCAAGGTGCGAGTTTCATGCGTTAAAGCTATTATGCCGATACGCGTGAATCGAAGCAGACCAACTATTAACGAACTCGAGATGACTACTGTTGAATGCCGATTAAAGTAATTGACAAATAATCGGCGGAATTGCCAACAGCTACTTCTGGCCGTGTAATTTGTGGACAGTAGTACAAAAATTGATAATTTCATGAATATTAGTAAAATAAAACTGATGACGTGGAGAAAATATTGTAGTAAAAGTTGCAACAAAGTTTTCGCGATCTCGTAAATCGTATAGAATTATAACTAAGATTATTATATATTTCATAAAAAAATGTTATGCACGTTTGACTTTTTAGCATAAAATTTTTATAATTACTTGAAAGCTTTTTATACCGTATATCAAGTGTGGATAGTCAAGTTCATTATTTTTAAGTAGCACAAAAACTATAAAAATACCCTAAATATTATAAAAATATTATTTTTATAATTATAAATAATAATTTTTATAAATATTATTTTTATAATTATTGTGAAAAAAAGATTTTCACATAACTTTTACTACAATATTCTCTTGCCTGAAACCAATTTTAAATACAAGTCGTGAAGAGAGGATAAGACAATTTTCTTATCCATGTCTTAACAATAAACTGGCTCTCAGCATGTTGGCGACTGAGCTGATTACGTTGATCGTTTAGGATTAACCAGAATGTGCAGGAAGCTACTCTCAGAATCAGCAGAGATAACAATATCCTTTCGTTCAAAATCTTTCGCGGTGATCTTGATAGATTTATTCGAGTTGCTTGTACTTTTCACATTTTTACACATAATGCCCGTTGCACACTAGTGCACTCCAAACAACACAAATTTTGCAAAATATATTCTGAAGACATTTTCAGGATGGAGGGATGTCATCAGAATATTCTTAGGACGTCCTTTGAAAGTGTGAATTGTCTGAAAATAGCTAATATCCAATAAGTTTATTCACATTAATTGAATTTTTTATACTTTCACATTTAGTGCACATTAATTTTTTAGAGGTTCTAAAAATGGCGTCATGTTTTCCGTTCGTGTTACGAGTGTAAATGCAATTCTGATACACTTTTCACTCTTGCTTGGGGTCATGTAAAAAGTGTATCAAAATTGCATTTACACTCGTAACACGAACGGAAATTATGACGTTATTTTTAGAACCTCTAAAGAATTAATGTGTACTAAGTGTGAAAGTGAAAAAAATTCATTTAATGTGAATAAACTTATTGGATATTAGCTATTTTCAGACAATTCACACTTTCAAAGGACGTCCTAAAAATATTCTGATGACATTCCTCCGTCCTAAAAGCGTCTTCAGAACGTATTTTGGAAAATTTGTATTGTATGAGTGTGCAATGGACATTAGGTGTAAAAGTGTGAATAGTACAAGCAACGAACAAACCTAATATATCTTAACCGTACAGTCGTCGCGCTACTTTTCGAACATGAGTCGACGCATGGGATCTTGAGAGACCCTAATATAAAAAATTATTTTATATCTTTTGAAACTTTGAAAAAACTCGTTGAAAACTTAAATATTTTCTTTGTTTAATTAGGTTTTTGGGTTTACGTAAAAAATATAAGAAAAGACTATTTTGAATATAATATTCTCTTAAAGACCTCATGGGATCTTGATATATATAATATAAAAAATATAAAAAATTATTTTATATCTTTTGAAACTTTGAAAAAACTCGTTGAAAACTTAAATATTTTCTTTGTTTAATTAGGTTCTTGGGTTTACGTAAAAAATATAAGAAAAGACTATTTTGAATATAATATTCTCTTAAAGACCTCATGGGATCTTGATATATATAATATAAAAAATATAAAAAATTATTTTATATCTTTTGAAACTTTGAAAAAACTCGTTGAAAACTTAAATATTTTCTTTGTTTAATTAGGTTCTTGGGTTTACGTAAAAAATATAAGAAAAGACTATTTTGAATATAATATTCTCTTAAAGACCTCATGCGACGACTGTGGGGTGAACGAAATTCATGAGCATATCTCAGTTATTCCCTTCTCTGGCGATTCGCGTGCTCCATCGTCAGTCCGGATATCCGATGAGAGTCTCTCGTGCGATGCAGCCGCGCTCAAGGAGGTAATCCGATCGCGTCCGCGCGCGGATTGTCAACACGACACGGCGGATTGTCAAAACGAGAGGATCGATGAGAGGTCACCGTGTCAGCAGGACGAGGGGAAACGGGAACCTGTTGCTGATGCGCGCGGTGCGGCCGACAGCGCCCTCTGCGAGAGCGCGTGCGGGTGTGAGGCAGCGCGCGTTGCTTAAATATTTGCTCGGATAATCGGCGATAAATCACGGCCGCCTTTATCGCGAGGACACGCCGCGCAGTGGCCGCTCGAAGATAAATCGATCCCCGAGCTTGCCGCCTGGCCGAAGATTGGAGATAAACTGACGCGCTTCGCCGTCGACGTCGAAATAATCTCTCAAGCAGACACGAGCTGGGATCCGATGAACGCCATTAATACGCGCGATAATTTCAGATCTTCTCCTCACCGGTCGATCCATTCGGCCGTAAGCAGGCGCGAATATATAAACTCCGACTTCGAGGACGTCCGGCCGCGCCAATCGACGAACCCGATTAATGAGCCGCCGATTCACGAGAGCGTGCTCGCCGTTCGGCCTCGCTGAACGCGTTATTGTCTCTTCGTTTCCTCCCTCGATCGGCGTCGAGTGCGGTTTTCGGAGGAGATCTGCGCAAGAGACGCTGGATGGACGAGTCGCCGGGCCGGTATTTTTTCCATTGAAGCGGGTGAAGTCTTGCGTGATGAATGATAGAAGTCGCCGATAATCTTTCACCGTAAGTTCTGGTCGTATCGGCACACGTCGTTTAACGCAATTAACAATATCTTAATGACTCGGAGCTCGCGTCGATGTAATCGATTAAGTTGAAATTTTAATTATTTTATTTATTTTCGACCCGGACTTTGCCCAGCATTTGTGCATTCTGAAGGCTTGGTATATGTTTCAAGCACATGAAAAACTTAACGTAACTAAGATAGCCAGATGTCTCCGGGACAGTCTCGCTTTCTCACTCTTTGTCCCGGATTTTTTCGAATGCCTTCCACGGGACGCTAAATTGTCCCGAATTCGGCCGAACTCTCTTCTCTGCTTCATATATTTATCAAATACCCCGGAGTCTCTAAGTAACAGAAAACGCACAAAATTTGGACATTCTATAGAAGACTTCCCGACAATCTAGATAACATAGAGAATTAAAAAAGAATTTGAAAAGAATTCTTCAGCGTTCAGTTCTATGAAAAGAATTTTTTGCATCTAAAAATGAACTCAGAATTGATGACATACGACTGAATTCTTTTTGAATTCTCTGCGCTATCCGGGAAGGTTATTAGGTTAAATATAATCAAAAGAAGCAGGCTTCAGGGTATCGGAGTAAGCGTTAAATGAAACACTAAGGTCGAAAGAGTAGGATAAAAATTTCGGCTGGAATCGGCTCAATGTGAAGTGTTATTAAATATGTTTCTTCGTCATTAATTAGCCCTTCCTTTTCCTCTCTGGAACGTTCGAGTCGTAACGCGGGAGAGGACGACGGGCCGTGAGTGGATTGATTAAAAAAAAAAAATGGAAGGAACTCCGAGGCCGTGTCGGTTGCAAAATTTCACGCGCCGCGACGCTCACGCGAGCAGGCCGGCGTTGTATCTCGATATCAAATTTCGTTCGTACCGAAATAAATCACGCGAAGGGAGGAGGCAAGTGGAAGCGGAGAGCGAGAGCGGATTCGCGCGCCCTTCGCGGCGAGACGTCGGCGAAATAATCGCCGGCGGGATTACGATTGATCACGTCGGCGGCGAAGTTACGGCAAGTAAGGCGTGTAATGCGACGTGGCCCGTGTAACCGCGCGGGATTAATTACGTTAGCAAGAGCGGCCGCCCGAGAGTGTCGGCGCGATTCACTCGCCGCCGGTTTGCACTCGCGATGTGTCGCAAGCGCGCCGGCGATTATCGGCGAGTTACGGACGGCCACGGTGCACTGGCGCGACATCGCAACGTCGAAAAAAGTGAAAAGCTGGCGGGAGAGGCGAAAAAGTTGGCGAATAGGTATTCCGGCCGCCCGAGCGCTCTCGCTCGCGAATCACACTCGTGCGCCGCGAAAACGCGCCGAACGGACGACAATCATCGTTCGCGCTGCAACGTTGTTGTCGTCGTCGTCGCCACCTGCAGCTCTCGTCGGTTTCGCGGCTTTGCTGTCTCGAGTAAAGAGGCGAGGAGTCGAATGAGAGAAAGAGAGAGAGGGACAGCACTTTCCCTTTCGAAGAGGTCGCGAGATAAAATCGATTTCTATGTGGCTCCGTAAAAGATAAGAAAGCGATGTCTGTTGTTGGAAAACTTCGATGTCTGTCTCTGTTTGGCAAACAGATGTCTTTTTTTATCTTTACTGAGGAATAAATAAATAAATGTTCTCGTTTACGAATTAATATGTATATACACGGGGTGAATCGATAACTACTGCTATCTTCGAAGCGAGAAACAAAGTTAATCTTTAGATTTTTGAAGCTGCCCTACTTGGAGAAAAAGTTTTTTACAGTGTTGCGTTTTTTTCTGGAAGGAGTAGAGCTTCGAGAAAGAGAGAGAGAGAGAGAGAGAGAGAGAGAGAGAGAGAGAGAGAGAGAGAGAGAGG
>NW_022639454.1:2279484-2299351 GCF_010583005.1 Odontomachus brunneus
AGAGAGAGAGAGAGAGAGAGAGAGAGAGAGAGAGAGAGAGAGAGATCTTAAGGTCACCTTAGTGCTTAAGGCTTAGTGCTTAAATTTTTTTAATTTAAATTAGTTTTTTAATTTCAATAAATTTGAATAATTTTTAATTTAAATACATTTAAATGCCTTTTTTAATTTAAATAAATTTAAATAAATTTTTTAAATTAAATAACTTTGTAAATTAGATGATACTCAATTACCTGTAAATCATTAAAACATCTCTGGTTTTTTTAATTTTATTCACGAAAACATTCGCTTGCCCTTGTCGCCTCTCACCTTTCACAGATATCGGGCGCAAGATTAATACATCGTCGACAGCCGGACACTCGTTGATCCGCCTACATCGCGTCGAAACGAGTATGCCGCGATGATTAAATTTGTTCTTACGACTATCCCTTTCTTTCGCTGGTATTTGGCACACGTTTCGTCGGTGCACCGATGAATGAGAGGAGAGAGAGAGAGAGAGAGAGAGAGAGAGAGAGAGAGAGAGAAAACTGAAAACCCGAACACCGCGCGATTAATAATACCGCGAGAGAAATCCTGTCGTCGCTGATGGGACAAAAGCAGCCGGAGACGAGGAATTGTATTTCTCTGTCTCTCTAGGGTGATGCATGCGTTTATAATGAGAAACCATGCTCCCTCTCTCTTTCTCTCTCTACACAGACAGCTTAAAAATCTCCTCGCCCACGAGTCCGGATGAATCCTTGTAGCCGTATTCACGGTACGCCAATCCTCGTAACGAAGGATGCTTAATGCCGCTAATAGTTCTTTATTAATGCCGCCGTGACCGTTCTTCATCGCGGGCTACGAGAGCTTCCGACACCGATCCTTCACATTGGACGTCGGAAAAGGATTCTCCTTAACGCAATTCCGCACTCAGAAAAGAAATTCCGTTATTCCGTTATTCGTTCAGTTATTTTTTCCAGTTATTTTATCCGGTTTACGAAGGAATGCACGATTCATTTCGAAAGTGACGCGAGTTCAGTTTCGGAGAAAACTGATAATTTGCCACGCTTGCTAAAATTAACGTGCTAAGAATAAACGGTGAGAGAAATACGGACGATGAAAAATAGCCCTACGTCGGAAATAAACGGTTCGTATTGTTAATTAATGTAGACGGAAATAAACGTACGGCGCGGCGTCCTCGCGAGAAATTATATTCGTGCCAGCTCGCCGAACAATTCATCGATCGGACACGGTCTTCGCTCGCGAGGAAAATCCGTCTCGTTTTCGTAAGGAAAGCCGCACAGCTATTATCTTCGTCCGACAATTAAATTTGCCCGCATCGCGCGCGACAGCGTATCCTTGGTGGATATGATACGTATGCACCTAACATAGTGCAGGTTCGTAATAAAAAGAGCACGAGGGCTTCCAATTGGCTCTTCGCTTTCGTCGTATTCATCGAGCTCGCTCGCCCTCGTAACGGAACGAACACTGCCGCTGTAAAAATGACGGCGTATCATTATTTCTCTCTTTTCTCTTTTCTGGAATCTTTTTTAGGTCAATTTATGTTTCAGTATAACTAGAACTGGGTACGAGTATAAGTGACACGTGAGTTTCCGCAAGGATTGCCACCTATATGTGACGTTTTCGCTTGCCTAATTAGAAATTACTTCACCAAGAATACTTAGATAATTTTACCAAGTTTCGAATTATCAACAAGTGAAATATCTTAAGATATTTGAAATATCGGCGTAAAATATTTTTATGCATTTCTTTAAAATATCGACGGGAAATACTTTAAAGTATTTAAAATATCAGCGCAAAATATGTTTAAGAATTTGAGATATCAGCATGAACAATTTTTAAATGTTTAAAATATAAGCGGGAAATATTTCAAAGTTTTATAAAATACCGGCGTAAAACGTAAGTATTTATAAAAAATATTACTAAGATTTTAAAATAGTATTTTAAAATAGTATTATATTATACACATCAATTTGTGGTCCTGACAGAATTCATCGGATGAATTCAGCGCGGCAGTCCGCATTGTCAACGTACGAAATGCGCTCGCGACTCGCTCGAGTTTTGTTATTTTCGATCGTGGCGCGCGCGATCCAGTTAAGAGAAACACGGTCTGATTAAACGAAATTAACTGCGAGCTGCTCCGTGCAGGTTACTGATTACCATGCACATGTACACAAGTTGCTCGGGGAAACGAACGGGACCGTCGAACCACGCACGAACTTTCCGGGTCTAGCGCGCATATCCGGCCGCTGTTATCCTTGCTGGCGGAGAGCGCGGCGAAAACGAAAGGACCCGCGGCTACGTTTCGTCGTAGTCGCGCGAAGGACGCGACGCGAGAAGTAATGGAAGTCATTATTCTTCCTGGCCGACCTACGCGCCAATAACGCGCCCATTGACGACGTGTAATTACATTTGCCGCGCATAATGAGGAATTAATCGGAGATCGAGGAGCACTCTCTCGTCGGACTCTTTCCTTTTTTTACTTCTACCGTGCGCGCCGCTCGCGCTACCGTCTCGCGCGCGCCAAGGACGAGGCGCAGCCCTTGTAAGGCGCGCGGCTCCTGGTCCCGATCGTCCGTGGGAAGAGTCACGTTCTCCCGACGCCGAGGAGACGTCGCACCGGGTCTCACGTGTGGCGAAACAGCGTTAATCAGCCGCGTTAGCGTCGCGTGGACTTATCAGCGTCGGAAACGCCGCTGCGCGGCGGCGCGCTGAAATCGCGGCGCAGCGCCGCGCGTCGATAGAAAGGGCCCGTCTACGACGGACCCTGGCGAGGTATTCAGACCGCAACAAGGCCGGCCCGCGTGCACAGTCGTCGTCAGAGTAAAAGTGCAGCGAAATAAAATGTGGGCTGTTACGTGGCTCGAGGCGTCTCACCTACACCTACACGCGAGCGAGCGAGCGAGCGAGCGAACGCGCGTATTTAGCGAGCGGATTTGCACGCAGGGAAACGTGATGGGATTCCGCAGGGATTCCGCAGTGAGCGCGGAAAAAAAGTTTGATTGGATCAAGTAAATTTCCGGTGAAGTGTGAACGAATCAGAAATTCCCGTCCCGAAATTGTCAGGATTCTAACACAAAGAGAATATCGTAGTAAAAATTACAATAATTTTTAGTACTCCTTGGGAATAGATCGGCATTATGATGAAAATTATAATAAGACATAGTAAAAGTGACCATAAACATAGTAAAAATTACCATAAGTCTAGTAAAAATTATATTTATACTCATTTTTATTATGTTTTATTATAATATAATTTTCGTAATAGCGCCAGTCTATTCCCGGACTATTAAAATTGTATTATAATTTTTACTACTCTCTAATATTCTCTCCATATTCTCTAATATTCTCTAATATTCTCTCCATCTCGTATATCCAAGTTAACTAGATTTCTGATTACCATAGAGTAGTTTATTCAGTCACGCTAGAGAATATTGATAGAAAATTTCTCTCTCTCTCTCTCTCTCTCTCTCTCTCTCTCTCTCTCTCTCTCTCAAGAGAGAGAGAGAGAGACTAAAAAATTTATTTTGCTTCTACCAAATCAGTTTTTTATTTCTTAACTGTAATATTGTTTCGATTTTAATAAAACTCAGAGAGATTTGTGTTCTAAAAGGATTTCGCGATTTCGTACCTATTATCCTCTCAAGATAAATATTAAAAAAAGCATATGAGCAACATATCTCTGGGGTCATATAATCCTAATCTCGCCTATACGCTGATACTTCACCAGGAATTTGTTTAGTCCAACCAAACTTATCTTTGTGAAATGAGACGTCGTTGTTTCGCGACGTTTCCAAAGCGCGAACGCACTTTTTTCTTTGGCCACGTCGAAGTTAATTTACGAACGACTCGTTCGCGACATTCTTTCGCGAACGCACTAAAACAATGCAGTCCTTGAACTCGCTGTATCTCGGACCAAGCGTCCACGAGAAGTCGTCTTTTATGTAGTTCGCACGACTGCGTGAGCGCGAACGTAACGCGGCTGCATTGTTCAGAGGTAATACTACACGTGGTCGCGAGTACCGTTTGCATAACAACGGCACACGGCTCTGCTCTAACAATCCATATAATATTTATATAAATAGAGGGAGAGAGAGAGAGAGAGAGAGAGAGAGAGAGAGAGAGAGAGAGGAGAGAAGGAGAGAGCAAGAATGAAGCAAGGTGCATTAAGTAAATAAATCAAGAAGATGATTCTCTCTCTCTGGTGGCGGGTAATCTCGCACAATGCTGAGTGTTTGGAGTTTCACGTTTTATGAACACCTCCACCGTTGAGATTAATATTGCGCGATATAACCGTACGATTTAATTGTACGATAAATTGATACGTGAATGCCGTGCGTCTGTTGTACTTATAACTTCGTTGCGCGTACATATACATACATGCACGCACAACGCAGTAAAACCGAAGTTGCGATGCAGCCGTCGATGAGTTCTTAAGACAGATCATATCTGCCTATTACGATGGCAGATCGTGAATTATAGACGTACATCTTATGTAAGCGCACCGCGCCGAGAGAGAGAAGATCGAGCGGATTTTAATGACCCCTTCTATAAAGCATTATTCCGAGGTATAGCAGCACTTATCCGACCGGCGATCTCAAAAGCAGCCGGTGAAAACGCTGGGAGAGTCTTTGTATAGCTCACAGCCGACGAATAACTGACTTCGAAAGCAAAAACTACAAAGTGCATACCCGCACACACGTACTGAGGTTGTTACTCGCGATTCTGTTTACCGATTACGTGTTACAGGTACAAGATGCATTAAAGAGAAAAGGAAAATAACAAAAATATTATGTATTCTTTAAGAAGATGTGCCACAGCGCATGATAAATTGAGATAAAATAAGCATTAACGTCAGGTCACGTGTTCGTGAGAAATAAGCTACAAGTCTGATGCAATATTGACAGTCAAGTCACCACGTACAATTGATATCAAAATTTTGATGAGAAGAGACTCTTCTATAATTATAATAAGCAATCGCCTTCAAACCCGCATTATTATCGGCATACCCGACAAATAACCCAAGAAAATTCGCTACAGCCAGAAAGGTGAAATTCCAGGTGCGCGAGAAAAACACTTCAAACGTTAAATACTGTCCTCTTATCAAAATAAGTGATTGCAATGGAAACTGTATTTCTGTCGAATTACGCGTATCTCGAGTTATAGACAGGTGAAAATCCAGGTGTGCGCGAGAAAAATTTGAAACGTATGACATCGTTCTCTTATCAAAATAAGTCATAATCGTGGTAACCGCATTTCTGTCCGATTATTCGTTCGCGAGTAACCCCGAAATTTTATCAAGTGACAGGCAGGTGAAAATTCAGATGCATGCGAAAAAATTTTTCAAACATATAACACTATTCTCTTATCAAAATAAGTTATCACTGTGCAAACCGCATTTCCGTCCGATCACGCGTTCGCGAGTAATAAGTCCCAAAAGATTGTCAAGTGACAGACAGGTGAAAATCCAGGTGCGCGAGAAGAAAATGTCAAACGTATAACAAAGAAAGGTGTTCTATCAAAGAAAGTTATCACAATGGATACCGCATTAACGTGAAGTTCACTGGTTTTTGAGCAATAGATTCCGAAATCTCGGCGTTGTCAGACAGGTGAAAATCCAGGTGTGCGTGAGAAAAATTTGAAACGTATGCATCGTTCTCTTATCAAAATAAGTCATAATCGTGGTAACCGCATTTCTGTCCGATTATTCGTTCGCGAGTAGTCCCGAAATTTTGTCGAGTGACAGACAGGTGAAAATTCAGGTGCATGCAAAAAAATTTTTCAAACGTATAATACTATTCTCTTATCAAAATAAGTCATCACTGTGCAAACCGCATTTCCGTCCGTCACGCGTTCGCGAGTAATAAGTCCCGAAAGATTGTCAAGTGACAGACAGGTGAAAATCCAGGTGCGCGAGAAGAAAATGTCAAACAAAGAAAGTTGTTCTATCAAAGAAAGTTATCACAATGGATACCGCATTAACGTGAAGTTCACTGGTTTTTGAGCAATAGATTCCGAAATCTCGGCGCTGTCAGACAGGTGAGATTCCAGGTACGCGAGAAAAATTTGAAACGTATGACATCGTTCTCTTATCAAAATAAGTCATAATCGTGATAACCGCATTTCTGTCCGATTATTCGTTCGCGAGTAATAAGCCCCGAAAGTTTGTCGAGTGACAGACAAGTGAAAATCCAGGTGCGCGAGAAGAAAATGTCAAACGTATAACATTGTTCTATCAAAGAAAGTATTCGCAATGGATACCGCATTAACGTGAAGTTCACTGGTTTTTGAGCAATAGAAATCTCGGCGCTGTCAGACAGGTGAGATTCCAGGTGCGCGAGAAGAAAATTTGAACGTATTAAGCTATTCTACTATCAAAATAAATAATCGCAGTGAAAACCGTATTCTTGTCTGATCAAACATTTTGGAATAATAAGCCCCGAAGTTCGTCGCGAAAATCACAACTTTGCAAGGAGTTCTATCTGAAGTCTCTGCGAAAATTGGAAGTGGCGTCATGTAGAGCTACGCTTTCTCAATCGCTTATCACTATTCGATCGTGGAAACAGGTCGTGGGCATACCTGAGAGGTGCCCCTGTGTTACATGTTTTTTGTCTGCTTCTTTCGGGCGGAATCATGTTATGATTCTCCCGCTTCCAAGAAACCTCGCAAGCTGGCGGCGAGGTTTGAGGATATCTCGTTACGATGAACACGCAAGACTTACTTTTGCTCTTCCCGGCGATAATCAGACGCGAAACTCGCATTCGGCGAGCCGAAATCCCACAATTCACGAAATTTGTTACTTCTGTGGCGTCGGTTTCAAATTGCCGTTTTTGGTAATATCACCAACTCAAGGAAAAATTCAACGCTGATCGTAGCGCCATGTCAGCAAATAAAGGGTCTAAAGTCCGGTCTACATATCTCGCAGATGCAGGCCGCAACCAAACCTGAGAGCGGCCACCAGCTTGATTTTAATGGCCAGAGCTAGGCGCATTTTCGAGACGCCATCTAACAAAGTGCTCCTTTACTACGTTCGTTAGACGCATTTTCGCGGTGGTAAAGATAAAATGCGCCTGGTTCGTGCCTGTTGTACTTCCGTACAATAATAGTAAGTTAGAGAAGGACAGACGTCTAATCGCTCTGTTCTTGTCTCACTACTGATGAGTGAACCGCGCGAGTAGGCGAACGAAGCGAGCTAGCGGCGAACTTATCGCAAACCTAGATCATCTCTCATCAGTCTCATCTTCCTGCGTTCTACTTTTGTAAGGAAAAAAGGACTGGAAGCTCGACAATATGAAACAATAAATAAATATACAAGTTTAAAGATGCCGCTCATATTTTTTGCTTATTTCTCGGAAACCACAAAAGATATCGATGTAATTCGAAGAAAACAATATTCTCCACAATTTATCCTGTTGGAATTTAAAGTTTACAATAATACTAATAATACAAATACTATATTAATATTATTAATAACGGTTCGTTAAATAAGCCGTGGAAGCATGCGTACATTTCGACGTCGCTGACAGCCATTTCACTACCGATTGCATTTTTCGGGCATTTCTCAGTAACCACTAAAGATATCAAGGTGATTCAAAGGGCATTATCTACTCTACCAATAAGATAAATTGTAGAGTGGTAACTGGTAATTTATAATAATATGAAAAATACCGGAGACAAAACAACTTGGTTCGAATTTCGGCTCACTAGTTTAGCGGAGACGTCAAACACATCGGTTCAAATCTCGGCTTAATAATTTAACGGGAAAATTTCGTGAAATATGGCGAAATATAATGGATCCAGCGTTATGAACGCGACTTTAGAATATTGGAAAATTATTTTCAACACTCTGGGCGTGTTATTGAGGGAGTAGAGTAACACACATTGTTATCCAAGAGGCGATACAGAACATAAAAATACATACATCTCTTTAGAAATTGAACTTTCGCAACCACGAAAATTATTTTAAAAGACTGTGAAAAACTACCCTAGAATGTGCTCTACATGCTAACACTATATGACCTAACTTGCACTATGCTGCGTTCGGAAACACACACTGTGTGCACACTATTAGACGATAGCGTTGGAGTGAGCGAAATACAAGAGTGAGATAAAAAGAGAGGGAGAGTACTCGAGTGACGTTTTCGAACGTAGCTCTAATATGATCGACTTTCGGCCCACTGCGCTTGCACGAGAATTCGAATATACTGCTACAATGAATCTAACGTTATGGGCGCAACTTTGGGATATTGGGAAATCATTATCGAGATTCTGGGCGTGCTGCTGAGAGAATGGAGTGACATTAAGGCGATGCTGTTAGATTCGTTTTCTTCTAATTGCATGCATAAAACTGCAAATGCTTTCACATGCTTATGCATGAAAGTATAAGCGATAATGAATGTTGAGGACTAAAAAATAGCATCGAAATCAACAAAGAATTATTTATTTACTATTAGAAGCGTTATATTTAGCTTTATGTGAAGAATTTAGCGCTCAAATGCGTAAAATGTATAGTTCCCGGCATAGAGACGACTTTCAGGAACATTATGAAACCATCGTGAGTGGATTTTAATAAATAGTTTAAATAAAAAGAAAATTCCAGTAATAAACGATTTGTGTGTTAGCGTTTGATGGGTCGTGTGGTAAAAAAGATCTGATTTTTAGTTCACGCATGTCCCAACAGAAAGCGCTGTATCTTGAGTTAGCTCGGAAACGAACACGATATGAAGACGGAGACAAAACCGTCAAAATGTTACATTTGATAAGCTAATTAAATGTTGCATTTGATAAGCGCCAATATGTTCACGCTACCATTGCGCCGCAGTATTTTTTTTCATATATCGTCCCTTCACAGATATTATGCAAGTGTATATGCTACGCTGTCACTTCAATTTTCTTACACATAGATATTACATAAATGTGAATGCCACGTTGCCGATATTCGCATTCTCTCCAAAATAGGCCTTTGTAGTGTTAAATAATGTTACAAGTAAGCATAATTTATCGTTAAATATTGAGCTTACATACTTGAAGCATCAAATGCTGAAAAATCTTTTTTTAGTTTTCTACCTCGATATATTTCTACAAAACAGCCTATTTTCTATACGAAAAAAGTAGAAAGTATAAAAATATAATTATTACGAAAATATGCAAGAGTTGGCCTGGGGGAAAACATTCAGTCGTAAATACCAAAAGATTAAAAATTACGTAAATTAAAAGCAACTAATATTAAATTTATTAAATTAACCCGTTTTCACAAAAAAATTAAATAACGAGATAAGATGTAAATCAAATAAAGAATGTAAATAAAGAAAATAAGTAGAAATTAAATAAATTGGAGAAAAATTTTTTCCAAATTTATCTGATGCTTTATCATTTAAATATTTGCCGATAACAATACTTATTACACAATCATTATAATTTCGTTATTGTAAGACACACACAGAATCCCACAAAAAATATAATATCAAAATAATTTAACATTGTTTATTTTTTTATTTATTCGGCCTTTAATTCCTGATTTTCTATTTATCGTGCACTAGGAATAAATAAAAATATTAAAACATGTGACAGCTATATGTTTGTTACAAAGTAAATACACAAATGACAACAAATTTTCCAGAGAAGTTTTCAACTCAGATAAAATGCTTTAATAACTATAACTGCATTTCGTAAAATAGTCTTGTTTGAAAGTATACTGCGTAAGGATTGTAATTTCATCATCAAGATTCATCGTCTTACAAAAGACATGACAATAGTACTACATTTACCTTAAATAAACGAAATGACATACGTACATATATAATCATGGTAAAGTCATTCTCCAATTCTTTCTTACATATCGCACTTATTATTCTACGTATAGAGAGTCACTTAATCTATTAAAAATCTATAAAAAGCACGTAAGTAATTATAAATGGAGTACAAAATTCAATAGTAACTTTCATAGAAAGATACTTCGTTACGAAAGTATAACGTAAAGAGAGCTGTAAACATATTATTTTTCTCCCTTTGCTCTTTCCTTTGTTCGATCAAAATAATCGCTTCCTTTCGACTCACGGGCCATCGAGAAGTCTATAACAATGTTTTTCTTGGGTATCAATGCCAACGACTCAGGAAGCAGGTTGATACTTCCTTACGTGGTTGGGCATATTTCTTTCAAAAATATATTCTGTATTACCGACTTGAAGATCAGCCGCCGTCAAAAAAGTTGGAGTAAAAATTAAAGCTCGAGCGCGGTGAATAGCATACGGTAAATTTTTAAGCTGAGAGAAAACGCAAACTGTAACTATAAATTTCGCGAGAATTGTCGGAAAGGAAAAGGAGTAAACGTCGTAGATAAAAGATCTCTCATCCGCGTATGAAGCCACAAGTGTGACTTTACTAGTGAGTGGTAATATCATTTTGTAGTGACACTTTACTAGTGAGTGGTAATATCTTTTGTTCTGATACTTTACTAGTGAGTGGTAATATCTTTTTACAGTGCAGGCAAGTTCAATTCTGACATTGGACGTTATGTTAGTCCAGTTTATCCTGTATCTTGAAGGTCTTCTTGCAACTTTTACAGAAAAAATTCACCTGTGAGTGTACATCGCGCTGATGTCTCTTTAGGCTATATTTATGCTTGAGAATGTATCACACTTGTCGCATTTTATCGGTTGTGTGTTAGCGTGAACGGTTTTCTTATGTCTCTTAAGATAATTCCACTTCTGAAACATCTTGAGGCATATGTTACAACGGAAGCTGTAGATCTTCTCATGTACCAATATCATGTGTTGAATCAAACAATTCTCTGTATCTGTCTTGTAGGAACACTCGCGGCAGGTATACTTTGGTGGTATACGACACGTCTCAGTATGAGAAATTAATTTTTCTAGCAGGCCAAACTTCTGGTAGCAAATTTTGCAAGCAATTATTCAACCTCCTGTGTATTTCGAAGGAGGCCTTGTATCTGAAATGTATGCAGCACGCAGAACACTCCCAAGAGTACTCCGATTCCACGCTGGCGATCTCTGAGTTGACATCCTGGCTTCCGGACAATCCGTAACCGAAGTATTACTATTTTCGGCAAGCGATATGTCCTGAATCATTTCACGAAGTAACACCCTAAAACACAAATTATAATTACGTTAAAGAATATTACACTGAATATACGACCAACTATTCAATTTGATTTGTGTCAAGTGGAACTTAAATTTGATCTCGTACACATACTTCTCGTAGAAATAATCAGATAGTTCATGGACATTCTTTACATGGGGATTCAATTCTTCCTGCATGTTGATGTTCTCTGTAATTTGAAGCCTATCTTTTGCGTCATCTGCACCCGTTATGATTAGGAAATCAATAGATGAACCAATAAGGTTATTAAATTCCATAAGCTCATAGTACAGAGGTTCCATAAATGAATCTCTGAAACACGAATTACGATAGAATTAAATAACGTCAAACGCTGGCATGATTTACCGCGAAATATTGAATTTACATAATTGAAGATCATCAATTGAGTATCATGTGCTGAAATTACTATTTCACTATTTTACGAAGCGAACGTAAAGAGCATAAAAATACGCATAGAAATACAATTGTTCAAATAACGTGAGAACTTGGTATCAAAGCAGGACATAAGATGGTACTTGATAAATTGTAAGTGTGTTTGACAGTGTAAATATACACGCCAAGAAAACCCTTGACAATATACTTTATTATATACGTCTCCTCTTTACTATAAAACTTAAATCACCTAATAATTTTGCCCATCCCCATTCTAAACAAAATTATTTAGTACTTATTTTAATCATATATTAATTTTGTTATACACTTATTTTAATTTTTGTATTAATTTGATTTCGTACACATACCTATCGTAGGAACTACGAGATAGTTTATGGACATTCTTTGCATGGGGATTTAATCCTTCCTGCAGGTTGATGTTTTCTGTAATTTGAAACCTATCCTTTGTGTCATCTGCACCCGTTATGATCAGGGAATCAAAAGATGAACCACTTAAATTATAATCCAGAAGATCAAAGTTCTCCAAAAAATCTATTTGTAAGTCTCTGAAACACAAATTACAATAAAATTAAAAAATGTCAAACACGAGGCATGATTTACCGCTAAATATTCAATTTACATAATTCAAAAGTATTACGTGTTGAAATTACTATTTCACTATTTTGCGAAGCAAATGTAGAGAGCATACATAAAAATATAATTGTTCAAACACCATGAGAACTTGGTATCAATTTAATTTCAAGCGTATTTTTCGTGTCGTCAACAACTATTTCGGTTCGGAACTCAATAGGTGAACCAATTAGATCATCAAAATCCAGAATTTTATAGTCCCAAAGTTCCATAAGTGAGCTTCTGAAAAACGAATTATGATAGAATTAAATAATGTCAAACACCAGACATGAATATACACGCAAAGAAAACTCTTGACAATATACTTTATTATACACCTCTCCTCTTTAAGAAGGAGAATCTTTAAAGATTTCTTTGAAACTAGGATGCAAGATAATTCAATAACGATTTGACCAACAGAATTATCCTTTTATGTACATTTAGTTTATTATATTCATTAGTCAAAGAACCTATGAGTCCACAACGTTATTTATTTAAACAATATTTTTGCGTACACAGAAATGGATTTTTATGAGTACAAATCAAACTTTTGATTCACGAGCTGCTTTTTTGTCAATTACAAAAAATTTTTTCAACTTGTTTAAGTTCATCGACAAATTATGTCCATAAAAAGTAAAAGAATGTTGCCCTATTTTGGTTTCAGACAAATTCAACATGAGCCAAAATGCACACAGTTTTGTGCCGACTCTGCCACGATGCTCAACATTTCTTTCAGTACGTACAATGTATAAACATTGTTCTTAACTTAAATATATTTCTTTAATATTTTATTTACACAAGCAAAAACATTACAAAGTTAGGAAGCGATTGAAAAGTACATTCTTCAAAAAACGTTCATGAAAATTCCCTTAATTTTGACGTTCTACAGTGTTTTCCCCATTTAAGTAAACAAAATAATATATATACATAATATATAATTATACATAATATAAATTAATATATAATTATACATAATATATAATTATACATAATATAAATTATATATACTTACACATAATTATATATGCATAATTATATATCATTATACATATATATTTATATACATTTATACATAATTATACATAATACATAATATATGATGCATCGTAAGGTCATTCTCTATTTCTTTCTTAAGTATCGCGCTTATTATACTGCGTGTAGAGTGTCACTTAATCTATTAAAAATGTATAAAAACCGCGTAAGTAATTAAAACTAAATACAAAATTCAATAGTAACATTCGTAGAAAGATACTTCGTCACGAAAGTGCAACGTAAAGAGAGCTGTAAACATATTATTTCTCTCCTTCTGCCCATCCTTTTGCTTGATTTAAATAATCGCATTCTTTCGACTCACGGGCCAAGGGAAACGATACTTTCCTTGGGTATAGCCAACGATTCAGGAAGCAGGATGATGTTTCATTATATGGTGGTACAAATTACCCTTAGAAATACACATGTCGTAGTAAACGTCGCAGATAAAAGGTCTCTGATTCGTGTATCAAGCCGCATGTGTGACTCTTTCCTAGTGAATGGTAATATCTTCTTCCAGTAAGTGCAAGCTTCACTCTGATACTCGGCATTATATCGGCCTAGTTCATCGTGCGTTTAGAAGATGAACAACTTATTACAACTTCTGCAGAAGAAAATTTTCCTGTGAGTGTACTTTGCGCTAATGTTTGTTAATTTATATATGTGCTTCAAGACACAATCGCACTTATCGCATTTTATCGACTGTGTGTTAGCGTGGACGGTCTCCTTATGTTTCTTAAGAATGCTGTGCGATTTTAATGTCATGAAATATATCTCACAAAGGGGCGGTAGTCTTGTGTTTCCATGTTATGTGTTCAATCAAACAATCTTGTGTAGTTATCTTCTAGGAACACTTGTGGGAGATATACTCTGGTCTACGACACGTCTTATCGTGACGATATAATTCATCTAGCAAGTCAAACTTCTGGTGGCAAATTGTGTACCAATTTCACGTGTTCACTCATATCCTTGAATATACTTGTCTTGAAGGAACACTTGATGTTTACTTACTGCCACTTGAAACTTACGTTTATGATACGTCCAACGGTGACGATTAAATTCTTCTAACAGGTCAAATTTCTGGTCGCAAAGTTTGCATTGCAGGCAACTATTTAAGCTTATGTGTTTCTCGAAGTTTGCCTTGTATTGGAAACTTCTGCCGCATGCAGGACATATCATCACACATGAACTGTTTCCTTATGTCTCTTAAGATTATGCTGCGTCGCAAAACTCATGCAGCATATGTCACAAAAAATCGGTAAAACGTCGGTACCATAGTGTACTGATTCCATGTGTTTAATCAAACAGTTCTTTGTATGTGTCTTGTAAGAACACTCGCGACAGGTATACTCAGGTTTAAGACACATGGTATAGTGACGAATAAATTTTTCTAACACGTCAAAGTTCTGGTCGCAAATTTGGCATTGCAGGCAATTATTCAAGTTTATGTGTTTCTTGAAGGAAACATTGGATCGGAACTTTCTGCTGCATGCAAGACATTTCATCAACGTGCTCACATGAACTCTTTCCTTATGTACCATAAGATTACTCTGCGTCGAAAAACTTGTGAAGCATATGTCACAAAAAATCGGTAAAACGTCGGTACCATAGTGTACTGATTCCATGTGTTTAATCAAACAGTTCTTTGTATGTGTCTTGTAAGAACACTCGCGACAGGTATACTCAGGTTTAAGACACATGGTATAGTGACGAATAAATTTTTCTAACACGTCAAAGTTCTGGTCGCAAATTTGGCATTGCAGGCAATTATTCAAGTTTATGTGTTTCTTGAAGGAAACATTGGATCGGAACTTTCTGCTGCATGCAAGACATTTCATCAACGTGCTCACATGAACTCTTTCCTTATGTACCATAAGATTACTCTGCGTCGAAAAACTTGTGAAGCATATGTCACAAAAAATCGGTAAAACGTCGGTACCATAGTGTACTGATTTCATGTGTTTAATCAAACAGTTCTTTGTATGTGTCTTGTAAGGGCACTCGCGACAGGTATACTCAGATTTAAGACACATTGTATAGTGACGAATAAATTTTTCTAACACGTCAAACTTCTGGTCGCAAATTTGGCATTGCAGGCAATTATTCAAGTTTATGTGTTTCTTGAAGAAAACCTTGGATCGGAACTTTCTGCCGCATGCAGGACATTTCATCAACGTGTCCACATGAACTGTTTCCTTATGTCTCACAAGACTTCTTTGCGTCGAAAAACTCGTGAAGCATATGTCACAAAATATCGGTAAAACGTCGATACCATAGTGTACTGATTTCATGTGTTTAATCAAACAGTTCTTTGTATATGTCTTGTAAGAACACTCGCGACAGTTATACTCAGATTTAAAACACATTGTATAGTGACGAATAAATTTTTCTAACACGTCAAAGTTCTGGTCGCAAATTTGACATTGCAGGCAATTATTCAAATTTATGTGTTTCTCAAAGGAAACCTTGCGTTGGAAACTTCTGCCGCATGCAGGACATTTCAGCAACGTGTCCACATGAACAGTTTCCTTATGTCTCTTAAGATTACTCTGCGTCGCAAAATTCTTGAGGCATATGTCACAAGGTATCGGTTTAACGTCGATAGTATTGTGTACCGATTTCATGTGTTCACTCATATCTTTCAATGTACTTGCCTTGAAGGAACACTTGCGGCACGTCAGACGTCTACGACACGTCCAACCGTGACGTTTAAATTCTTCTAACACGTCAAAGTTCTGGTTGCAAATTTTGCATTGCAGGCATTTATTCAAGCTTATGTGTTTCAAAAGGGATATCTTGTACATGAAAATTTTGCCGCATGCAGTGCAGGGCCAAGAGTTCTTCTGCTCCATCGAGGCGATCATTTCTGAGTTGACATCATAGGCTTCGGGACGATCCGTAACCGAAGTATTACTATTTTTGGAAATTGATATGTTCTGAATCGATTCACGAGGTAACACACTAAAACACAAATTATAATTAAGTTAAACAACTTAACTCACTGAATGTATGACCAGCTATTCAATTTGTGTCAAGTAGAGCTTAAATTTCGTTTCGTACACATACCTATCGTAGGAACCACAAGATAGTTCATCGACATTCTTTGCATGAGCATTCAATTTTTCCCGAAGGATGATGTCCTCTATAATTTCAAACATATTTTCCATGTCTTCAGCATCCTTTACGGCCCGGAAATCATTAAGTGAATTATTTCGATCATCCTTTAGATAATGCAGAATTTCAGAGAACTGAGGTCCCTTAGGTGAACTTCTGAAAAATGAATTACGATAAAATTAAATAATGTCAAACGCCAGGCATAATTTACCACAAAATATTCACGTTACATAATTCAAGAGTATGAATTGCTGAAATTAGTATTTCACTATTTTACGAAGCGAATGTAGGGGACACGCATAAAAATATAATTGTTCAAACAACATGAGAACTTGGTATATCAAAGCAGAACGCAAGAGTGTTTGACACTTATAATTTAGCAAATATCATCTATATATAATATCATCTATTATAATGTATATGTAAATATACACGCCAAGAAAACCCTTGACAATATGCTTTATTATACATTTTACCTCTTTATGGTAAAACTTTATTTACCTAATAATTTTGCCGATCCCCATCCAAACGAAATTATTTACTACTTATTATAATTACATACTAATTTTGTTATACACTGATTTTAATTGTTGTGTTGCAGAAGATATTGCCTCAGCTTAGAGCCATCCTTAGCTTCTGACATGCTGGCACCGTGCCATAAGGCGCTAATTCATCTACCGAATCTTCGATAATATTCTTCGCTATACTAACGTTTAATCGTGATTGTAATAAACAATGTTACAAATAATCACAATTTATCATTAAATATTTAGTTTACTTACTTAAAGTATCAAATGGTAAAAAATTTTTTTTAGTTTTCTACTTCAAAATATTTTTACAAAATAGCCTATTCTTTACAAGGGAAAAGTAGAAAATATAAAAGAGTAATGATTGATTGCTAAATACGAAAATTAAAAATTATGTAAAAAAAACAGTTAATATTAAAAGTTATTACCTGTTTTCACAAAAAAATTATAACGAGATAAAGTGCAAATCAAACACAAACACAATAAGTACAAATTAAGCATACTGGAGGAAATTTCTGCTACATTCATCTGATGGTTTATCACTTAAATATTCGTCCGTAGTAACACTCACTTCGCAATCATAGTAATTGTGTCATTGTAAGACACACTTAAAATCATAAAATGATAATATTAAAATAATTTAATTATTGTTATATTTTTATTTATTTGGTCTTTAATTCTTGCTTTTCTGCCGTTATTATCGCTCAACCAAAAATGAATAAATATAATTAAACATATGACAGTTTTATGTTTTTGTATGCATATAATTATGTGTGCGTGCGTGCATCGACGTAAATATTCGTCAGATAATCGCGGGGTGCGTGTAATGTGACGTTTTTTATGAATTTCAGAATAAGAGAGAGAAATGGAATTTTTTTCTATATTTATCTGATGTTTTATCACTCAAACATTCGCCAATAACATTAATTGCAGCACAACAATCGTAATTTCGTTATTGTAAGACACATGCCACAAAGCACAGGAGATTCAAAAAGCTTTCAAAAAGGTTTCAGAAACATTGAACTTTTCTGAGATATTTCTGTAATTTTTCTGAAAGCTTCTTTAAACTTCTGTGAGGTGTAGAATAGAATCTCATAAAAGTAATTTCAAAATAATATATTATATTTATTTTTTATTTATTAGTCTTTTAATTCTTGCTTTTCTGTTGCAATTCAATCAAAAACCGAGCATGAATCAAAATATTAAAACATATGACAACTATATGTTTGTTACAAGATCAGTACAAATATAACAACAAATTTTCCAGAAAAATTATAAACCTAGATAACATGCTTTAATATGAACTGCAACTTTTCATAAAGAACAATTTTGTTCAGAAGTATGCTGCATAAGGATTGTAATTTTATTATCGAGATTCATCGTCCTACAAAAGACATGACGTTACTATAATTACATTAAGTAAATAAAATAGCATATGTACATATATACAGAGTGTCTCAGATCTCCATGATAACTCTTTGTGAGAACGTAGAACGCATTGATGTGAACAAGACAATTCTGTGCCGTTTTGCAATATTCGCAATAATAGTCGAGATATTAATTTAAAAAATTGGTGAATAATCACGCGCTATTTGGTAAATGAGCTGTAGTGGCGCCGTTGTATACTTATACATTAAGTCAAGTTGAAAAAAAATTATCTACCATTTTGCAAATGACCACATAGATTTTTAAAAATTAAAGAAAATTGTTATATATATATAATTGTTATATATATATGATTGTAAAAGACAAATTTTTTAAAATTAAAATCTAAAAATCTACGCGATCATTTACAAAATGATCATATAGATTTATAAAAAGACTTTTGTATTCACTTTGACTTAATGTATAGTTATACAACGGCACTAATGCTGTTCATCTATTATATTCTACGTTCTCACAAATGGTCATCAAGAAGATCTGAGACATATCGCGCTTAGAATTCTGCGTAAAGAGGTTCACTTAATCTATTAAAAATCTATAAAAAGAGCGTAAGTAATTACAAAATGAGTACAAAATTTAATATTAACATTTGTAGAAAAACACTCGGTCACGAAAATGCAATGTAAAGAGGGCTGTAAACATATTATTTATTTCCTATTTCCCTTTCTTTTGTTTGATCTAAATGATCGCTTTCTTTCGTCTCACGGAGTCTAGGAAAATTTACGACAATGTTTTCTTGGGTATCAATGCTAACGATTCAGGAAGCAGATATTTCTTTACGTGGTTGAGCATATTTCCCTCAGAAGAATAGGTGTTGCCGTAAATGTCGTAGATAAAATATATCTCATCCGCATGTGAAGCCGCAAGTGTGATTCAGTGCGTTTTGAAGATTTTCCTATAATTTCTGTAAAAAAATTCGCTTGTGAGTGCACTTTGCGCTGATGTATGTTAGGCCATATTTGTGCTTGAAAACGTCATCACACTTGTCGCATTTTATTGGCCGCATTTTGTTAGCGCGGACAGTTTCTTTATGTTCCTTAAGAATGCACTGCGATTTTAATTTCTTGAAACATATCTCAAGTTTGAAATGGCCGATAGACTTGTGTCTCAATTTTATTGTCTCAATTATATGTGTTCAATTAAACAATTCTCTGTATCTGTCTTGTAATGACACTCGTGGCAAGTATACTCTCGTCTACAACATGTCTACTGTGTTTCTCGAAATTAGCGCTGAATTTGAAACGTTTGCCGCATACAGAACACTTCCAAGAGTACCCCGGCTCCATGCAGGCGATCATCCCTGAGTTGACAGCCTAGGATATTTTTAGAAGGCGACACGTTCTGCATCGATTCTGGAGAAATTCTAGGTACCGCTGTGTGCCATAAGCGCAGAGGCAAAGTAACTAAAACACAAATTACAATCAAATCAATTAATATACTAGTAAAGCACAAATAATAAAATACAAGGTTCAAGAGCTAAATATTGAAATTATTTGTGGTGTTTCAATTGTACGACGACTTTATTGGAAGTATTAAAATATTAATAACTTAAACAAATTAAATAGAAATAAAACAAAAACTCAGAAAGTAATTTTTATGCACATTCATACATACATATATATATATATATATATATA
>NW_022639454.1:2299361-2305359 GCF_010583005.1 Odontomachus brunneus
ATATATATATATATATATATATATATATATATATATATATATATATATATATATATGCATATATATATTGTCCTTTAAATTATTTTCTAAATGCTGCATATTTCGAGTACAGAAATCTAGTGTATATTACAAAGTGAGTTACAACAATGGTAACGAATTTCGCAGAATCGGCTTTTCTTCGTAAGAGCGGTAAATATATTTTCAGGTGTTATTCTTAGTTTGCAAATACCTTACATGTCGCTTGGAATTTTAATATTGTATCAAGTTTTATCGTGTTTCACAAAAAGAAATATTATTTCAATTTTATAGTAGACGAAATAATGCACTTATGTATTTCAATTAACTACAAAATTAATTACAAACAAAGTACAAAATTCAATAGTAATATTTGTAGAAAGATGATCTGCCTTGACAAGAGGACGTAAAGTTTGTTGTTGATGTGTTTTAAATGACGCGTTCTCGTTGAAAACTGCATAAATAAAAGCAGATTATTTCATCTTTTCTCTTGTTTTTTTTGTATGATCTAAATGATCACTTCCTTTCACGCAGAGCTTCAGAAAGTTCGCAATCATTTTTTTTCTTTTTTCTTAAAGTAATTGTCATAATTGCGGACTTGTTTCTTCGTGTACTTGTTTATTTTTATTTTTCAACCATATGGGGCCGCATGTGCTCCTCCAAATTATCTTTCCTTGTTAATGTTTTCCGCAGACCGTACTGTATGTATCTTTGTACCTCCGGACATGCTGCCCGAGATTTTCTTTAGTTGCGAAATAACGTTTACAAATTTTGCAGAAGAATTCTGACTTGAAGTGTTTTCTTCTTTTGTAGTTATAAAGTGCTTCTTAGCCCTTGCTAACGTAAGCACACTTGTCACAATTTAACACATACCTGTCAATATGGATCACAACCTTATGCCGCTTCAGATCAAAAGTCGTACTGAACTTCTTGACGCATATATGTCACACTCGTAATCGGCCGCGTTCTACTTAACACTCGCAACGACGCGAGCGTCATTTTATTTATGTTACTCATTAAATATTAAACATAGAAAGAATGAGGCTCGCATCGTTGCAAGCGTTAAATGGAACATATCCATCGTAGGTAATCTCGTGCATCCGTTTCATGTATTTATTCAAGCTGTCCTTTCTGTTTATCTTGTACGGACAGGTAAACGACAGTTCATAAGACATCTCGTCGTGATAATATAATTTGCTGTGAGTAATTGTACTTTCTGTTATGCTTTTCTATGCTAATCTTCTATATGGAATGTTCAATAAACTTTGAGGGCTCACAAAAATAATCCATGCTTATTATGACAATTCCTTCCTCATTGAGATTCTGTTTTCTTATGACTTCCTTCACGTAATAATACTCTTGCTGCGTCTCCTTGTTTGTCTCATTTTCTCTCGTAATGTGATGTTTACATTCTTCTGGTAAAGAGACGATCTCTGGTGTGTACTTTATACTTTCGAGCGTATGTTTCGAATAACCAGCATCCGTTACGATCAGAGAATTAATAGATGAGTCAATAAAATTATTAGAATCCGGAACGTGCAGACAATCCATAAGTAAGTCTCTGAAACACAAATTAAAATAAAATTAATCGCCGGAGCAAAAATTCTTGGTACCCGTTTTGGCAGTTCGCGAGATTTCCTCTGCGTCAGGAGGCCTTCTGCGCATATGTAGATGGTGCGATAGCCAATAGCAGACAGTTACGTTATATCACGCGAAGAAAATCTCGCGAAATACCAGCACTGCTTTACACACACACACAAGCGTTTATTTGCAAATGAAAACAGACAATGGCATACGGATTGCAGCTAGATATCGATGAAAGTCGTACCAATCTGGTGAGAAAACAAAAATATTTTGCACGCGCGCAGTTTAAATGAACCGTTCACAATATTTTTTGATCAAAGCAATATATCGTACAGACTATTACCATACATGTGGTACATAAATACATAGATGCTACTCAAGTAGCATATGAGTGGAGAAGCTCAATGTAGTTCTACTATTCAAAATAGTCTTACTATTTCTATAGCAGAACAAAGATAAAATGCTTTAATGCTAGATTACCAGAAGGCCATAGTATCAACAGTATCGATAGTGAAAAAATATTTGAAGTACATATTTAATTATTATACAAATGAATACCATGGACGATATTTATTTTAATTACTGGTAAAATTGCTCATGTGATTTCAGGAAATCAGATGAGTATTACATGAGTATTATAATAGTAATAGGTTTATCTATATATTGTTACGTCCTGTGCAGACATGACTCATGCACTCTATCTTTGCCTCCTCTGTTGGGAAACAACAAACAATTCCGAATCGTAAGACCGTTTTTCGTCTTTCCCCAATAAAAATTCCGACTAAAATTCCGAAATAACCTTGGGAAATACAGCACTAAAACTCCTTAATCCGCAAAGTAAATTTCGCTGGACCTTATCCTTGGGATCAAAAGGAACCGCTGGATAACAAAAAATTATGTCCGTTACATTTTCTAACTTACGTTATCCGGTTCCGCCTCATCTGTTGATTCCCTCACCACCTTAAAAATCCTCCAATAACCTTCTCTTTTGAAATGTATGATTTTCTCCACCCACAACCCCAGCCAAGAAGATTTCCTTAACACTGTCTACTTACTTACTACTGGATACAACAGTCCCCCATACCATTTTCTCTGACGAATCCAACAACCTAGGACCTCCCAAATTTCCACATCTTCCCTACCAAACCATTTCTAGTTGATATCGTATATAATCGCGACTCCGCGCACCGCGGGTCACTTATACACTTCTACTACCACTAAGGAAAATCCAAGTACCCTAAGAGTTCAGCTACTCAACTCTCTGTGCTTATTGCTGTATTCATCGTGCGATCGTCCGCAACCCTCACACACAAATACCAGGTTCTATTTAAACGAGGATCGAAGGGGGCCCGACTGAGAAATCCAGCAACAGTTACTCTCTCCTCCAAGTCGCACATCAACAGTAAGTTATCGTTTAGTTACTCGTTTTCTTCCCCTCAATATCAAAACTTTAACTCCGGGTAGCTCGCGTACAGTATTTGTCCCGGATTACGCACAGGTCGCTACCTAGACCCCTGGATCAGCAAAAAACCTACCACCCTTCCCATCCCACTTGGCGGTTTTCCTTTTTTTCTTCTCAAAATCTGCCTCCTCGTCCAGCACCTCCACCTATTCCTCCATCTTCCCCCACGACCTACTTTTCACCCTCTTCACCTCCCAATGATCCTGAGCATTAATGCTCACCTTCACCCACACACACACACACACACACACACACACACACACGCGCGTACTTTGTCTCCGTGCTAGTAGTTAATAAAAATTGTAACAACCCCGCGAGGAAAATAAATGTAATCGTTAAGAATTATCTAAATTCCAATTCAAATTATATCACAATTTCTTTTCGAATCCTTCCCTTTTCCCCCTTCATTTCTCTTATCCGCTCTCGGTCCGTCCGCGATAAAGAGATTCAGTTCTCTGATCGAAAAAGCACCACTCGTCGTACGTTGATACACGCGTAAAGAGATCCTTCTGGTCGCTGACTCGTAACTCGACCTGCTAGTACGATCGAGGCCTTACGTCGTGTTGCGTTCTCTACCAGGACGTAACATCCCGATGTAACAATATCATAGTTGCAGAACACATTCTTCGGAAACCCTTATCTTACTTCCTACTCCGAACTTCATGTTCTGCATATCAGGATAGACATTTTCGTTCCAACCCTACTGTAAACAAGCTGAGATTTTCAGTTTATGCTCATATATAAATTGAAATTTTAGTCTCTCCAGCTATAAACATTACGGCGATTGATATCGACAATCCAATGCTAAAAGGAATACCGCCTCAACTTGAGATAAATTTACAAATAACGATTATTAATATGAACTTCAGGGTCTGAAAGGACTAGCTCTTTATCGGTCGCCGCTTGTCAATAAAAATATTTCCGGTTTCACACTTGTCGTCGGACAACACCAAGATATTTCAGCGCTTTCTGTGCGTTCACGCCCTTTTTTGTATGTCTAGTTATGGACGAGCGCGTGCATAGACGGGAATATTCATTATATGATCGCAGTATGCGTATAGTGTGATGCTTTTTAAGACTTTCAAAATGAGATGGAGAGAAAGAGAAATTTTTTCTCCATTTATGTGATGTTTTATCACCTAAATATTAACTATATGTTTGTTAAAATGTAAGTACATATATAAACACAAATTTCTCTGAAAAGTTATCAACTTAGATAAAATGCTTTAATGAGAATTGCAGCTGTATATCGTACAAAACAGTCTTGTTCGGAAGTATACTGCATAGGATTGCAATTCATAATCGAGATTCATCAAAAGACATGATATTAGTATTTCATTTACCTTAAAAGGGTAAAGCACTATAGAGGGTTACAAAAATCGAATTTTTTAGTTCATGTATAGAATATAGTATTATGTATAGAATATATTATGTATAGAATATATTTCCAGAGTTTAGTTTTGAAATTCAAAATCGAAATGGTCGTACAGATCCGTTACTCGCACGCAAGTGCGAGCGCGTAAAGCGATGTCTGAGCGAGGTGTGACTCGCAACGGCTTTGTTCCGAAAAACACGTTAGAAAAAATGTACCAAACTATTTTAACAAAGATCTATTAAGGAGGTGCTTAAGTGGACGCAAAGAAATGAAAACATTAGATATTAAAATTGGACTTCTATAAATGTTATGTGCTGATAATAAGGACGCCCAGCCAATAAAACGACAGGCGCGCCGTAGCCTACGTCGCAGTAAAGAGTCTCGAATAGCAAATAAACAATACCAACTTGAGTAAAATGACTTGTTTGAAGAAGCGGAAGGTTTACTGTATGGGACAGGAGTAGCGGAATTAGCAGAAAACGACTGTAAGTTTATAATTTTTTATACCTTTAAACGCGTTTTTCTTGAAATTTTAAACGTGTTTTTCCCGAAAAGATTTCTTTGAAACTAGGATGCAAGATAATTCAATAACGATTTGACCAACAGAATTATCCTTTTATGTACATTTAGTTTATTATATTCATTAGTTGAAGGACCTACGAGTCCATAACATTATTTATTTAAACAATACTTTTGCGCACACAGAAATGGATTTCTATAATCACAAATCAAACTTTTGAATCAGGAGCTGCTTTTTTGTCAATTATAAAAAATTTTTTCAACTTGTTTAAGTTCATCGACAAATTATGTCCATAAAAAGCAAAAGAATGTTGCCCTATTTTGGTTTCAGACAAATTCAACAGGATCCAAAATAGACACCGTTTTGTGCCGACTCTGCCACGATGCTCAACATTTCTTTCAGTACGTACAATGTATAAACATTATTCTTAACTTAAATATATTTCTTTAATATTTTATTTATACAAGCAAAAACACTACAAAGTTGGGAAGTGATTGGATAAGTACATTCTTCAAAAAACATTCACGAAAATATTCTTAATTTTGACGTTCTATAATCTTTCTCCACTTAAGTAAACGAAATAAAATATATACGTAATATATACTTATACATAATTATATATACATAATTATATATATTTATATATAATTATAGATAATTATACATAATATATAAAATATAATTCATCGTAAAGTCATTCTTATTTCTTTCTTAAATATATACTTTCTTTTATATATACTTATACCTAATTATATATACATAATTACATATATTTATATAATTATACCTTAATTTATATAATTATACCTATCATGTATAATTATACCTAATTATACATAACACATAATATATAATTCATCGTAAAGTCATTCTCTATTTCTTTCTTAAGTATCGCGCTTATTGTTCTGCGTGTGGAGTGACAATTAATCTATTAAAAATCTATAAAAACCGCGTAAATAATTAAAATTAAATACAAAATTCAATAGTAACATTCGTAGAAAGATACTTCGTCACGAAGTGCAACGCAAAGAGAGCTGTAAAC
>NW_022639454.1:2305369-2318300 GCF_010583005.1 Odontomachus brunneus
AATTTTTCTAACACGTCAAAGTTCTGGTCGCAAATTTGGCATTGCAGGCAATTATTCAAGTTTATGTGTTTCTTGAAGAAAACCTTGGATCGGAACTCTCTGCCGCATGCAGGACATTTCATCAACGTGCCCACATGAAATCTTTCCTTATGTGCCATAAGATTACCCTTCGTCGAAAAACTTGTGAAGCATATGTCACAAAATATCGGTAAAACGTCGATACCATAATGTACTGATTCCATGTGTTTAATCAACCAGTCCTTTGTATGTGTCTTGTAAGAACACTTGCGACAGGTATACTCAGGTTTAAGACACATGGTATAGTGACGAATAAATTTTTCTAACTCGTCAAAGTTCTGGTCGCAAATTTGACATTGCAGGCAATTTTTCAAATTTATGTGTTTCTCGAAGGAAACCTTAGATTGGAAACTTCTGCCGCATGCATGACATTTCATCAACGTGTCCACATGAACTGTTTGATTATGTCTCTTAAGAGTACTCTGCGTCGCAAAACTCATCAAGCATATGTCACAAAATATTGGTAAAACGTCGGTACCATAGTGTACTGATTTCATGTGTTTAATCAAACAGTTCTTTGTACGTGTCTTGTAAGAACACTCGCGACAGGTATACTCAGGTTTAAGACACATTGTATAGTGACGAATAAATTTTTCTAACACGTCAAACTTCTGGTCGCAAATTTGGCATTGCAGGCAATTATTCAAGTTTATGTGTTTCTTGAAGAAAACCTTGGATCGGAACTTTCTGCCGCATGCAGGACATTTCATCAACGTGTCCACATGAACTGTTTCCTTATGTCTCACAAGACTTCTTTGCGTCGAAAAACTCGTGAAGCATATGTCACAAAATATCGGTAAAACGTCGATACCATAATGTACTGATTTCATGTGTTTAATCAAACAGTTCTTTGTACGTGTCTTGTAAGAACACTCGCGACAGGTATACTCAGGTTTAAGACACATTGTATAGTGACGAATTAATTTTTCTAACACGTCAAACTTCTGGTCGCAAATTTGGCATTGCAGGCAATTATTCAAGTTTATGTGTTTCTCGAAGTTTGCCTTGTATTGGAATCTTCTGCCGCATGGAGGACATTTTATCAACGTGTCCACATGAACTGTTTCCTTATGTCTCTTAAGAGAAGTCTGCGTCGCAAAACTCATGAAGCATATGTCACAAAATATTGGTAAAACGTCGGTACCATAGTGTACTGATTTCATGTGTTTAATCAAACAGTTCTTTGTATGTGTCTTGTAAGAACACTCGCGACAGGTATACTCAGATTTAAGACACATGGTATAGTGACGAATAAATTTTTTTAACACGTCAAAGTTCTGGTCGCAAATTTGGCATTGCAGGCAATTATTCAAGTTTATGTGTTTCTTGAAGGAAACATTGTATCGGAACTTTCTGCCGCATGCAGGACATTTCAGCAACGTCTCCACATGAACAGTTTCCTTATGTCTCTTAAGATTACGTTGCGTCGCAAAATTCT
Organism: Odontomachus brunneus; assembly: GCF_010583005.1. Classification (NCBI taxonomy): domain Eukaryota; kingdom Metazoa; phylum Arthropoda; class Insecta; order Hymenoptera; family Formicidae; genus Odontomachus; species Odontomachus brunneus. The sequence goes on from NW_022639454.1 coordinate 2,306,886, forward strand.
TGAGGCATATGTCACAAGGTATCGGTTTAACGTCGATAGTATTGTGTACCGATTTCATGTGTTCACTCATATCTTTCAATGTACTTGCCTTGAAGGAACACTTGCGGCACGTCAGACGTCTACGACACGTCCAACCGTGACGTTTAAATTCTTCTAACACGTCAAAGTTCTGGTTGCAAATTTTGCATTGCAGGCAATTATTCAAGCTTATGTGTTTCAAAAGGGATATCTTGTACATGAAAATTTTGCCGCATACAGTGCAGGGCCAAGAGTTCTTCTGCTCCATCGAGGCGATCATTTCTGAGTTGACATCATAGGCTTCGGGACGATCCGTAACCGAAGTATTACTATTTTTGGAAATTGATATGTTCTGAATCGATTCACGAGGTAACACACTAAAACACAAATTATAATTAAGTTAAACAACTTAACTCACTAAATGTATGACCAGCTATTCAATTTGTGTCAAGTAGAGCTTAAATTTTGTTTCGTAAACATACCTATCGTAGGAACCACAAAATAGTTCATCGACATTCTTTGCATGAGTATTCAATTTTTCCTGAAGGATGATGTCCTCTATAATTTCAAACATATTTTCCATGTCTTCAGCATCCTTTACGGCCCGGAAATCATTAGGTGAATTATTTCGATCATCCTTTAGATAATGCAGAATTTCAGAAAACTGAGGTCCCTTAGGTGAACTTCTGAAAAATAAATTACGATAGAATTAAATAATGTCAAACGCCAGGCATAATTTACCACTAAATATTCAATTTACATAATTCAAGAGTATGAATTGCTGAAATTACTATTTCACTATTTTACAATGTAGGGGACACGCATAAAAATATAATTGTTCAAACAACATGAGAACTTGTGCTATATCAAAGCAGAACGCAAGATATTTGCTAAATTATAAGTGTGTTTGACACTTATAATTTAGCAAATATCATCTATATATAATATCATCTATTATAATGTATATGTAAATATACACGCCAAGAAAACCCTTGACAATATGCTTTATTATACATTTTACCTCTTTATGGTAAAACTTTATTTACCTAATAATTTTGCCGATCCCCATCCAAACGAAATTATTTACTACTTATTATAATTACATACTAATTTTGTTATACACTGATTTTAATTGTTGTGTTGCAGAAGATATTGCCTCAGCTTAGAGCCACCCTTAGCTTCTGACATGCTGGCACCGTGCCATAAGGCGCTAATTCATCTACCGAGTCTTCGATAATATTCTTCGCTATACTAACGTTTAATCGTAATTGTAATAAACAATGTTACAAATAATCACAATTTATCATTAAATATTTAGTTTACTTAATTAAAGTATCAAATGGTAAAAAATTTTTTTTAGTTTTTTACTTCAAAATATTTTTACATAATAGCCTATTCTTTACAAGGGAAAAGTAGAAAATATAAAAGAGTAATGATTGATTCCTAAATACGAAAATTAAAAATTATGTAAAAAAAACAGTTAATATTAAAAGTTATTATCTGTTCTCACAAAAAATTAAATAACGAGGTAATGTGCTAATCAAACACAAACACAATAAGTACAAATTAAGCATACTGGAGGAAAATTTCTGCTACATTCATCTAATGATTTATCCCTTAAATATGATTTATCCCTTAAATACCCGTAATAACACTCACTTCATAATCATAGTAATTGTGTTATTGTAAAACACACTTAAAATCATAAAAAAGATAATATTAAAGTAATTTAATTCTTGTTATTTTTTCATTTATTTGATTTTTAATTCTTGCTTTTCTGCCGTAAATTATCACTCAACCAAAAATGAATAAATAGATTAAAACATATGACAGTTTTATGTTTTTTTATGCATAATTATATGTGCGTGCGTGCATCGTAAATATTCGTCAGATGATCGCGGGAAGCGTGTAGTGTGACGTTTTTTCAGAATTTCAGAATAAGAGAGAGAAATGGAATTTTTTTCTGTATTTATCTGATGTTTTATCACTTAAATATTCGCCAATAACAATAATTGCTGCACAACCATCGTAATTTCGTTATTGTAAGACACATGCCTCACAGCACAGGAATTTCAGAAAGCTTTTAGAAAAGTTTCAGAAACATTGAATCTTTCTGAGATTTTCTGTAATCTTTCTGAAAGCTTCTTTGAATTTCTGTGCTGTATGAGATAGAATCCCATAAAATGTAATGTCAAAATTATATAAAATATTTATTTATTATTTATTAGTCCTTTAATTCTTGCTTTTCTGTTGCAATTATCACAAAACTAAGCATGACGCAAAATATTAAAACATATGACAACTATATGTTTGTTACAAGGTCAGTACAAATATAACAACAAATTTTCCAGAAGAATTATAAACCCAGATAATATGTTTTAATGAGAACTACCACTGCATTTCATAAAGAACAATCTTGTTCAGAAGTATGCTGCATAAGGATTGTAATTTCATTATCGAGATTCATTGTCCTACAAAAGATATGACATTACTATTCTGTGCCATTTTGCAATATTCCCAATAATAGTCGAGATAGTAATTAAAAAAGATTGGTGAATGATCACGCGCGATATGGTAGATGAGCTGTAGGCGTCGTATGCCGTTGTATACTTATATATTAAGTCAAGCTGAACAAAAAAATCATCTACCATTTTGAAAATGACCACATAAATTTTTAAATATTAAAGAAAATTTTACGTATATGAGTGCATATCATAATAGACAAATTTTCTTTAGTTAATATCTAAAAACCTATGTGATCATTTACAAAATATCACATAGATTTACAAAAAGACTTTTGTATTCACTTTGACTGAATGTATAAGTATACAACGGCACTACTACTATTCATCTGTTATATTCTACGTTCTCACAAAGAGTCATCATGAAGGTCTGAGAAATATCGCGCTTAGAATACCGCGTATAGAGGATCACTTAATTCATTACAAATCTATAAAAAGACCTTAAGTAATTACAAAATAAGTACAAAATTTAAAATTAATCTTTGTAGAAAAATACTCGGTCAAGGAAATGCAATGTAAAGAAGGCTGTAAACATATTATTTATCTCCCATTTCCCTTTCTTTTGTTTGATCTAAATGATCGCTCTCTTTTGTCGCACGGACTCTAGGAAAATTTACAACAATGTTTTCTTGAGCATCAATGCTAACGATTCAGGAAGCAGATATTTTTTTACGTGGTTGCGCATATTTCCCTCAGAAGAATAAGTGTTGCTGTAAACGTCGTAGATAAAATATATCTCATCCGCATGTGAAGCCGCAAGTGTTATTCATTATTAATGAGTGGTAATATCTTTTTGCGGCAAGTTCAATATTGATATTCGACATTATGTTGGTCCAGGTCATCCTCCGTTTTGAAGGTTTTTTTATAATTTCTGCAAAAAAATTCGCTTATGTACTTTGCGCTGATGTTTGTTTAGGCCACATTTGTGCTTGAAGACTTCATCACACTTGTCGCATTTTATTGGCCGCGTGTTAGCGCGGACGGTTTCATTATGTTTCTTAAGAATGCACTGCGATTTTAATTTCTTGAAGCATATCTCACGTTTGAAATGGCCGGTAGACTTGTGTCTCGATTTTATGTGTTCAATTAAACAATGCTCTCTATCTGTCTTGTAAGAACACTTGTGGCAAGTATACTTTCGTCTACAACATGTCTACTGTGTTTCTCGAAGTTAGTGTTGAATTTGAAACGTTTGCCGCATACAGAACACTTCCAAGAGTACCCCGGCTCCATGCAGGCGATCATCGCTAAGTTGACAACCTAGGTTTCCCCACGATCCGTAACCCAAGAATTATTATTTGTGGAAGGCGACACGTTCTGAACCAATCTTGAAGAAATACCAGGTACCGCTGTGTGCTATAAGCGCAGAGGCAAAGTAACTAAAACACAAATTACAATCAAATCAATTAATATACTAATAAAGCATTAATAATAAAATACTAGGTTCAAGAGCTGAATATTAAAATTATTTGTAGTGTTCCAAATGTACGACGACTTTATTGGAAATATTAAAATATTAATCTGTTAAACAAATTAAATAAAAATAAAACAAAAACTCAGAAATTAATTTTTATACACATACATACACACACACACACACACACACACACACACACATATATATATATATATATGTATGTATGTATATATACATTGTCCTTCAAATTATTTTCTACATGTGGCATATTTCGAGTACAGAAATTTAGTGGATATTACAAAATGAGTTACAACAATGGTAAGGAATCGCGCAGAATCGGCCTTTCTTCGTAGAAGCGGCAAATATATTTTCAGGTTATTCCTTGCTTATTCCTAGTTTGCAAATACCTTACATGTCGATTGGAATTTAATTATTGTGTCATGTATTATAAGTATGTATTATAATTAATTACAAAACTTATGTATTATAATTAATTACAAAATTATGTATTATAATTAATTACAAAATTAATTACAAAAGAAGTACAAAATTCAATAGTAATATTTATAGAAAGATGATCTGCCTTGACAAGACGACGAAAAGTTTGTTGTTGATGTGTTTTAAATGACGCTTTTTCGTTGAAAACTGCACAAATAAAAGCAGATTATTTCTTCTTTTCTTTTGTTTCTTTTGGTTGATCTAAATGATCACTTTCTTTCATCTCGCAGAGCTTCAGAAAGTTCGCAATCACGTTTTTTTTTTTTTTCTTAAAGTAATTATCATAATTGCGAACTTGTTTCTTCGTGTACTTGTACAGACTACTGCTCTGGGCATATGCCTTGCCGTACATATTCCAGAATTTTTATTTTTCAACCATATGGGGCCGCATGTGCTCCTCTAAATTATCTTTTCTTGTTAATGTTTTCTGCAGACCGTACAGTATGTATCTTTGTGCCTCCGGACACGCTGCTCGAGATTTTCTTTGGTTGTGAAATAACGTTTACAAATCTTGCAGAAGAACTCTGACTTGAAGTGTTTTCTTCTTTTGTAGTTATAAAGTGCTTCTTGGCCCTTGCTAACGTAAGCACACTTGTCACAATTTAACACATACCTGTCAATATGGATCACAACCTTATGCCGCTTCAGATCAAAAGTCGTACTGAACTTCCTGACGCATATATGTCACACTCGTAATCGGCCGCGTTCTACTTAACACTCGCAATCACGCGAGCATTTTATTTATGTTACTCATTAAATGTTAAACATAGAAAGAATGAGGCTCGCATCGTTGCAAGCGTTAAATGGAACATATCCATCGTAGGTAATCTCGTGCATCCGTTTGATGTATTTATTCAACTTGTCCTATCTGTTTATCTTGTACGGACAGGTATACGACAGTCCATAAGACATCTCGTCGTGACAATATAATTTGCTCTGAGTAATTGTACTTTCTGTTATGCTTTTCTATGCTAATCTTTGTATGGAATGTTCAATAAACTATGAGGGCTCACAAAAATGATCCGCGCTTATTGTGACAATTCCTTCCTCGTTGAGATTCTGTTTTCTTGTGACTTCCTTCACATAATAATACTCTCGCTCCGTCTCCTTGTTTGTCTCATTTTCTCTCGTAATGTGATGTTTACATTCTTCTGGTAAAGAGACGATCTCTGGTGTGTACTTTATACTTTCAAGCGTATGTTTCGAATAACCAGCATCCGTTACGATCAGAGAATTAATAGATGAGTCAATAAAATTATTAGAATCCGGAACGTGCAGACAATCCATAAGTAAGTCTCTGAAACACAAATTAGAATAAAATTAATCGCCGGAGCAAAAATTGTTGGTACCCGTTTTGGCATTTCGCGAGATTTTATCTGCGTCAGGAGGCCTTCTGCGCATATGTAGATGGTGCGATAGCCAATAGCAGACAGTTACGTTATATCACGCGAAGAAAATCTCGCGAAATACCAGCACTGCTTTACACACACACACACAAGCGTTTATTTTCAAATGAAAACAGACAATGGCATACGGATTGCAGCTAGATATCGATGAAAGTCGTACCAATCTGGTGAGAAAACAAAAACATTTTGCACGCGCGCAGTTTAAATGAACCGTTCACAATATTTTTTGATCAAAGCAATATATCGTACGGACTATTACCATACATGTGGTACATAAATACATAGATGCTACTCAAGTAGCATATGAGTGGAGAAGCTCAATGTAGTTCTACTATTCAAAATAGTTTTACTATTTCTATAGCAGAACGAAGATAAAATGCTTTAATGCTAGATTACCAGAAGGCCATAGTATCAACAGTATCGATAGTGAAAAAATATTTGAAGTACATATTGAATTATTATACAAATGAATACCATGGACGATATTTATTTTAATTACTGGTAAAATTGCTCATGTGATTTCAGGAAATCAGATGAGTATTACGTGAGTATTATAATAGTAATAGGTTTATCTATATATCATAGTTGCAGAACACATTTTTCGGAAACCCTTGTCTTAATTCCTACTCCGAACATCATGTTCTGCATATCAGGATAGACATTCTTGTTCCAACCCTACTGTAAACAAGCTGAGATCTTCTGCTTATGCTCATATATAAATTGAAATTTTAGTCTCTTCAGCTATATACATTAATGCTATTGAAATCGACAATACAATGCTAAAAGGAATACCGCCTCCACTTGAGATAAATTTACAAATATTAATATGAACGATTATTAATGTGAACTTCATGGTCTGAAAGGACTAGCTCTTTATCGGTCGCCGCTTGTCAATAAAAATATTTCCGGTTTCACACTTGTCGTCGGACAACACTAAGATATTTCAGCGCTTTCTGTGCGTTTACGCCCTTTTTTGTATGTCTAGTTATGGACGAGCGCGTGCATAGACGGGAATATTCATTATATGATCGCAGTATGCGTATAGTGTGATGCTTTTTAAGACTTTCAAAATGAGATGGAGAGAAAGAGAAATTTTTTCTCCATTTATGTGATGTTTTATCACTTAAATATTAACTATATGTTTGTTAAAATGTAAGTACATATATAAACACAAATTTCTCTGAAAAATTATCATCTTAGATAAAATGCTTTAATGAGAATTGCAGCTGTATATCGTACAAAACAGTCTTGTTCGGAAGTATACTGCATAGGATTGCAATTCATAATCGAGATTCATCAAAAGACATGATATTAGTATTTCATTTACCTTAAAAGGGTAAAGCACTATAGAGGGTTACAAAAATCGAATTTTTTAGTTCATGTATAGAATATAGTATTATGTATAGAATATATTATGTATAGAATATATTTCCAAAGTTTAGTTTTGAAATTCAAAATCGAAATGGTCGTACAGGTCCGTTACTCGCACGCAAGTGCGAGCGCGTAAAGCGATGTCTGAGCGAGGTGTGACTCGCAACGGCTTTGTTCCGAAAAACACGTTTGAAAAAATGTACCAAACTATTTTAACAAAGATCTATTAAGAAGGTGTTTAAGTGGACGCAAAGAAATGAAAACATTAGATATTAAAATTGGACTTCTATAAATGTTATGTGCTGATAATAAGGACGCCCAGCCAATAAAACGACAGGCGCGCCGTAGCCTACGTCGCAGTAAAGAGTCTCGAATAGCAAATAAACAATACCAACTTGAGTAAAATGACTTGTTTGAAGAAGCGGAAGGTTTACTGTATGGGACAGGAGTAGCGGAATTAGCAGAAAACGACTGTAAGTTTATAATTTTTTATACCTTTAAACGCGTTTTTCTTGAAATTTTAAACGTGTTTTTCCCGAAAAGATTTCTTTGAAACTAGGATGCAAGATAATTCAATAACGATTTGACCAACAGAATTATCCTTTTATGTACATTTAGTTTATTATATTCATTAGTTGAAGGACCTACGAGTCCATAACATTATTTATTTAAACAATACTTTTGCGCACACAGAAATGGATTTCTATAATCACAAATCAAACTTTTGAATCAGGAGCTGCTTTTTTGTCAATTATAAAAAATTTTTTCAACTTGTTTAAGTTCATCGACAAATTATGTCCATAAAAAGCAAAAGAATGTTGCCCTATTTTGGTTTCAGACAAATTCAACAGGATCCAAAATAGACACCGTTTTGTGCCGACTCTGCCACGATGCTCAACATTTCTTTCAGTACGTACAATGTATAAACATTATTCTTAACTTAAATATATTTCTTTAATATTTTATTTATACAAGCAAAAACACTACAAAGTTGGGAAGTGATTGGATAAGTACATTCTTCAAAAAACATTCACGAAAATATTCTTAATTTTGACGTTCTATAATCTTTCTCCACTTAAGTAAACGAAATAAAATATATACGTAATATATACTTATACATAATTATATATACATAATTATATATATTTATATATAATTATAGATAATTATACATAATATATAATATATAATTCATCGTAAAGTCATTCTTATTTCTTCCTTAAATATATACTTTCTTTTATATATACTTATACCTAATTATATATACATAATTACATATATTTATATAATTATACCTTAATTTATATAATTATACCTATCATGTATAATTATACCTAATTATACATAACACATAATATATAATTCATCGTAAAGTCATTCTCTATTTCTTTCTTAAGTATCGCGCTTATTGTTCTGCGTGTGGAGTGACAATTAATCTATTAAAAATCTATAAAAACCGCGTAAATAATTAAAATTAAATACAAAATTCAATAGTAACATTCGTAGAAAGATACTTCGTCACGAAGTGCAACGCAAAGAGAGCTGTAAACATATTATTTCGCTCCTTCTGTCCATCTTTTTGCTAGATCTAAATAATCGCTTTCTTACGACTCACGGGCCAAGGGAAACGATACTTTCCTTGGGTATAGCCAACGATTCAGGAAGCAAGATGATGTTTCATTATATGGTTGTACAAATTACCCTTAGAAATACACGTGTTGTCGTAAACATCGCAGATAAAAGGTCTCTCATTCGTGTATCAAGCCGCAAGTGTGACTCTTTACTAGTGAATGATAATATCTTCTTGCAGTACGTGCAAGTTCAACTCTGATACTCGGCATTATGTCGACCCAATTCATCGTGCGTTTAGAAGAACTTATTACAACTTCTGCAGAAGAAAATTTTCCTGTGAGTGTACTTTGCGCTAATGTTTGTTTAAGTTATATATGTGCTTCAAGACACTATCGCACTTATCGCATTTTATCGACTGTGTGTTAGCGTGGACGGTCCCCTTATGTTTCTTAAGAATGTTGTGCGATTTTAATGTCATGAAACATATCTCACAAAGGGGCGGTAGTCTTGTGTTTCCATGTTATGTGTTCAATCAAACAATCTTGTGCAGTTATCTTCTAGGAATACTTGTGGCAGATATACTCTGGTCTACGACACGTCTTATCGTGACGATATAATTCATCTAGCAAGTCAAACTTCTGGTGGCAAATTGTGTACCGTTTTCACGTGTTCACTCCTATCCTTCAATATACTTGTCTTAAAGGAACACTTGATGCAGTGAAACTTACGTTTATGATACGTCCAACGATGACGATTAAATTCTTCTAACAGGTCAAATTTCTGGTCGCAAAGTTTTCATTGCAGGCAATTATTCAAGCTTATGTGTTTCTCGAAGTTTGCCTTGTATTGGAAACCTCTGCCGCATGCAGGACATATCATCAACACATGAAATGTTTCCTTATGTCTCTTAAAATTTCTCTGCGTCGCAAAACTCATGAAGCATATGTCACAAAATATTGGTAAAACGTCGGTACCATAGTGTACTGATTTCATGTGTTTAATCAAACAGTCCTTTGTATGTGTCTTGTAAGAACACTCGCGACAGGTATACTCAGGTTTAAGACACATTGTATAGTGACGAATAAATTTTTCTAACACGTCAAACTTCTGGTCGCAAATTTGGCATTGCAAGCAATTATTCAAGTTTATGTGTTTCTTGAAGAAAACCTTGGATTGGAACTCTCTGCCGCATGCAGGACATTTCATCAACGTGCCCACATGAAATCTTTCCTTATGTGCCATAAGATTACCCTTCGTCGAAAAACTTGTGAAGCATATGTCACAAAATATCGGTAAAACGTCGATACCATAATGTACTGATTCCATGTGTTTAATCAACCAGTCCTTTGTATGTGTCTTGTAAGAACACTTGCGACAGGTATACTCAGGTTTAAGACACATGGTATAGTGACGAATAAATTTTTCTAACTCGTCAAAGTTCTGGTCGCAAATTTGACATTGCAGGCAATTTTTCAAATTTATGTGTTTCTCGAAGGAAACCTTAGATTGAAAACTTCGGCCGCATGCATGACATTTCATCAACGTGTCCACATGAACTGTTTGATTATGTCTCTTAAGAGTACTCTGCGTCGCAAAACTCATCAAGCATATGTCACAAAATATTGGTAAAACGTCGATACCATAGTGCACTGATTTCATGTGTATAATCAAATAGTTCTTTGTACGTGTCTTGTAAGAACACTCGCGACAGGTATACTCAGATTTAAGACACATTGTATAGTGACGAATAAATTTTTCTAACACGTCAAACTTCTGGTCGCAAATTTGGCATTGCAGGCAATTATTCAAGCTTATGTGTTTCTCGAAGTTTGCCTTGTATTTGAAACTTCTGCCGCATGCAGGACATTTTATCAACGTGTCCACATGAACTGTTTCCTTATGTCTTTTAAGAGAAGTCAGCGTCGCAAAACTCATTAAGCATATGTCACAAAATATTGGTAAAACGTCGGTACCATAGTGTACTGATTTCATGTGTTTAATCAAACAGTTCTTTGTATGTGTCTTGTAAGAACACTCGCGACAGGTATACTCAGATTTAAGACACATGGTATAGTGACGAATAAATTTTTTTAACACGTCAAAGTTCTGGTCGCAAATTTGGCATTGCAGGCAATTATTCAAGTTTATGTGTTTCTTGAAGGAAACATTGGATCGGAACTTTCTGCCGCATGCAGAACATTTCATCAACGTGCCCACATGAACTGTTTCCTTATGTCTCTTAAGACTACTTTGCGTCTCAAATTTCTTGAAGCATATGTCACAAGGTATCGGTATAACGTCTATAGTATTGTGTACCGATTTCATGTGTTCACTCATATCTTTCAATGTACTTACCTTGAAGGAACACTTGCGGCACGTCAGACGTCTACGACACGTCCAACCGTGACGTTTAAATTCTTCTAACACGTCAAAGTTCTGGTTGCAAATTTTGCATTGCAGGCAATTATTCAAGCTTATGTGTTTCAAAAGGGATATCTTGTACATGAAAATTTTGCCGCATGCAGTGCAGGGCCAAGAGTTCTTCTGCTCCATCGAGGCGATCATTTCTGAGTTGACATCATAGGCTTTGGGACGATCCGTAACCGAAGTT